>NW_026652288.1:22402459-22954079 GCF_009828535.3 Hylobates moloch | reverse complement strand
TTCCTTCCTTCCTTCCTTCCTTCCTTCCTTCCTTCCTTCCTTCCTTCTCTCCCTCCTTCCCTTGCTCCCTCCTTCCTTCCTTCCTTTTTCTTTATCTCTCACTTCCTTCCTTCCTTTCTTTTTTTTTTTTTTTCAAGAAAGGGTCTCCACTCTGTCCCTCAGGCTGGAGTGCCATGTTGGTGTGATCACGGCTCACTGCAGCCTTGATCTCCCAGACTTGGGTGATCCTCTAATCTTAGCCTCCCGTATAGCTGAGGGGCATTTCTAAAAACAATAGAGAACATTGAGTCTTGTGGCAGTGAACTAAAAGCATTATGTAGATTATCTCCTTGATATCTGCCAACAAACCTATGAAGTAGGTGATTTATGATCCCATTTTCAGGTGAGGAAACGGAGGCTCAGAGAGATTATGTGACTTGCCCGAGTTCTTACAAATGGGAAGCCGTAGGCTGAGTTTGAACTTAAGATGTATGAGCTCAGAGCCAACACACAGAAGCCTCCACTCTCCTTAGGGCTCAGCTACTCCTTGGAAGCCCTGACAAGCTGGTGAGAGAGACAGGCACTTGCTGGCAATCCTGACGCCATCACAGCAGCCCCTGATCTTTGCATCAGGTACATGAGTATGGCTAAGGCCCATCCCCTCTTGAATCCTGTGATTAAGGACTCCAGCTCGGCCTTACCATGTGCTGCCTGGAATTCAGAATCCATTTATATTCATATTACACTTGCATTCATATTCCTTTACTAACTATAATATTTATGTGTATAAATGTATTTTTATTATTTGATAAGACCGTTTCCCCCTCACTGGGCATTGTGCTTCCCTACCTTTTCTGTGCTAGCCTGCCCTGTGGGGCCTGCCACCACCAACCAGTCCCCAGAGAGCCTGGCTGGAGCTGGAAGCTAATTCTGTTTGTAATGGTAGCCACTTGAGGCTTTTAAGCATGGCGGTGACATAATGAGATGGGTATTTATGGAAGATCACTCTGGAGGCAGGGAGGAAGAAGGCTGGAGTAGGGAGAATGACAGTAGGGAGGAGGCGGGAGACATAGCCGGGATTCGTTTCAGAGGTAGAACTGCGAAGACTTCAGGCATCCTTCAGCAGAGACTTACTGGCTGTCATGTGCTCAGCGCTGCGCCAGACCCTGCTCATCGGGCGAGGATGCCACTTTCCTTTGGATTCTGGGAGCCTGTGGTTTTTCTTCCTGGCCCTCTCTTTCCCTGTCTCCCACCCCATTTGTTGGCTTAAAAATCCCAAGCCCAATCCAGGTGCGCCAGGCTTGGGACCATGTTTGTGTTGGGAGATCTGGCACTCCGCGTGTTTGCCTTTTCACTTCATCGCACCGTGGTATTAGTGCCTCTTGAATTCGGTACGCATGTTTATCCAAATAAGGGTGTCCTCTCAAACTGAAAGAGAATCCTGAGAACGCCTGGTGACTGGTGGCCACCTCAACTGTCCCAGATCTGGGGCCCAGTGCCCTGTGGGGAGCAGGCTTTGTCCTGGGTCCCTGGAGACCAGGGGGTGGGGCCAAGGGCTGCCAGGTGCACTCTAATGATTGTTTTCATGGAAGGATTTTGGACTCCCAGCTATACAATTTTCATCCTTTTTGCAAAATGGATGATAATTTGGGTCTGTCTTGACTGCCGGTTTTGCATTGCTAATATTGGTGGAAGGAGGGTTTTGCCCAAGTTCTCTTAAAATATGAGAATTTCAGTCCAAAATATGTGAATTTTTAATTGCAATCCTGGCAGCCCTGGGTGGGTTTTGTGTGTAGCATCTGTTCCTTCCTCCCTGTTCCTCTGCAGTCTCTGCTTTGCATCCCTTTTCCTTTCAAGCCTTTTCCTGGGCTAGGGCTGCCCCTTTTTTTTCTTCCCCCTCCTTGTGCTGAACTTCCACCAGCAGCCCCGACCCAACTCTGCCTCCTGAACCCGGGCAGGATCAGCAGCTGTGCGTTACCAGTGTTTCCATTACAAAGGCCATTTTCCAGGGGCTGTTAACCAGGTTATTTGCATTTGTTTGGGCTTGGAACCTGATATTCTGGGCAAGGTCTCAGACCTTGCACTGCCTTGTGGTTCTGTGTGAAATCTCATTACTGTCAGTTCGGCCATTTTCCCGGTTGAGAAACTAGGCAGTCAACGTGTTCCGATGCCGTTTATTCCTCGTGTTTGCATTGCAGGCGTAGCAACTGTTAAAGAAACGCCCTCCTCTCCTCTGATCTTGCCCACTCCACGAGCAACCAGATACGAGACGTGCTGGTGTTGTCAGGAAGCCTGAAAACGTGCGTTATTTCCCGAGCTCCTTAGCTTTACACAGCAACATGGCCTGACATTTAAAATTAATCTACGCAGTAAAGTTATTAACGTTTGAATGTTAGCACTGGGATATCCACAGTGACCTCTCCTCCCACGCTGGTGCTTGTTTGATAAGGATTTCCAGGCTGTGACAGAGTCCAGAGCAATGCAGTCATACTTGCTTTTTATTAATTTGGATACTGGGCCTCACCTTGGGACATCTCCAAGCATTCTGCAGGAGGGCTCTGATTTCTCCAGGCAATAGCCCAAGCAGCCCTGAGCCAGCTCCTGCAGATGCCAAATAGGTTTCTTCGACCCAAAGAGACAACGAAGACCCAGAGAGCAGCCAACAGGATTTTTTAAAGCTGCAGGGGAACCATTGTTCTGGGGCTGCAACAAACACATAGATTACCATGGTTGTAGGGCATGAGCTCATCTGCTCACATCTCTGTGTGTCCAGCTGGCTGTGTTAGCTCATGTCCTAGCGACTGGCCATCAACTGGCCAATATCTAACCAAAGTGATCAGAGAAAAGGCTGGTCCATCTGGCCATGCCTGTCCCCATCATGATATAGTGTACTTGCCTGTCGGCTTCTGGGTGACTTAAGTATTAATGGAGTCATAAGACAAACCTAAGGGAGCATGCTCGCTAACTTCTCTCATAGGCAAGACAGTCAGGCAGGAAAGGCATTGCAGAAGATGGAACAGCATGAACAAAAGAATGGCAGCAAGAAAGTAAGGGGAATGTCGAGGAAACAGGGTAGTATGATTTTGCTACAGCAGTCTTTGTGGGAGAAGTGACAGGACAGAGGGGGAGAGTTTTACAAGACTCAGTTCATGAGGAACCTTAATGCCAGAGTCTAAAGTGGAGAGTCTTGGTGGGTTGTCTTTTGAGGCATTCACAGTAGATTGATGTCATGGTCACACAGCACTTTCAGAGGATTAATGCAATGTCAGATTGGAGGACAGATTGGGGGAGGCACTGGAACCAGTTACATCCAAGTGGGACTTCTTGATGAGTTTTCTCCTTCCATCTCTCTGAGCTCCTCAGCCTTCTGGCTTTCCTCCTACTTCCACTATTCATTCTCCCGGTCCTTCATCACCTGCTCAGCCTGCTCCTTGTAAGTGAGGGTTCTCTAGGGTTCTATCCTCTGCTTAATACCCATCTCCCTCTGCACACTCTGCCTGATGACCTCACCAGTTCTCCCAGTCACAGCTGCCACCCTGTGTTGCTGACATGCAGCTCCTCATCTCATGCTCATACTCTTCTCTGAGCACCTGTTCTCAGTACCTAACTGCACATGCACCTGCCCTGCCTCCTTGAGGAGCATCATGGCAGGAGTGTCTGTCCACACCCATGAACCACCCTGGAGGCCTCAGCACTTAATTCCATGACAAACTCACCCTGGTTTTAGAAGGTATTCCATCTTCACTCCTCCTGTGTTCTAAGCAGCATGCTAGAATTTCTTTTTCCTTCTGGACCCTTAAACTTGTTAACACCTCTGACCTTTCTATCACCATTCCTCTGTTCATACTTCTTTATCTCCCTCTTATTTGCCATCCTTCCCATTTATCTCTGCCTGTAGAAATCCTTCTTGGGCCCAAAGCAGGCTCAAATGTTGGCTCCTCCTCTCCTTCCTCTGAGGTCCATGGTGATTCACTTGCTTCATCTTGCCGTGTTGGGCGTATGAAGCTGGAAATGAACCCTGCTTCCTTGCGTGTCTGTTTCTCCAGGGTGGGTGCTGGTTAAGGCTCTAGGACAGTGTGGCCCTTCGGGAGCCAGGCCATCCCCTGTATGTAATGGATGGGCTTTATGATAAGTGGAAATCATACCTCTTGCCCATCATGATTCTGTGTGGTGAAATGCTCAAAGCACATGGGACCCTGAGGTAGTTCACAGACTGAGGGTTGTTCTAGCCTTGGGGTTGAAAGAATCAAGAGCACGAAGAGGTTGGGAAGCAAGATGGTTCATGCCAGGAGAAGGCAGGCCAGGAACCGGGAGCAGGAGCCCAGTCAAGGCTGTGCATTTAGGTGCACTGAGTTGAGGTTAGAGAGTGGGAGTGGCCCAGAGGTGACCTGGCAGCGAGTCACCAGGGGGTCTGATTGCTGGGGTGTGTGAGCTTTTCCGTCATCTCTCCAGCTGGGCTTGGAGAAGCCAAGGAGAGAGTTTTTGCCTATCCTGGTGATACCAGCAGCTTTGGGGGCTCAGGGGTGATGTGGCCAGAGTGAGGGGCCCTTGAGGAAGGCAAAGTTGGTGGACAGTCCGCCCCTTCACACCAGCCCCCTCTCAAGAGTCTTTCTTGGAGCACAACTTGCAAAGTGCTAGGTGTTGTCTTGCTGAGAAGGCGCTTCTCTTACAGCATCTATCCATCCACTCCATGTTGGCGTCTTGAAGGTCAGGGGCTGTGTCTTTATCGTCTTCATCTGAGCCTGGAGCCCAAGCCCTGAGCCTCGTTCGAAGCAGGCTCAGTAAATACTCTTTATTTTCTTCCCATCTTTCCTTCCCCTCCTCCTCCTGTCTACATAAACACGCTTCTATTGTGGAATGAATATGATTGACCCATTTGAAAATGAGGGTTCAGGGAGAAGTGGAAGTTTATGTACTTTTGCAGGGGATGGCTATCTCTCTCTCTTTCTCACTCTCTCTCTCTCTGTCTCTCTGTGTAGGGGGATGGAGAATAGAAAGGAGGTATGTTAGGGCAAGTATAATGGCCAGGTGGGGAGGGGCAGAGCCTGCCCTGGACCACAGGGGTCCGCACTATGCAGTTTGTCTCCAGCCTTGGCCAATGGCTGCTTTCCTGCCCATGGTGCTGATTTAGCTGTGGGCCTGGGGTTTTAGGAAGGGGTTATCTGGGAGTGAGCAGGTGCTTCCTCTCCCTGTTCCACCAAGTCTTTCTTCATTTACAAACATGATCTGCTTTTGTTCAGCAACAGGCAGGCCCTGCCTGCTTCTCTACCTCCCTCGTGAAGACACCACGCAGGGCCTCAAGTGTTTCCTGGAAGGGGCCCACTGTGTTCCCTGGGAGAGGATAAGTGATTTCCTTGACCTCCCTTTCCTCCCTCGGTATTAAGCTGTGTAAGTGGTAAGGCCCCCTTTAAAAAAAAAAAGAATTCTAATATGAGGAAACATTCCTTTCCTATCCATTTTCATGCTGCTCTGAAAAACGTTCAATAAAAATAACTTTAAGGCTTTAATACTTGAGGCGTTAAGATTTCTCTTATAGTTCTGTGACTGAAGAGTAAAAAATCTCATTTTGTGTGAAGATAAAATTATCCAGGTTATTATATAAGATATATAACACTCAAGATATATATTTATTTATGTACATGCACAGAAACACGCAAACAGGCAATGAGATCTGGGATCTACATTTTGTCAGCCATCAGTGGGTTCACCAAGGTTCCAAAGAATATGAATAGGAAAAAGTCTTGATTTTAGATCCCCTTTTATGTTACGCCCCCATCACTGATCTGGTAACTGGTTTAATTTTGAAGTTTCCTTTCAAAATGTGAGCTGGTTGTTTTACAGTGCTGATTTATTTATTTGGCTATGGAGTACTAGAGAATATGGGAGAACTTGTGAATCCATGCAGTCTTAGCCAGACATGGAGATGTGTTAATTAGTTATTTAATATGGCTACAGTTATTTCCCAAGGAAAAAAAAATCCACAAACATGACAAGTAATTGCTGTTAATCTTAATCATTGTAATAACCTTCCTATAAACAATAACTGCCTGGCTACCCATCACGTGTTTATTTCATTACTGACAAGAGAGATCTTTAAAAATCTCATGATAAATTAATGCTTTTACCATTAGCTTCAATATGCTGGCTATGGGGAAGAAAAATGATTGCTCAGTTTATAAAACTGTTGAAAAGGTTCTCTCAATCTACTGGTAATATTTTAGATTTCTCATCTTAACATAACTCTTCATTGTTTATTCCCTGTTCTCCAAACCTCTTCCCAATTTTGACTCTTTCTCTGTTTAAGTGGTTTTTGTTTCCTAGTTGACAGAGTGAATGCATATGTCTGTTTCGTAGTGATGTTTACAAGAATCCTCAAAGGATTTAGTGACTGGTCTCACTGATAAAGATGTCTGTGATGCTGAAGGGTTATTATTATTATTTTTTTGCTTCAAGCCATAGTATGCCATACTTAGACTTATCTGAAATAGCAAGGGGGATGTGTTTATCTAGCATCTCAGATTTATTGTGAGTAAACAGAGAGGTTAAGATACTGTCCCTAGGATACCCAGTGATTTAATTAAGGAAACAGGACCAGAATGTATGTACATATGGGTTATCAAATGCTGGCTTCTCCCAATATCACCACAACAAACTGTTGATGTGCAAAGCTGAGTTTATTGCTTACTGTGTGTCTTAGTTCAGACTGCTATAACACACATATTGTAGACTGAGTGGCTTAACAGCAAACTTGTTTTCTCACAATTCTGAAGGCTGCGAAGTCCAAGATCAAGGTGCTCGGCAGATCCAGTTTCTGCTAAGCGTCTTTTTCTGGGCTTGCAGATGGCCTTCTTCTCATTGTGTCCTCACATGGCAGAGGGCAGAGTGGGAGGAAGCAAGTGCTCCCCTATTTATTCTTAAAAGAACACTGGCCAGACATGATGGCTCATGCCTGTAATCCCAGCACTTTGGAGGCTGAGGTGGGCGGATCATGAGGTCAGAAGTTCAAGACCAGCCTGGTCAACATGGTGAAACCCCATCTCCACTGAAGATACAAAAAGTTAGCTGGGTGTGGTGGCACGCGCCTGTAATCCCAGCTACTTGGGAGGCTGGGGCAGGAGAATCGCTTGAACCTGGAAGGCGGAGGTTGCAGTGGGCCAAGATTACGCCACTGCACTCCAGCCTGGGCGACAGAGCAAGACTCCATCTCAAAAAAAAAAAAAACAAAACAAAACACTAATCCCATTCATGAGGGCTCCATCACTATTAGGTTGGTGCAAAATAATTGTGGTTTTTGCCATTGAAAGTGGCAAAAACGGCAATTACTTTTGCACCAACTAATACCTCCCAAAGGTCCCACCTCCAAACACTATCTCATTTAGGATTAGGCTTCAACATATGCATTTGAAGGGGATATAAACATTTGGTTCATGATAAGCGAGCCCCAGCTTGACAGAATTTGGACACGTCTCATTGAGGGAAGAGCAAAGTTGGAATATTTACTGCCACTTTGCAATCTGATTTAAGGTAGACGTTTCAATGTGGAAGCTTCATTAGGACTGGGTAAGAATCATGATCTAATAGTTCAAAATGGGTAGCCACAGCAAGGTGTTTGAAGAGTTTGAGAAGGGTTTCAAAGGTCTTAGAGTATAAACTGCCATTTGATGCTTTCTATTTGAAAGTTGATGACACTTTCAGAAAGTTGTTGCTTTGAGCAACTTTTACCTTCCTGGGCAAGAATATCCTGGAAAGGTAATGTCATGTTAATGCGGACTGTGAGTTGCGTGTATAGTTTGATTCCTAGTATGTATGTATTTAGTTATTGATGCATTTGGTGTTTTTTAAATTCACCTTTTGACGTTTGTTGATTTTATACTTGCACTACCACAGGCTGCTGTCTGTTTCATTTTAGCTGTCAGCGTCGTCGTGAATTTCCACCTCCTTCAATCCAGGGGTGCCTAATATTCTGAAATAGAAATAGAAATTTCAGCCCCTCTTCACCTTGAGCCATAAGGTCAAGTTTGACCTTTGCAGAAATACTTTTCTTTGCGAGTGAAAGCTAGAATTAACCTAGCTGAAATTATTCTTTGAGACCCTGCCTCTCTGGACTTGGAGAAACTCATGGGGGCTAATGTATTTTGTACTCTCCAGTAGTTCTCCACCAGTGTGCTCTGGGGATACTAGAGAGGGAATTGTGAACCCTTACATGTGAGGAGCCAGAATATTGAGCAGTGGGTAAAATTAACTTTCGTGATAACCCAGTCTGGTGGGGACAGGAATGGGATGATGAGCTGAATGGGTCGCGTGACCCAGTGTAGCTGTGGTAGAATGTGTTGCGAGAGTGATAGCATCATTGCACATCTATGCCACAAGGAGATCACATGCTCTCCACAAATGCAGGAATTTTGCTTCCTTTATATGTAAAAGACAAGTAAATTGATGCACTCAGGCAGTAACACAATGCTGAAGTGAGTAGTGTGATCATTTGTGTGGAATGTGGTCCCTTCAACTGTGCCGGCAAAAATTCTCACATTTGAAAGTACGCCATAAACGCAGAAATTAGAGAACATTGCTTCAAATAGTCTGTTAGTGTATTGGTTAAAGTAACTCTAGCTTTTGATACATACTGTTCAGATTTCAATGGCTTAACTCAATAGGTTTATTTCTAATCTATGGAACAATCTACTTTGGGTGCTCCTGATTGGCAGATGACATTCCTCCAAATGGCGGTTCAGGGATCCAGATATGTTTTAGCTCCAGGCTCCACCATTGCCTAAGACTTTGGAGTCTTCTGCTTCCAGCTGTCTGAAGGAGAAAAGAAGAGTGGAGATGAAAACACTCACTTCCATACACATTCCTTTAGGAAGAGTGGGAACACATCTAAATGCAAGAGTGGCCACACACAGATGCAAGGTGGGAGCTGGGAAATGCAGCTCCTAGCATGACAGCTGCCTCCCAGTGACATTTCCATACTGTGGCAGGGGCAGCATGCATTGGAGGACAGCTAGCAGTCACTGCCACAATCTGTCTTCTGGATACCCAAAGTCTTTGCACATCCCTCTTTGTATACCTGGACCATCCTTACTTCTCCTCCCCAATGTCCAATTCATGCATTCGGTTCAAATTCCAGGAATTTGAACCATCAGGTCTGGATATGGCTCACTGTGACCCAGTAACCAATGAACCAAAAGACCTGCAACCTGCCCTCTCCCCACACCAACCCAGTGAAAGTGGTGGAGCAAAGGAGTGTAAGCGCAGTGGACCCTCCTTTCACCAAATGAGGAATGGGAGACACAGCAGTCACTGGCCCATGCTGAAAACCCCTGCACAGCTGGGGGAAGTTCCTTGATTAGCCCTGATTCTGTTCTCTGGGAGGAACTTCTTGTCCACTATTCCCATGGCCCCTGTCTCCATGCACTGGAAGCTTCTTCCCTTTCATCTTTTATGGGCATATCTTGCTTATTTCTTCTTGGTGTAAGTTGAAGGGGCTTGAGGGTTATTTAATAATCATAAGTTTTTTTAAAGGCTAGGATCATAGTTTCTTTGGTAATACAGTTTCATCAAAAACTCAACAGGCTTGTAAATAGTTGACTGTATCCATAACTTCACCCGAAGTTTTTTTCCTAAATATAATTATTAAGCCAGGCTTATTAATTCACTTATTTTTCTTCATTCCTGTCTTAGCTCAATGGAAGCTATCTTGACACCATCTAAAACAATAGGCTTGGGTGGAAAGCGAACAATCATTCTTGATTTACTCTTTGCTGCTTGACTAAGAAGCCTTGAAAGACCTTAGTTGCTTAAAGCAGTTTTCAGTCTTATCTGTTATTGTGTGGGGTCTAGCAGTTGGGCCCTAATTTCTGGATCCTTTCTATTCACTTTCATTTTTTATTGCAAAGCAGCCATTGTTTTTTCTGAGCTCATGCCTTTCTTTTCCTCCTTGTTAAACTCTGCCTCTCCTCAACCACTTTCCTTAAGTAGGGACTCCGTCTGTTCCTCTAGTAATGGCAGAGGACAGTTCCAAATGTCTTGCCATTGCATGACATGGGTCTCCATCTTTCCAACCTCTGATTATCTATTGCTTTATCTGTTGCTTCATCTGCTGTCCTATCATGGAGGTGGGAGGGGTACAACACATACTTTCTATTTCTGGCATTGTGCACACCGCTTGTTCTGCTGTCTCTATCCGTCCCAGGCAAGTCTGCCTGCTCCACTTCACCATTACCTTTGGCCACTTTGACCACTATCGTCTCTCCCTCCCATGGCCCTGTGTCTGAACCCAAGTTTCTGGGCTTGTTGTGATTTTTCAAATGCTCTTGGCATTCTTGAGATGAGTATTATTTTATTGTTAGCCACAGATTATGGGCAATTTTTCAATTGATCTTTGCTGTTTACAAAGCGTATCATTAATTAATACTACAGCTAAGGTATTGAGTTCTGAAAATGAGTGTAGACAAAGACTGTGTGTGGGCAGTTCAGAGTGCCCAGTTCTGACTGATTGAATTTCCATAGCGACTGATTGATTTTGACATCAGTCTTGGAAGCACATTCGTAAAGGGACAGGTTGCAGCAATCATTCTTACAGTGAAATCAGGTGATGCATACTTTGTATGTCATGTAGAACACAATAGTTTTAACAGTTTTTTTAAAGTAGATAGCTGAGCATGTCCAGTTCAATGGCTGAAATGCCACTAAATATAAAATAAAACATTTATATTCTGTGGTTATTGTGGACCATCCTTGGGAAAATGAAGCAGGAATATGTTCACATAAAAATCTTCAGTGTTCACATCTTACCATTAGGCCAGGAGAATATCTAGTGAAGTCTAGCTTTAGGGTAGAGTTTCATATCCTCTTGAAATCCTACTTAGTTTAACCAGCTAACGTCCAAAGTTAGCTGAGAAGGAATCTTTGTTAATGGCTAAGGTTATCCAGGCAAGATGGAGAGATCTGTATTGGTCAGGAAATGCTATGCTATGTGGTTGCAATGAGGAGCCCTGAACTCTCAGTGACTCAACCTAAAAAAGTTCTCTTTCTCACTCAGTCTCAATCTGATGTAGTTTGGGAGGCTCTTCTGGAAGGATCCATACTTGCTCCATCTTGTCCTGCTGCCATTTTTAATATGTGGCTTCCATAGTTGTTGTATAAGATGAAGAGACAGTGTGGGCAATTATGGAGGGAGTTTTATGGCCAGGACAGCAAATACAATATTTAATTTCTGCTCACAGCCCACATCCTGTGGCTCCAATGTAACTGCACAGGAGGCTGGGAAATGAAGTCTTCTCCTGGGCCCAAGCAGAAGAAATGAGATACATGAGCATTTATTCCATTTCTGCTTTGGGACAATAATGGAATCCCTACATATGTGAGGTGGGGAGAAGGGACAAGGCTGAAGGAACGGAGCACAGAACTTTTCAGACGTGGGATCTGCCGGTTTATGGGAGCAATCTGATGTTGGTGTGATGAAATAGGAGAACACTCCAAAGTTTTGTGCTGAGTTTCTGGGAGAAAGGTAGAGGGCTGCTTTTGGCAGGGGTGGAAGGGAAGAGAAAAAGAAGAGTCTGTTGTTTGTAAACTTTTGCTCATGCCTCTCCTCTGACCCCATTTATCTTTTTGTCTCATTACGGGAAATTGGTTGTTCACATATTGACACCATGGAGGCAGTGTGGCAGCCTCCAACCCACGAGGAACATGGAGGTGGGCTCACTGGTTTGCTGGGTCTTGCTTTGTCTGCAGCATGCATAGGGTTAATATTTCCTGTTTTCCTTTTGGGTAAATTAGTGCCCCCACACACTGTTCAAACTCCGTTTGAGTTTCTGGAGGATTCGATAAAGCTGTCAGGCCATCTTCACTGAGCTTAAGTTTTCTCTCATAATTGTGGTAGTGAAGGAGCATCCACCAATCAGCCTTCCTGTAGCTGAGAATGAAACCTCTTTTCTTCTTGATAATATAAATGAATTCATGGTTAATAAAAAAAAAAATCATTGTTTATTTCTCAGAGTGGGTGCATCATGGCTCTCTGCCAAGAGCACTCTGAAGTGAAAATGGGGTCCTTTGGTCATTATTTGGTTAGCTCAAGTCTTTCTGGAAACTCAAAGGATCATATTTGCCCTTATTTTCTATCATCTGGACATCTGAGGGGACTGAGAGGTGGGCTCTGTGCGAGGACCGCCCCTAGTGGAGATGCGTGGCACTGCAGCAGCCTCCGCCATTTGGAGGAATGTCATCTGCCAATCAGGAGCACCCAAAGTAGATTGTTCCATAGATTAGAAATAAACCTATTGAGTTAAGCCATTGAAATCTGAACAGTGTGTATCAAAAGCTAGAGTTACTTTAACCAATACACTAACAGACTATTTGAAGCAGTGTTCTCTAATTTCTGCGTTTATGGCGTACTTTCAAATGTGAGAATTTTTGCCGGCACAGTTGAAGGGACCACATTCCACACAAATGATCACACTACTCACTTCAGCATTTGCTTGGCCCTGGCATGTGAAGCTGACCCAGGAGTGAACAGGGCTGACTTCAGCCTCCATCTGCAGGTGATAAGGACCCCTCATGGGGCTGTGGGCGTGGGCTGAGGGATCAGGACCAAGGCAACAGTGGTGGGTGACAGGGGTTGGAACTATCTGCTCATGGAGCGTCCTGTGCCCCGTGGCTCTGTTTGTGCCTAGGCCCAGATGTGCCACTTTGATCTCACGAGGGATTGCTGCTGGGCCCACCTGACCTTTGGACTCAGAGGGTCTGACAGAAGCCAGTCATGGTGTGTGTTTCTGCCCACATGATCCTCTTCTTTTTTTTGAGATGGAGTCTCTCTGTCGCCAGGCTAGAGTGCAGTGGTGCGATCTCGGCTCACTGCAACTTCTGCCTCCCGGGTTCAAGCGATTCTCCTACCTCAGCCTCCGGAGTAGCTGAGACTACAGGCGTGTGCCACCATGCCCAGCTAATTTTTGTAGTTTTAGTAGAGACGAGGTTTCACCATGTTGGCCAGGATGTTCTCAATCTCTTGACCTCATGGTCTGCCTGCCTCGGCCTCCCAAAGTGCTGGAATTACAGGCGTGAGCCACCGCACCTGGCCCGCATGGTCTACTTAATGCCTGAGAATCACATTCCTTGTCTCAACCAAGGTCCAGTATTGTGCTAGGAACTACTTTCTGAGAAGTGTGCGGTTCTCGGGTGCAGATGGCATGGCCATGTCCCAGAACCCCAGGTGACTATGCTGTGATTCTCCTATTGGAACGTGCTGTTGACTTCACATGGTGTCTTTTCCTCCTACTCTAACAGGGGACCCTGGAATCCACTTCAGTTCCCTGCATATCAGTTGCAACTTGGACTGTATTCATAGTCTTTGAAAAGTCTGAGTATTTTTTATTTCTCCAACGTATGGCTTTCCTGCTAGTCCTTTCCTTGGGAGAATTGTTACTATATAAACTTGTCACGGAGTTTTAGGGCCCTTCCTCCTGGGGACATGGCCTTTCCTTTAGTCAAAGGACTATGAGTCTGAGAGTTGGCTTAGGTCTAGAAGGTGGTCTAGGGATCATTACTTTTTTTTTCCTTTTTTTTAAATCAGGGCAACTTGCCTCCTGATCACCCCCCAACCCCTGCCACCTTTTTTCTTTTGATTGTATAAGTTATGCAATATACTTATTAGCCACCTGTCTGTCTTGCCCCTGGGAACACAGAAGCCTCAAGTAATCACAGTTCTAGTGACTGGGGGAATGAATGCCTCTGTCATAAGAGGAGGATCTGAGAGTCTTACCACAGCATACACTACAACTTTCCACCTTGAAAAGGCTGCTGAAACTATCACGGAAATGATTTTAGCCATTCAACACTGACTGCATAACTGTCCATTTCTATAACAGTTTGGTCTACTTTAAGCATAAGTAGATTGACCAGATATATTTTTCTTTTCTCCCTCTTGAAACACCACTAAAATGCTAGTAAGGGAATAAAAGTGTTATAATGCTATGAGGCTAAAGAGGATAGAAATGGAGGCAACAGTATGAGTAATTACAACAAATATTTGGAAAACAGAAATTGAATGAAGTGGTAACTAATTAAACTAAGTAGAGGCATTGTAATTTAAGTGTCTGCAAAGGATGATACCAATGAGAAGTGGACCGGTTTGCTCTTCTGGAAAAAGGGTTCAGGAGCAGGAGATGAAGAGTCTCAGTGGAGGCAGGAGTAAGCTGTGGACCTGAAAATACAGGGTTGGTTGATGGCTGTGTATAAAGGGCTTGGAGTCCCAGTATCATGATCCACCCCTTGAAGGCATGACTCACTATCTGTCTTAGCAGCAAAGGCTATTTGCAAATAATGCAAATACTGTCAAAACAACAAAATTACTGATTCTTGATTTAATAACCTATTTTGTGTACCTTTTATGGGCGGTTGGGAGGAGGAGAAGGGAGGTTATGGGGGTATGTGATCATTAAATCCTTATCCAGCATAAAAGGAGATCAATGCATAATGTCTAAAATTGGCAAATCAAGGTATGTGAAGTTACATATGAGAAGAAACAGGTCAAATTGATGGGAGTGGTTACCTCTTGAGATCAGAACTGGTGGGGGTGATGGGAAGAAGTAAAGAAGGAGACGGCTGTTTCCCCTTGAAGTGTTAGCTCTATGTGAGCTTTATTTAGACCACATGCATGGATTATTTTGATACAAATAAGCATTAGTTAAAGGTAAATATTCAAATCATCTTTCCCCTGTGATCTAGGCATTCATCGATTCATATATTCATGGCAGCCCTTATTCATTTGTTCAGTCATTTAATACATATTTCTCCAGCTCCTTCCTCCTCTTGGGCAAAAATTGGACTGGTATGGGGGATGGAGAGTCAAAGACTGATCACATCACATACTTTGAGGTTTAGTTGGAGAGCAGGCAGCCCTGGATGATCAGTGTTGTAGCAGATATGAGCACAGAGAATAGGGACCCAGCTCTGGGGAATTTTCTCCCGGTGGCTTCTAGAAGAGTACCCCCACCCCTGGTTTTCTTTCTGGCCAAATTAAACATGAAAGTCCTGCAGTTGCAGGGTCTGGGTGTCTTCTTGGGCTGGTGGTTTGTGAATTTGCACAGGCAAAGCTGACTTGAGGGAGACCGGGCAATGTCTGGACTTGTTCTCAGATCCAGGTGGTTGAGGTCTCTTGTCCGCTGTCTGTGCTAGGTATGGAAAAAAGGCCCAGGTAGAAGAAAAAGAAGGGAAGGAGACCGGGCAAGAAGGAGGAAGTGGGCTGAGAGGGAGAACAGGAAAGAGATGTCACTGGATAGGGGCTACCAGTCGGAGGCTGCTGAGGACGTAAAAGGGGACTTTTGTTTAGACATTGTTTTCAAACACTATTGGAGTACTTTCTTCATTTTTATTTTCCATCTTGTGGAAATTTTGTTATTTTTACACTGTCACAGAACAAATGGAACTGTGACTTGGCGATCACAACGTATATAGCTGTTTGGGTATACTTTTGACAGTTCCATCACGTTTCTGACAGGCATAATTTTTTTCTCCCCTGGGAGATTGGAAGGGGGAGACAAGCTCCCCAGATGATCTGACTCTGCTCAGGGATCTGTCCAGGTGGGAAGCCTCTCTGGGTCACAGGGAAGTTGCTGAGAAGCCAGTCCTGGGTGTCAGAAAACTCCAGCAGGGAGGACTGGGTTCCTGTGAGGGGAGTAAGGGGGAGAGAGCTCTCTGGGGTGTGGAGTGGTCACTTTCAGCCTCTGAGCAGAAATCCAAGTCTGACTCTACAAGGTCACAGTTGTCCTAGATGGAGAGGACATGCAGCAGCTGAACTGGAGGTGTGGCAGCAGGGGCTTTGCTTGGTGGATGAGATGAGGGACTTGATGGTGAGCAGCTGGGCCTCGGGCACCAATCTCACTGAAGGGAAGGTGCCTTGAGGCTGGAGCCTCTGCCAAGTGGAGAGAGATATCCTGAATACCCCTGGGCTCTGATCTCCCTTGTTTTCTGTGGAAGGAGCAAGTGTGAGGCCTGGGGCAGGTGGAAGGCAGTCTCCAGGCAGGAAGGCCCCCTGATGCCCTTGCAATGCTCCACTAAGAAGTAGCCTGTTTGAGCAGCAGAGCTATGATGCTTGCTGTGATCACCCTGCACCAACTTAACTGACCACTATCTCCTCTGATCCTCAGTGAAACCCACAAATACTTCTGCAACATGTTATTGCAAATAATAATAATAATGGCTAACAATGATGAAGGGCTTACTGTGTGCCAGTCTCCAGCATTGCCTCATGGAACTCTCACAGCAGCGCTTTGAGGAGGAAACTGTCTGAGGCTCACGGAGGTCAGGTTCACTGTTTTCCGTGTCTGATTCCTCTAACCTATTTGAGCTCACAGTGGCGTGGACTGGGCTTATTCTCCTTGTGTGCCGGCATGTGAAGCCACTTGCTTGTTGAATGGATGAGTGTGTGAGTGAACAGATTGGAGCCAGGCACCCACCGTTCTCCAGAAAAGAGATTATCCAATTTGATTTCTACTGGTTTTACATCCCAAATTCTGTGTTTGAAATTCTTCAAGCAGCCACCTGACTTGTGAATTGATCCCTGAGGTCTAGAGATATCTTTCTAAATGCCAGGACAAAATCAGTTTTCCAAGGCCCCTGGAAGGCAAGTCCATCATCAACTGTCAGCAGAAGTGTTCAACCCAGAGGAAATGCAGGCCTGGGCTGGTCCATTCTATGAGGTTTCTAGGAGGGATGGGATGGGGCAGGTGAGAAAGGATTTCTGGGTCTAAAGCATCATTTCTGATGTCTGAGATATAAATGTAGTTATCTTCTGATGTGGCTCTTACACAGGGGCCATGCTGTGGCTTGTGAAAATCATGTTACCCATTGAAAGTGGTTTCCAGTGGGATTTATTCAAAATACGACATGTAGTCATGCTTGTCATGACTTGGTACTTTTACAAGTACAGTCATGCTTGGTACTTTTAAGTACCAAGCGCTGCGCTTAGGGTTCTACAGGGTTTGCACAAGAGTCAGTGCAGAACAGGTACTAAGACGCACATGGAACAGTGGTTGAATACCTAAGCTCGAGGGCCAGTGCCTTGGGTTCAAATTATGGCTCTGACTTAGGGAATGTCACTTCAGTCCTCTGTGCCCTGTTTTCCTTAATGCAGAGAGTCATTTTCCTATCATATGGGGTTTTAATTTTAAAAATTTTGTTTTTGAAATATACATACAGAAAAGTACACATATATAGGTGTACAGTTGTTTGAATTTTCACAAAGTGAACACACACATACACCCAACACCTCATTCAAGAAACAGTCACTAGCACCTCAGAAACCTCCCTCATCCCTCCAGGGTAGGAGAGGGTACACTATTCGCCACCCAAAGGATAAATGCTAACCTGACTTCTAATGCCATGGATTAATTAATTTTGCCTGTTTGCAAGCTTTGCATAGATAGAATAATACAATAGATAGTCTTTTGTGTTTAATTTCTTTTTTGAACATTGTGTTCTTGAGATTCCTTCATATCATTGTGTATAATTGTGATTATTCATTCTCATTTAATCTGGGAGCGTGCTGATACAACAGTGCTGCTATCATACATATCTTTTGGTGCACTTATACACACATTTCTGTTGAGTGTGTACCTGGGAATGAAATGGTGGGGTCATAAGGTGATACGGTTTGGCTGTGTCCCCACCCAAATCTTATCTTGAATTTTAGTTCCCATAATCCCCATGTGTTGTGGGAGGGACCTGGTGGGAGGTAATTGAATCATGGGGACCGTTTCCCCCATGCTATTCTCATGATAGTGAGTAAGTTCTCACAAGAGCTGATGGTTTTAAAAGGGGCTTCCCCCTTTGCTCAGCTCTCATTCTTCTCCATCTTACCGCCCTGTGCAGAAGGATGCGTTTGCTTCCCCTTCTGCCATGATTGTAAGTTTCTTGAGGCCTCCCCAGCCATGCTGAACTATGAGTCAATTAAACCTCTTTCCTTTATAAATTTCCCAGTCTCAGATATGTCGTTATAGCAGCGTGAGAAAGACTAATACATAAGGTAAGATATATCTTCAGGTTTCATCAATACTCCTGGACAATTCTGCACAGTGGTTGTATAACCATCAGTGAGGGAGATGTTCAGGTGCTCTATGCCCACACCAACCTTTGGGATTTTCTTTTTCATTGTGGCCCTTCTGATGGGTGCAGAGTGGCACTGCACTGGGGGTACAATTTGCATTGCTGCCCTTGGGCTGTTGGAGAATTAAATGCATCAGTGTGAGACAGGCACTTAGTACCTGCAGAGCAAGCTCCGTGTTAGCTGGTTAGGTATCTTGGGAAGTCAGGGATGTGCCTGGAGGCCACTCTGAAGACATGGTACACATTTACTGACTCCCTCCCCCAAGCAGGAGCTGTTGTGTCTGGGGTTTGAAGCTGTCAGTGATTGCAGCTAAGATTCTTAGAACTGAGTGAGTGAGGAGCCCAGGATCTCAGGGACTGAATGAAGAGGCAGACACTCTGCTTCCCAGTGACTCTTAATAACTGGTTTCCCGTGAAGTGATTTCTTCCCTGACTTCCCACCCAGCTCTGATTCAGCTGGGCAGAGAAGTGCTGGAGCAGGTGCTAATTTATGATTTAGTTTTTTTTTTTTTTCCTAAAAAGATGCTCCAAGCTTCAAAGAGTCAGCATGGAGCATTGGGCATTGGAGTCCAGTTCCTCAGCATCCTGCACCCT
The DNA here is from genome assembly GCF_009828535.3 of Hylobates moloch. Taxonomy (NCBI): domain Eukaryota; kingdom Metazoa; phylum Chordata; class Mammalia; order Primates; family Hylobatidae; genus Hylobates; species Hylobates moloch. The sequence goes on along the minus strand of NW_026652288.1, from coordinate 22,935,407 downwards.
GGAGTGTCTCATGCTGCCGAGAGACAGGGAGTTGGGAGAGGGCAGAGAGAGGGCACCTGGTTTCTGTGGACAAGGTCACTCCTAGGAACTGAAATGGCAGCCTGCTTCCCTGGAGTCCTTTTTTCTCAGATTTCAGAGATGCCCCACCTCCACCCCCTCCTTCATCCTTGTATGTAACCTGTGGCCAAGGTCTCCATAACCCTCGAATTCCCTTTCACCCATGTTAGCATCTCCGATCTCACACCGTCTGCCTTGGTTCAAGCCAAGATGGCCTTGTGCCTAAATTCTTGGGGTAACCCCTGCTGCTTCCCGAGAGCTCTTGCCAAGAGAACCTGAGTATGTTAGTTTGCTCTGGCTGCCATAACAAAGCACTCCAAGCTGGGTGACTTAAACAACAGAAAGTTGCTTTTCACAGTCCTGGCTACTAGAAGCGTTGGCAGATCAAGGTATTGGCAGGGTTGGCTCCTTCTGAGGCCTCTCCCTTGGCTTGTAGATGGCTGTCTTCCTTCTGTGTCTTCCCAAGGTCTTCCCTCTGTGCCTATCTTTGTCATAATCTCTTCTTCTAACAATGTGAGTTATACTGAATGAGGGACCACCCATTTGACCTCGTTTTACTGTAATCACCTCTTTAAAGGCCGTGTCTCCAAGTATAGTCATAGTCTAGGTACTAAGACTTCAATACATGAATTTTGGGGAGGTGACAGCTCAGCCCATGGCAGTGACCATGCATTTTTCTGCATGTAACACATCCAGGTGACACATGTCCTGAAACATGTTTCAGTGCTTCCTTCATCTTCTCCATCTCTCCAAAGCCTGCCAGTTCAGTGCCCCTCCAGCATGAAACTTCTGTCTTCAGAGACCACGCTCCTTGACTCCTACTATGCTTTCTGTCTGTTCCACTTGATCAAACACTTAATCCCAGTTTTCTTCTGTTCTCTGTTGTTTTGCTGAGGGGGTTTTATCTATTCTGCTTGGCTATGTGCTCCTTGAAGACAAAAGTCATGTTTTCTGTTCGCGTTTACATCTATTTAGTGTCAAGCATGTGGCTGGTGATAAATAATATTGTTGGTTGATTAAAAACCAACTTTCATGTGCCCTGTGAGGAGCTGCCTAAATGCTAAACAAAATACTTGGTGGGGAGGGGGAGTGCTGTAATCCCTGATGGCCCGGGAGCCTCTGGCACAGGCATTTCACTTTAAGAGGCAATGAATTCAGGGACCTGGAAAAGGTTTAAACATGAGTCTTAAATTATTTGCTCAGCTTTGATTTTTATTTTACAAGATGCTGGGGCAGTGCTGGGAGCTATTTGCAGAAGGGGTGCGTAAGAGAGATGAAGAGAGACTGGAAGTGGATTTACCTAGATGTTGCCTCATAGAAAAATATGTGTGCACTGGGTAGGGGCTTCTCTGACTCAGAGGCATGAAGAACTCCAGGTTCTGCCCCTGGGCTCACTGGAGGGAGATTTGATTTCTATTCCTGCATTTTTGTCCCTCTGCCGGGGATGCGTTGAGCTAAGCCACTGTTGAGAATGGCCCCTCTGAGGAAGAGAAGGAAGATCAGCTATTTATAGGCTGAAGTCAGATGCGACCCACCTTTTCAGCCTGTAATTTACAGTATATGATGAGAAAATGAACTTCTATTGCCGCAGGAATGTGAAAGGACAGGATACGGATTTTTCAGCAGTTTGGGCTTTGGCTTATGTGCTTATGAGATGTCTGTGAAAATGGCCACTTTGCTTTGCCAGAAGACGGCTTTCCCTGGGCTGCAGTCACTGAGGCAAAGGGTGCCCATGTCCTGTCTCTCAGTGACTGATAGCATATTCGCAGCTATGTGGGTGGTGGAGGGAGGGGAGTTTCTGTACCAGGGTGGGGGAAAAAGAGGTACAGGAAGAAATGAACAGGAACACAATGTCTTATGATTGAAGTGCACTGGCTTCACAGAACTGTAGAAGCTACGTCTGAGAAGTGGTCTTACTGGGGAATTGGTTTAGATTGACTTTTGACCACAATCTTGGCTATTATTTGGGCTAGAGCTCCTAGCCTGACTCAGGAGCCTTTGATGAAGCTCCGAGACTGAAGATAACTTCCCATCCCTCAACAAACTCTATTTCTGGAGCTCTCTAGAGGACATGTGAAACTCAGTGTATGCTCAACGAAGTAACACATTTTAATCAAATATCTACTGCAGACTAGGCACTGAGCTGGGTGTTCAGGTGAATAAGGCACACATGGTCCCTCCCCTGAACCTAGGGAGAGACTGTCATCATTCTTGTCCTCTCAGCCTCCATGCAGGCTCCCTGAGCCTGGTATTCACCAGGATGCTCACTAAGCAAGTCTGTGGGCTGCACCTGAATCTGTGCCAGCTCCTAGCTAAGTCCTTGCCTACCGAACTTGCATTTCTGATGTAAATTCTTGGTGTGAGATGAGGTTCCAGGAAGATGTGTGGAATGGGAAGAAAAAAGATGAGGGCAGAACCTTGGAGAAAATCAACAGGGGAAGCCAACCACCTAAAGGGAACGGTGAATGGGCAGAGAGAGAGAGCTAGAAGAAACAAAAATCTTAGGTCATAGAAGTCATGATATCAGAGAGTTTCCAATAATTTTAAAAGCAGAAGAATAAGAATTTGGTAATTGGGAGGTGATATGGTTTGGCTCTGTGTCCTCACCCAAATCTCATCTTGTAGCTCCCATAATTCCCACATGTTGTGGGAGGGACCCAGTGGGAGACGATTGAATCATGGGCGTGGGTCTTTCCCATGCTCTTCTCGTGATAGTAAAAGGGTCTCACGAGATCTAATGGTTTTAAAAATGGGAGTTTCTATGCATAAGCTCTCTCTTGCTGCCATCATTTAAGAAGTGACTTTCACCTTTGGCCATGCCTGTGAGGCCTCCTCAAGCCACGTGCAACTGTAAGCCCATTAAGCCTCTTTCTTTTGTAAATTGCCCAGTCTCAGGTATGTATAAGCAGTGTGAAAACTTACCAATACAGGAGGTCATAGGTAACTCTTTGGACTGACATTTCATAGATGTGTTGGGAGCATAGGCAGTTGGCTGAAAGGTGAATGGGAGATGAGGAAGTGTAGACAGAGAATGTGGCCAGAGAATGCTCTCTCTGTTTTCATTAGATCAAGTTTTTAATCATGTTTTTCAAATCTTCTAAATCTTTACTAATTTTTGTTCTTCATTAAGAAATTAATTGTTAATTATTGAGAGAGGTGCTAAAATTCCCCATTGTGATTGCTGATTTGTCAATTTCACATGCTAATTTTGTCAATCTTTGCTTTATATATTTTGTGATTTTATTATCAGGTGTGAACAATGTTAGAATTGTAGTGTCTTCTTGAGAAATTATTCTTTTTATTTTTTGGCAGTGAACATCTTTGTTTCTAATAATCTTTTCCCCTGAAACTCCATTTTATGAGGCTTCTTTTGGCTGGTATTTAACTGGCAGATCTGTTTTCCATCTTTTTACATACAAGAACTTTCTTTTTGCTTTGAATTTGTCTCTTGTAAAGAGGAGAAAACTAGTTTAGTGTTTGATCCAGTCTGATGATCTGGGTTTTAACAGCTGAGTTTAATTCATTTAATTTCTTGTGATTAGTGACATATTTGTATTTATTCCATAATTTTTTTCTTTGCTTTGATTTTCCCCTCTCCCTTTCTACCTTCTATGGTAGAAGGTAGGTAGACTTGACTATTTGTAATCTGTGCAGAAAGAACCCAAAGTGGGAGGGTGGAGTCTGAAAATATAAAAAGAGAAGAGAAAACTGATGAAATAGACATCAAGGAGAGCTTGAAAATGATGCAGAACTTTTCGTTCTCTGAGATGAGGACTCCGTATTTTCTGCCTTTGATTGTCGAGCTTCCAGATCTTTCTTCTGAAGGTGAAATTCACTCAAGCCACCCTCAACTCCCCCCACCCCCTTGACCTTGACCCTGATCATGTTCTTCAATAACTTCTTATCACCTAATGAACAAAGTCTAAGCTTCCAATATGACATTCAAAGTCCTTTGAGATTTAGATTTTTCTTAAATTAGACCATTTCTTAAATAGTCTTATCTCCCATTTCTCCTTTTTACATACTCTGATTAGTGAAATTAATCGACTTGGTGTTTTCTGAACATACTCTACGTGTTCTCATCTCCCCATTTTTGGTCCTGAGTCCTTTCATCCTGGTAGGCTAGTTCCTCTCCATTTTCTCATGTATCCAGATATCTCTCATTCAAGGTCCACTACAAATCTCTTCTTCTGTTGTTCTCCTTTCTTGATTCCTCCAACTAGAAGGAATTTCCCCCTTCTGTGCCCCCATAGAGACTTGGGCCCTTCCTGGCAATAGTCCTCACAGCTTGCTTGTATTTTGTTATTGAATATGAGTTTCTTCTACCAGACTAAAAACTTGTAAGGGCAGTTAGAACATGTCTAATTCATCTCTGTGACCTTCAACATACCTCATATGTTAGACATGTCTCCAAATGGCCATGAGTGAATGAATGTGAAAGAGATTGGTATTTACATCAGTATCAGGTTTTTGCCAAGAATTATGAGAAGTGTTTCTACTAGCTGGGTGGCCTGCCGGTCTGTTGCAACTTCTGTAGAGTGTCTGTGGGCCTGAGGGTGGGAGTAGACCTCATACTGCACTCCTCTTTCAGCCCTGGCTTGTGAAAGAGCCACAGAACTCATTCTGAAAACTTGAGTAGCAGAGAAGGAGTGAGATAGAACTAACTGGGAGAGCATCTTTGCAGCTTCATTGCAAGAGGGAGGTGCTCCTGACCTTGGTTACTAGCCTTGGCCTGAGAGTAAGATTTGACCCAGTCCTAGGCCCACCCCCACTTTGAGATCTCTAGGGATGATTTTGGTCCCTGTTCACTCTGATAGTCTTTGGGGCCTCTCCGGACATGACCTTTTTGTCCGTCATCTCCCTTTCTTCCCATTGCTTGATCACTTGAGTGCATTTGGTGCCTCTTGTGGTATTCAAGGAGGATCAGCCAATTAATCTGTCTACCTGGTTCTAATGAAGAATGATAAGGGTCCTGAGAGGCTGGATATTCATGAGTCAATCATTAGTTCCTGGAGTTTCTCTAACTTCTCTAAAGGACTGATACAAAGTAATGAGTGGAAGCCTGAGAATGTTCCAGAATCTGACAAAGACGCAGTAGGTATCTCTGTGGTGAAGGTAAGAGCCTGCACTGTTTTCGGCCTCACTGAACCAGAAAAATGTCTTGTTGTCCACCTATAACTCCAAGTGACAGCTGGGCATGAATTTTCTAGGAACTTTTATGAGATCTAATACAAAATAAAGACTGCAGAAAAGGACCACAGACCCACATTTTGCCCCATTAAAATAAAGCAAAGTAGCCTCTGCATTTTCTCTCCATTGTTCGGCATGGCTCAGCTACTCAGGGGGCTTGGCATTGTCATCCACCAAAAACACTGTATCCTCTTGATAACCGTCATGGCATATAGCAGGTTCTTGAGAAATTTTGTGCCTTGGCTGGCTGGTAATGCCAAGCCCTCAAGTGCTGTTTTTCTCATCATGAACTCTCAGGAGAGTAGGGGCGTGAACTTACCTGTATGTGCCCACCATGTCCTGGGACCTATGCTAGGGCGTGGCAAACTGAATGCTCAATATAGAAGGTTCACACTCATGCTCCTCCCCTAGGAGTTCACGATGAGAATGACAGTGTGAAATACACTAAGCTTCCTGCCACGCAAATTAAAGGCTTTGCTCTAAGAACAGCAAAGGCCATTGCCTGCAAGAGCAACTTCCAGCAGGTTCTCTGTGCCTGGATTCAGCATGCAGAGCAAACTGCCCACAGGGGGCAGAGGCACTGGCGGGGGAAATTTTATATGATTACTGGGGTGGAGACAGGCTCTCAGCAGCTCAGCGCCCTGCCAGGCCCACTGAGCAGCCGCCCCTTGTTTCAGAGCAGGCTTTCCACAGCAGTGGTATTCTTCTCTTTGTCTGAGTTGTAAAATGTGGCTGAATGACAGACGGGATTGGGAGGAGCAGCCTCAGTCCTGAGTTCTTGGACTTGTCCACATGTTATGAGTTCTGGAGGGTGGAGATGACCCATTTGACAATGCCTCTAGTAATGACCCTTACTAGACCCTTCCTGTGAGCTGTGCAGACCCTGTGCTGTGGCCATTCCAGGATGGTATTTCCTCAAAGGTGCCCCGAGTCTGACAGGGGAGCTGGAAATACACAAGGAATGGAGGCAGAATGTGATCCATGCAGTGCAGCGTGTCTCAGTCTTTTAAACATATGTCTCCTTTGGAGAAACATATACATCTTGAAAATTCTTTTAAAGTTTGTGTTTCAAAAGCAATAGAGTGATTTATTTTTTGGTTTCCAAATATGAAATTATAATATTGAATATATTTAAAAAACTACATATGTCCTCCCTGAGGATGTTTTAAACATTTTTTTATTGAGGGATAATGTACATACATGAATTTTACATACATATGCGTTTGTATGAATACCATCCGGCTATAAAAGGAACATTTCCAGTGCCCCAAGAGGCTCCTTCACGCTCATTCCAAGTCAGTGCCTCTCACCCACTCATCCAGAAGTAACCACTATTCTAACTTCCATCGGTGTGGATTAGCTTTGCCTGCCCTTGAACTTCATATGCACACAATCATATATTTATGATCCATGTCTGGCTTCCTTTGCTTATATTACACGTTGTTGCATGTAGCAGTGGTTGATTCTTTCTCATGGTTATGTAGTATTTCAACATGTGACCCCCCACACTCTGCTGCCCACATGATTTAAGTGTCCATTTTTCTTACTTGAGACCATTGGTGTGATAGAAAAATAGCTGTCTTTGGAGACAGACTTGGAAAATGACAACTTCTTTTTCTTATGATCACGTGACCTATAGCAAGTCACTTTACCTGGAGTCTTGGTTTCATCACTTGCAGAATGGGGCGATTATACTAATCTCATAGTGAGGGCATGGGAGTGAATGTGTGTAAAGCCTCTGGCGCAGCACTTGGCATAGAGTAGGCATTCAGCCAATGGCAGCCATGATGACAAAGGGATATGAGGGTCATGTGGGTTGCTGTGGGTGCTGAGGCAGACGGCTCCCTTTATTTTCTGCATGTCAGGGAGGGCATTAGCCATGCCTAGGGAGGGCATCGGGGCATCATGTGGGCAAAGACACAGAGGGGTACAAATGTCAGCACTGTAAGGACAAACCTAGAAGAATGCAAAGGGGTGATGATGTGGAGTCTCCATGCCCTGAAGGTTCCAGGGGAAGCTTAGAAAAGCACACATGAAAGTCGGTGATTCAAGACTGGGCTCAGGCCAGATGAACACACTGCCGGCCTGAGCTGCTGGAGCTCAGAGACAGAGATTCTGTGCACTAGGGTGTTCTGGAAAGCCATCTGGGAGACAGTGGGGAGCTGATCCTTGAGCAGAGAAAAGGAGGGAGGCATCTGCATGGCATGGGCAGGAAGGTCTGAGCCAGCTTGCAGAAATAAGAAAGCTAGAGCAGGCTCTGAGGATGACAAAATCTGACCCTGATGCCCGCTGCTGCCACCACCACTGCCACCACCGCTGCTCTGGCCAGTGTGTTTCAAGCACATGCTATGTGCCGTGTTGCACTGCGCTGGAGTAGAGATGTTCTGGTCTAATCATCATATGATGGAATAAGTTAGTTCTAGTGATCTCCTCCACTGACAGACAGGAGACCGAGACTCAGGAAGTTAACCAGCTAGCAGAGGCTCTGCAGCCTCTCCCCAGGGCTTACTTTCCCTTTATGGAGGGATGAAGATTCCACACGCTGCCTGACACCCCCTGCACTGCTGAGCTGGCATCTCTGGTGGGAGCCATTTGTTGCTGCTTGGTGCCTTAGAACTGGGCAGCCTCATTATCGGGTGGGCAGTTGATTCCTACTCCGTTGCCGTCACAGGCTGAGGCTGTGCAGCTGGGGATGCCTGGTGGTGGCTGTGCTTCTGATGTCTGTGAACAACATTCATGTTTTTGGCAGAGATTGGAAGCCAGGCCTTTATGTTCCCCCCTCTCTGCCCTCCCCCCCCCCCCCCCCCAGTGACTCAGCTCTAACTTCAGGAAAGAATTTGGAACAGAGGGTGGTCTGGGCTGAATTGTGGCCCCTACAAAATTCCTACACTGAAGCCCCAGCTCCCTGTATCTCAAATGTGACTGGAATTGGAGATAGGGCCTTTAAAGAGGTGATTAAGGTAAATGAGGCCAATATGACTGGTATCCTTATAAGAAGAAGGGATTAGGATGCAAACACACACAGAGGGAAGGCCATGTGTAGACACAGAGAGGATACAGCCATCTATGAGCCAAGGAGAGAGGCCTCAGGAGAAACTAATCTTGCTGACACCTTGATCTTGGACTTACAGCCTCCAGGACTGTGAGAAAATAAACATCGGTTGTTTAAGCCACCCAGTCTGTGCTACTTTGTTATGGCAGCCCCAGCAGATGAATACAGTATGTTATTCCTGTCATCTGAAGCCCAGGGAGGAAAACTGAAGGTTTTAATAACACTAACAATGTTAATCATCATTGTGAACGTAACTTGCAGCTGAGAATATTGAAAGGCCCTTTTGTGGGTGATGCAACTTGGATATAAACAGGATGATATGTTTCTTATTGATAGAGCTACATTTCTTTCTAAAGTCCCCACCATGCTGGAGTCCCAGGGAATATTCACGAGTGAGTGCTGCCTGGTGATACTAGTTCACCTACAGATCAAACTCATACAAAAGAATTAACGTTAATCATCTGTTTATTTCCTGGGAAGTGCTTGTGGCCGTTTCCTTTGGCTATTGTGATCAGGGAGGCGGAGTGTCAGAAGAAGACCTACCCAGGCCTCAGCTTCCTTCTTCTAAACATACTTTGAAATGAGATTTGTCTGGACTCCAGGGGCAGCCAAAGAGCTCGCGGAGGAGCTAGATCACAGAGATATATATCCCAGGACAGCCATAAACGTCTCGGCTTATGATGCGTCTGGGTGAGTTATAGAACCAATAGTTTTGATCAAGTGCCCAGCTCTAGTCGATTAGCAGAAGGATAATGAGAATTGAACAGGAAAGGGGGCCTAGGGGAAGAGGGTAGGCTGGGCCTTGGGGAAGCTGTTGTGGGAGGAGCTGACGGCGTTTGCTTTATTAGAGGAGCTCGTTCTCTAAGCCTCCTGACCTTTGCAGGGCTGGGGTCCCGGGATGATCCCTGGGCTCATACAGGAGATAAGAGTTTCTGGATGTAGCTTCCAAACACTATCAACCCTTCTCTCAGTGAGGCTTGCTCTTCCCAAATCGCTTCCCTCTGCATTCATCACAGTCCTACCTCCCAGCAGCACTGCGGACACAGAGGAGGAGGCGAAAGCTAATTGTTCAGATGAATCTACTGAAGAGTGAAGGTGAGAGTCGGGATGGGAAAGGAAGCCCCTTGAAGCAGGGAAGGATGAAGGGTGAGAGGCCAGCCATGGTCTTGCTCTCATTCTCGCTGGGCTCTCTAGCCTGGCTGCAGGGGCTGTTCTGGCACTCTCTTTTTCCCCTTACTTGGTTACCCTTTTCTGTTTTTTTTTTTTTTTCTTCTTGACTTCCTCTTCCACATTCTTTCTTCTCGTCCTCTTTCCTTATTACCTCGTTTTCTTTTTCCTTCTCTTCCTCTCCTGTCTCTTTCTTGTAAGATGCCTTCCCTTTTGTTTTTTCTTCTCTCCTTTTTTCTTTCCTCCTTTTCATTTCTTTCTTCTAATTTTTTCTCAATAGCATTTAGCTACCTCTTTAACATTTACTGGGGTTTAGCATCCAACACACCAGCCATTGCTTGGCACGGGGAACACACTGAAAAAGAGAGATGCACCAGTCCTCTTGGAGTGGAGGGTCTCGAGTGGGACACTGGTGATTAAACATATAGTTATTAGGAGACAGAGGCGGGTCTGGAGAAGGTCCAGTGATGAACTCTCCTTTTTTTCACCCAAGACCTGAGCCAACTGAAAAAAGATAAAAAAGTAAGGCAGATGGGAAATCAAAATAGCATTCAAATTAACGAGGAAGCTGCCATTGGAGAATGGAGCTTGTATCTTTAGGCACGTGGGCTGCCTGATGCTGAATCTCAGAGTTGGCCCAGCTGGCCCAGCAGTCCCAGGCAGCCTGGGCCAAGCAAGGCTCCCACTTGCAGCCTGAGAGCCTGCATCCGGGTAAATCCTACAGTATAGCCCAGCATCTGTGCATAGGATGGGCTTCCTAGAAGAACTTGCTTCTAAGATGAGGGAGGAGGAAGAGGCCTAGGTTACAGAGACCCAAATCTCCCTTCCAAGGCCACTAATTGATATAAATTCAGTATAAATGAGTGAAGGCTGGAGAGAGAGGCCAGGTGTATGGTGCTAGTAGAAGCAGGCTTCATCTGATAGAAAACACCAGGAGTGGGGAAGTGTCTCCTCCAACCCCTCCACCTGGAACACCACTCACAACAGGTGTGTGTGTGTGTGTGTGTGTGTGTGTGAGCGACAGTGCACAGGAGAGGAACCTAACCTAGTATAGGAGTAATGGAAGGCTTCTTCTCTATGTACAAGTGACATTTAATCTGAGACTTCAAGGATTGCTACCTACCTTGATGGGATAAAGTGCCCATCATTATCCAGAACAAATTAAGCAACATCACACCTCTTTCTCCCTGTCTAACCTTCTTCTGTATAAAATAAAACTCCAGGGAAGTCTTTCATTCAGTTATTCTGTCAACAAATATATATTTAATGCCTATTAAATGCAAGCCACTTTACTAGGCAGGAGAAATGCAAAGATTAATAGGATGTGGCTTCTGCCCTCAAGGAGCATTCAGATTAGTATGGGTAGGGCATACTCATAAATAGCAGAAATTTGGGGGGCAGGGATGGGCATGTTTGTTGCTTGGTGTTGAAACAAGGTGAGAGCTCTAAGTGAGCTATGTTAGAGTTTTATAGGGTTCATATGGGGAAGAAAAAACTTCTTGTTAAGGGGAGGAAGTGGTATTTGAGCCAAGCCTTGAATGGCAAATAGCGTAAAAACCAACAGACACTGACTTGGCCTTCCAAGTAGAAAGAACAGCATCAGCAAAGGCCTGGAGGGAGAAAATCAAAGGGTATTTGCAGGGATCAGCAGGTTGTCCAGTTTATCTTATATACTATATAAGCAGGAAGATGTCAGAAAAATCAACTTTGAAAAAGAGGTGGGATCCAGGCTCTTGAAAGTTAATGTAATGATCTGTCTACACTTTGGTCACCAATGGTGATAACAGTTGCTAAGCTGGAAGTGTGAAGTGCTCAGATAGGCATTTTAGAACCCTAGACCTCTCCGATCACAGTGCTGTTTGGGTTGGAGGAAGCAAAACATGGAGACAGTATGATGTAGGGCAGCTTTGGAGGAGTCCAGGTTAGATGTTCTGAATGTCAGCAGTGGCCACCAGGGTGCAGCAAGTGGGCGGCACCCAGGAGTGGGCCCCTTCTAGAGCATGAGGGGAAGCAACAAGGGGCCAGCTTAGTCATGACTGGGGCAGAGAAATTCCTAGGGTGTGGAGTGCAGGCCCCACTGAGAGATGGCTGTGGGGCTTCAGCAGAATAGGATCTCGTGCCAAGTCCTGGGTGATGGGGATGGAAAGGAGGAAACCTGATCAGGCCAGCTGGTGTTCAGTGAAACCTGTGAGGTTCTGTAGCAGAATGAGGGTTTGTGAGCCCTCTCTGTTCGGCCTTGCATCATTATATAAAAATTAGATTCCCCAAAGGGGGGAACTACAATAAAAACAAGTCCCAGAGAGATACACTTAGAGACAAGATGAACTCATGATTGTGGAGAAGCCAGGTGACAGCATTGCCCAGAACCCTGCGTGCAGGTCGCTGCCGTGGGGTGTTGTCACTTCCCTCCGGAGCTGCCAGCCCTCCTCCATTATTGCTTGGACTTTATGACTCCCTTGTTCTCAGAAAGAGAAAGGAGCTTATTAAGTGAAGTGGCTGCCAAGTGTATTTTAAGACGAACAAAGCCTAGATCGTTTTTTTTCTCACCGCATACCATACATAATTGTACAAAGGGTAGGATTTATTTGGTTTGCATTATGATTTTTTCCCCCAAGCTTAATTACAGTGTTAAAAAGGCAACTACAACTTGAAAGAAACAAGCTCCACGGTCATGGAGACCAGCATGACCATTCTGGGTTTGAAACGTACTTTCTTTGTGAAGGGAATTAATTGTATATAAAACTTTGGGGCTTATGTAAAACACATTTTTAGGAAAATAAACTTGAACAGTCATTAAAATGAATAGTTGTTTTAAATAAGACTCAGATTACATGGTGGTGCCGTGGAATTTTAGATGCCTCCTTTATTGGCTTTGTTTTGGGTTCAACTCTGCATTTGCTAAGACGATATCAGGGCCCCAGAGGTAAGTCTTAGCTTATAATTGGGAATCGAATGTATAATTCCAATGAGAGATTATTAGGGGAGGTAAGGAAGTGAAAAAGCCTGTACAGTATTTAGGTCCAAATAATTCATGAATAAGTAATTATATGTTGGAAAAGTCCAACATGTTATCAGGAAGTGTTGTGGCCTGATGGTTTGGCCTCAGACCAAGGAGCCGATTATGAAACTTGGCCTTCCAGCTTCGGGACATTCCCTGGGCAGCCTATAAATAAAAAATGTGATGGTCCCCACTGTTTCATCTGCCAGCACTGACTTGGAGATCTGTGTGGTTCAGGGAGAGCCCAGAGCTGAGCCCTCAGCTGGGATTAGGCCACGTTGAAACCTGAGTAGTGCACCTCTCTGGGGTTCATCAGGGTGAGAACCTGTGGCCGTGGATTTAGGGAGCCCACAGAGTTGTGTCCAGAAAGGTAGAGGAGCAGCTTGGGCTAGATGGCTCTGTTCTTGGTGTTCTGTTCCTTCCCCCTGTCCCTGTCCCCTAATTTTGGGAAGAGGGGGTGGAGTGACATACCTGAGCAGTGCGGACTCAGCTCCTGTTCTGGGGCAGGTGGGAAAGTACATCCTTTTTAACTGGGGAGAATCTGAGCTCATGGTCTCCGATCCTCAGGTGAGTGCCTCACTGATTTTCAGTCCCCGGGAACCTCCTACCTGTGCTCCTTACTCCACTAAATCACTAGTAGGACAGGATCTTGTGCCAGGTCCTGTTTTCCTCACTGCAGTGAGATACGTGTAGCTATTTAGATAAAAACCTGCATAAGAGAAAAGAAGGGAAGCTCTTAGAGTCATACATAGGGATATTCAAGAAGGGGCCCTCATCCGGCTTGGCCCTGAGGTTCATCCTTTAAATGATGGCCATCACCTCGATGCCAGTGTAGGTAATGAAGCCATCTTGTGTTTCCCATAGAGTTGTTGTGAGTTATCAGCAATGCAATACCTTATCCTATATAGCAATGCCCTTTTCTACCCACTTCTTGGATTCCCTGATTCAAACCAGTTCCTACTTGGTTTGAACAGAGAGACCAGCAGCTACCCAAGGCCTCCAGATTGGTGGGAAGGTTGTTTAGCAAGGAGAGAGAGCACCCGGGTGGCAATTGCCAGGCAACAGAAAGTTCCCAGGGTGGAGTCTCCTGCAACCTCCCAGAGACCCATGCAAGCTACTGCAGGAGGTCTTCTTGGCTCCTGCAGGGGGTGCTGGATGCACTCTCCCTGCCACCCTCACCACATGCATTAGTCCCAGGTCCCTTGGAGTAGTGAAGCTGCTTAGATAGCTCCCTTATCCTTAGGCATGAGGCCGACCCCCACATCCCAGTAGTCAGCTCCTGAGAGGGAGGACCAGGTTGGCCCCACCTTCTGTGTTCCATATAGAGGGACCTTAGGGCAAGGTGGGGAACAATATAGGTGCGTGGAAAGACTTGTCAAACGATTTATTTGTTGTGGTGGAAACATTTAAACCTAGAAGTTCTGAAGTGCATTTTGGTCTGGCCCCAAATGCATGACTGGAAACATGGGGTCTTGACATTTCTCTTCCCTTTCAATGGCATGGCTCAGTGAATCAATTCAAACCCATTAAGATTCTCCGAATGACAGGAGGAGAAAATCCTGCCGGTGAACACTCTTAGGATACTGTGACTGAACACCATTTCCTTGGACCTGGACTGTTTTCTCATTTTTAAAATCCCATCAATTGCAATCCCTCCTCGAGGTCGAGTATCTGGTTTTTGCTTTCCTATTTCTTGACACAAAAGCCTATGGCAAAGGCTTGTAGATCCACGAATTACATACTTGTTAGTAACACCGTGTTGCCTCATGTTCAAGAGGTAATGTGGAAAGAGGTCTTACTTTTTCTGGGTTTGTAAATCTAAAGAGATAATTGTCCTTTCAAAGACTGGCTGTGGGGTCCAGGGTGAGGAAACCTGGCCTGCAGACCTGGGCTTGCCTCCTAACTCTTGTGTAATCTGTTTGTAGCATGTTCAAGCAACACTGTGTGTGTGCAAGTGTGTGAGGGAGTGATGTCTTAAGCAAACTGTTTTTCTGTGGGAACACAATTGAGTTAAAAAAAAATCTAAATTAAACACATCTTCTCCAGGAGCACATCTGTTGCACAGAGTGAAGCCCATTCCATCAATATAGTTGCCTGCAGTGCAATGAAGTCATTCTCATCTAATTCCTAAAACCTGAAATGAGGATAACAGGCCAGTATTAAATATTAAAGGTTTTTTTTTTTTTTCACATTTTGCTGTTCTCTTCCAGAGAACACAAAGAACACTGACATATTTTCCAGAGCTCAGGTGGATAGCTAATGGACTGGAGAAGCTTTCAACTCAACTGGAGCGATACATAAAGAGAAAACTTAATTACAGTCAGGATTCAGTGGGTTAACTTGGTAAACAAATAGCCACGATAGAGTAGCCACCATATTTCGTAGTATCTAAGAAACTATTGATTTTGAGAGGCACCATTATTTTATGTACCTCAAAGAATAAAAAAGTAATGTCAATTAGACTATGACCACAGTGCTTTATAACTTAGAATTATAATTTTAGATCTATTGAAAAAGCTCTTTAAGTTTATTTAGATACTGTGCATACACTAAAATAAACATATAAGCAACATAAGTTGGCTGCAATATTCCTAAGTGGTTTTCACACAACAGGCTCTTCTGAATATCTCTGACCCTGAGTTGCTGGTGTCTGTGGGTCTCTATGCAGCGCCTCCCTCCATGACATCAAGAGCAGTGATAATCATCGTCTCTTCCCACATCACTGCACTAATGATCTGGGGTTTTCTTCCCAGACCCTCATACCAATTTATAAGCTCTAGAACTCGTGCTTTCCTGATCTTACCAGAAGGTAAAAACCCAAGACTCATGTTCTTTCCTCAAATGATTCTTAAATGGTTTGCTGACTAAAAAATCAAGGTTTGCAATGGTCTCATTCTTCCACTAGAACAACAACCAGGTGTCCTCATGGGTGGGCACTGGCAAGGCCATGACCTTCATCTTGCTTAGCAACAGTTTAAGATGCCACTACCAGCATTGCATTGGGCTGCCCTGGTAAGCTGCTTCCTACTTCCTTCCTCTCTAATCTCACATAACCATTATTTGAAGACAAATCTTATGTATAATTCATCAGATGCATGGATAAGGATGCCTGATATTCTCATTGCTAGGCCCTGTATGTTTATTCCACAGAACTGAGAAGTGGAAGAGAGATGGTGAAGTCTAGATTCTTGCCTTTAAGGCCCAGCAACTGCACTCACTAGTAAAATGTGGCTTAATGAATGGTCAACTTAAATAGCTACTGCTCCAGAAAGTCTTACCCAGTAACCTTGCTGTGCGAGCATCATACCTGGTACTTAGCTCTGTCGTAGCACATTCCATGCTGTATGGTGGGGCTCTATTTACTGTGTCCTCCTTGAGAACAGTCATCTTAGTAACCCCAGTGCATTGTGCAATGACTAGATTTTGGGTGAATGTTTGTCAAAAGATTGAGGCTGAAGAGGACAGGGCAGGAACGTCCACGGGCAGGGAAATGTCAGCCAGATTTGGAGAAGGTGGAATTGTGCTGCTTGGCTGAGGTGGAGAGTGTGTGAGAGGAAGCAGTGGAAAGCTGGAACATGACCGTAGGCTGGTGCCAGGTAATGGAGGGCCTTGAGTACTACCAGAAGGGAGACTACTTGCTTGTGCAGAACCTGGCCTAGACTATTTCAGGGCATCTAGGTGTAATCCAACTTGGACATTGAGTCACAGAGGACAATGTGGCAAAATGAATTGGTTATTATTAACCATATGCCAGATGAGGTTATCCAAATAGAGAACCTGATACACCTGGAACTTCAGTAAAGTAGGTTATGTTTTCATAGTGGCATTCATTCATTCCCTCATGCATAGATTCTACTAGGATTAATGGATGATGACCATGTACCAGGCACTGAAGACACCTGGGATGAATGTTGCAGAATTTGTACCTTGAAGAAGATCACAGTCTAATGGGGTAGACAGATCTGTGTATATCCACGTATTTAAATTTGGATATATGAATATATAAGGAATTTGTACAATAGAAAGTATTTGGGATTCAGAGTGTTGCATTCAAAGTACTGTGGAGTTACAAGGAGGAAGAGACCGTCTTTACATGGGTGGGTCAAAGAAAATCTACAGGGCCAAGATGATTCTTAAAATATTTGTGACCAAGCCAGAGATAACTGTCCTCTATAGACATATTTCCCGCAGAAGAGTGGTAGCCCCTATCAAAGAAGGGTGCAGAAAATGATGTGTGCTCCATGGAATGCACAGTGTTTATTAGCATATTAAAGGCATATTGAAGACCAACGGTACAAACAACCCCCAACCTATTTGGCTTGTATTTGGCTTGTGTAATCTACCATTTTCCAGACTTAGCTGACCACTGAATCTTTCTATGGCAGAATAACTGTTAATATCTGAACACCTATTAACGTATCACACCTATTAATTTCTTCATGTTACAGTTTAGGAAACATGACAGATGACCTGTTTTGGGTAGGGGCTTCTCTGAGGCCGAGAAGCACTGGATGTCCTTCCTAATCCTATGGTTTTTCTGCTGTCCTTAGAGTTCTCATCGAGAATTGATATTTGTCATATGTGCAGGAATGCGTGTGCTCATAAGCATGGTTTGTGCCTTTCAGTATCCAAAATTAACACAAAAATATAAAGTGCTGTGGAGCTACAAGGAGGGAGGGACCATCTTTACATGGGTGGGTCAAAGAAAATCTACAGGGCGAAGATGATTCTTAAAATATTTGTGACCAAGCCAGAGATAACTCTGCCTCAAAAGCCATATAATTTTGTGTAGGAAGGAGTGTTATATTGAGATCAACCATCATTCATTGCACTGTAAAATGCAAAGGATGTTTATGAAATAATTTAGAGACTGAAAAAAAAGTGTAGGCATTGGCCACGGTGCTTCGTGAGTACTTCTACTAGGGGCTTCTAAGACTTTCTGGCTACTTGCAATGCTTTCTCAGACTTTAGTTTTATATATAATTTTAGTAACAATGCAGAAAAATTCCTTGTCAAATTACCTGGAGATGTTTCATCTCAGTTGCTGATTGCTATAAAGCTCAAAGCAAGAAGGATTCCTATTGTTATAATGAAAAAAGTTCAGCTTTACCTGAGCAATAACAATAAATGCTCACCAATACACTTACTCTGAAAAGTCTACTGTATATGGAAGATTTGGAATGACTTTGACTGTTCGATCATTAATATTCTGGATTGGTATATCCCTGTGAAACATGTCTATAAAGTGAAATCTCATACCCCAAACACAGATTTCCAGTTTAACCAGAACTGGGGTCTATTTCTGGTCTATTTTGATTCACAGACCCATAGGCCATACTCAATTTCTACATCTTGCTTGGTTGGCTGAGAGCATTAAAGTAACAGCCACAATCCATCTCTAGCCTTCCAGAAGCACATTCTCCTCCTTTCACTCCAGAAAGAGACCATAGCGGAGTTGAGCAAAGTATTACAGCCCATGACCAGAACAGCATCTCAAGTGGTGGTTTTGTGATTGAGAGGAGATTGTTTCAGGGCTGACACTATTTCCTTTGCGTGTACTTGGATAAGGAGGGTTTGAGAAGTATTTGTTAAATGAATGAAGGAGTGAATGAATGAATGTGTGCCAGGTCAGCTTGAGCAATGTTCAGACTTGAACTTTTCACAGACCAGAGGGTAGATCAGTGGATGTCTGAGGCGGGGCAGCCCTCTCTCCTTGTCTTCTGCATTTGTCATAAACCTGACCAGATGAAATCCAGTGAGCCCTCAGTATAGCTAGATTTGAAAACATCGCCCTTCACCCTCCTTTCAAAGTGTGCTCCCCTCCACAGCCCTCCAGCCAAGCCCCCTCTGTCTGGGAAAGGTGCCAGGAGGGAAGAGTCCATGAGCAAGCCTCAGAAGGCATCTGAGGGTAATGAGAAAAACACATCTCACTGCGCACACAGCTCCTTCTGCCTCGGCTTTGCCTGTGTGAGCTTGTGGGAGAGGCTGGAAAGCACATTCTTTAAAATCTTGGCCCTTAAAAGGAATGCATCTTGGGCTGAAATGTCAGCTTGGCTGTGCCTTGACTGCAGGACAGTTCTTTTATTGCTGGCTTTTTGACACGATAAAACCCAGCCCCTTCCCTTCCACTCTGGGAATTGTTCATAGAACTGATGAAATTTCAAGCCCTCACTCAGCCAAACTGTATTGGATTTTTATCACAATACAAAGATTTTACAAATTGCATTTCTATCCTTCCTCTTTAGCCTCCTCCCCCACCACCCCCATCTCAAAACCATGTCTTATCTGGAACCAGCTGCATTAGATATCCAAGTTAGTCTTTACTCTGGACCCTGGGGTCAGTCACATCTATTTCTCTCCACCTTTTAAAAAGCCAGCCTGAGCTTGCACCACTCTGGCCTGCAGCAGGCTGGGTCAGGCTGTGGGTGGCCGGAAGATGAGCTCATGCCCTTGTCTCACTGCCCGGCTCATAGCTCATCTTGCTGAACTGTCACTTGCCGAGTTAAATCTGAGTTTTGAAACATCATTCTTCAGCTATTTATTTTTGTCTTTGGAGATTTTTAAGCATTACTTTAAATGTATTCCAGCTTTGTTTGGAAATTTGGCTTTGCTGACTTCTGACCTTACAACAGTCCCCCTGAGTTTAATTGCCTGATGTTACTTTGGAATCAACTAGAATTTACTTCTTCCCTTTCCTAGCATTTAGACAGAAAATCTGTCACTCCTACAGACATGGGCCTTCTCCCTGGCTTCCTTCACCTCCTGTCCTGGATTTTCATAGGCAGTCTATGTGCCTCTGAGCCAGGGATGGCAGTGATCAATCTGTGGCTTTCTGAAAGGAGGGGCTGATCAAACATTTCCATAGACAAACATTTGTGGGATACCTGCTCTATGACGGGCAGGTAAAGTGGAGCCTCCATTGAGACAACAGCTTCATCTTCATTTGTTCATTCTCGTGCTTGGGTGTTCTGTGTCCTAGCACTGCAGCAGGCACTGATGAGTAATAAAGAAATATAGTCTACTTTTTAGGAGTTTAAACACACATGTATTTAAGATGTACATACTCACAGCAGAGTTCTATCTCAGCAGCACAAAGGTGTCACAAGCAAAGTCTCTGGGTTCATGGGCAGGAGGATGTTGCATGCTGAGAATGAAGCAGACATGGTAATCTACCTATAACATTTCCTGAGCTTTGATCCTCAGTAAAGGCTTCTGCAGGGACTGAGGGAGACAAAGAGAAGAATCCATCTCGATCCCTAGCCTCAAGGAATTGACAATCCAATAAAAGAGGAGGCTCATGTAGTACACTGCGAATTCTTGTCTAGAGAGAGGCATAATCCTGAGATTATGAGGTGTAGCCAGCAGTCACTGTCCAATTAGGCCCTAGTCATCTGCTCCTCGGCCCCTGGGAGTTAATGATGGTTCTAGAAAGTCTCAATTTCCAGCCACAGCTGGCAGGGATGACCAGCAACACTGGCAACCACCTTAGCTTTGGTGATTGTACCTTTCCATCCTTTCTCCAAACCAGGTTCTGGTAATTTCCGTCTTCTAGGTTCCTAAGTGACTTCGATTTTCAATATAGTTGCAAGTATCTTGGGTCTCTTAATTTGACAAAATAGCTTTTAAATAAGGACAGAGACATTGGAAAAAAGGGCATGACAGATTTTCACCTTATCTCCCAAGCCACTGACCCCCGGTCCTTGCTTGCCTGACCCTTTGAGTACTGCTGCGAGGGTGGGAAGTATGTCTGCAGGAGGGGAGGAAAGTCCTTTTAGGAATATACGTTCAGGAATCCAAGGGTTGAGTTCCTTTGGGTTTCTGTTAGAAATAGCTTTGTGTCCCTGTGCCCAGAGAGGCTGTTGTATTTTCAGTTCTCTCTCATCTCTTTGACTAGGTGGGGATTGCCAGGCTGGAGGGATGTTTGTGCTATACCCTGTAAATGTCCTCTGAAAGTCTTCATATCTTTTCTCTTTACCATCCCCTTTTCCCGTATGTGCATGTACACACATGAACACACAAATGGACACATATAGGATTCTCAAGATGTACATGGGATGGGGAACGTGTGGCCATTTTCCAAGACCAAGCTTGTAAGGCCATGAAGTGCTGGACAAAGCCCTGGCCTGGGAGCTGGGAGGCTTCAGTTCTAAGTCTAGTTTTTATCTCAGTGTGGCCTTAGGCAAATTCCTTTCCCTTTTGCATTTTATGTTTCTCAATCGCATTATTAGGTGTTTGACAATACAATCTCTAAGAGCTTTCTATGATTCTAAGGATCTTCCTTTCTATCTTATTGGCCTCTCCTGGTATCGGGCAGGGGCTAGAGTTTTGGAACCAAAGCTGAAAATTGAGTCCAAATACCTTGTCCATCGATTAGCTCCAGGGAAAACCTGGGTGCCAGGGTGCAGTGCCTGGGTGTGGGTGATGGGGCAAGGGGAGGGACATCAAGGAACCAGGGCTGCTCTAATGCGCATGCCTACAGGGTCCTTTAATTATTCCTGGGCCTAATGTGCACAGGTGGACTGATTTATTTAAGGGGACTACAGTGGAGTAAATTCTAACCTTTTATATTCAGTGCTGTAAAAGGGGAGAACTGACATTTCCCCTCATGGAAAGTATGTTTTACTTTATATTGTCCTTCCTCAGTGGCCTTCCAAGTGGTTTAAAACGAAATACACTTAAACAAAACGCAGATTAAATCATCTTAAACACACAAACCAAATCCAGGAGGCTCTCAAGCAGAGGTGGGGACACAGTAGTTTTCCCTGAAGGTGCCCAAGGACTATGGCTGCACAAGGGGGAGGCAACTGAGCCTTACATTATGATCTGTGAATTTCACTCTAGAGGGAAGAACTGGACTCACTTCAGACCCTGAAGAGATGCAAGTAAGTCTTCTCTCAAATTCAAAAGTCTAGAATTGTTACCTTACCCAACAGCCTAGTTGTAACCATGGAAGGGACTTTGTGGGCAAAGTTGTGAGTTCTGGGAGAAACATGTCTCATTCAGGTCAGGGATTTCAGTCAGTCTCCCCTTCTTCCATGATCCAGGAGATCCACAAATATCCCTCCAGCCTGGCAATCCCCACCTAGTCAATTTGGAGTTTCTGAAGGTTGGAAAATGTTCCAGCACAGCTCTTCTGTCCTAATCATTAGTTTTTCATGCATCTACCATCCATCCATCCATCCATCCATCCATCCATCCCTCCTTCCATCTTTCTGTCCATCCATCCTTCCATCCATCTGTCAATACAGCAAACACACTGTGAGCGTTTATTGCAAGGACTGCTTGAGCAAAATGCAAATCTGCACCATTGTTTAAAACCATACAGTAGCTTTATAACTATATACATGAGCAATATCACTTTCCTCAAGTGTGGATGTGATGCGGCTCACTTAGAACAATGGCATTGTAAACTTGTCACACCACTGTTCTGCATCTTTTACTTTTTAAGATGTTGTTTGTCTGACACACAACAGGCTAGTTCGCTCTCTCATGCTGACTCATCGTATCGGTATGCCATGATGATATACTAACTATGTGCTGTGGTCATGCCATGGTAGGTTGTAAAGACAGTGCCAATGATGTCATGTCTGTCACTATGACATGGTGTACCTGCTATAATAATTGGTATACTTGTGTGTCATTATGATGGATGGTACCTGTCTCTCCCTATGACAAGAGGTATCTCTCTGTCAAGGTGTCATTGTAGTATTTTTCCATCATGATGACACAGAATATCTGTTATGGTGACCAGGTATGCCTGTTAGTCACCACGGTATACCTGTCTGTCACACAGTTGTACGACACCATACCTACCAGCTATGATGATATGGTGGATCTATCAGTAGTGGTGATAGGAGGTATCTGGCTGTAACAATGGCACAGGGCTTCTGCTTTTTGATCTTATATGTTAGTTTCCCAGTGGCTCCATAGATCACCTTCTGGTCAGTTCTATGTTGGTTGTCTTATCTAATCAAGCTAGTGTTCCAAATTTTTGCAATGCCCCGAGCTGAACTTTCTTCCTCTTACCTGCTGAACTTGCTATTCTTAGCTCAAGAAATGGCCCTTATTATTGGTATCATCTTGAACTACCTCCCAAACCTCAACCTTGAGACTCACCTGAGTCTCTCCTCTCTTCTTATTCCACAGTCACCAAGTCCTATGGCATCACTTCCTGATTATCCCCTAACTCGTCCCCTTCTGTCCGTTCCCACTGCTCCAATTAGAGCTGCGGCCCTGGCTTTCCTGCCTCCAGAGGTGCCCCTGGTGAATCCATTCTCAACCCTATAATCAGAATGATCACTCTAGCACAGAATGATCATGTCAGCCTCCTTTTCCAAGACCTGAAAATTGGCAATGGCACTTTACATTTTCCAAATGCAATTGAAATCTCATATTCTCATTCCAGGTGTCTGGGATTTGGCCCTGACCACTTTTTACCCCTTGTCTCCCAGTACTTCCCTTTTAACCCTATTCTCCAGCCCCTCACTTGGCTCCTTTTTTATTCATGCCACTCTTACCATTGGACACTCACAGGCTGCGTGAATGTGAATACTGGCTCCATAATCCAAGGAGTATGTCATCTTAGGTGAGTTACCTAACTGCTCTGTGCCTCAGTTTCTCCATCTGTAAATTGGATAAACAATACACCTACCTTATCAGGTTGCAGTGAAGATTAAAATAGTTAATTAATATAGAGGACATATAAAACTGCCTGACCCCTGCCAAGCACTCAGTACATGTTAGTTATCGTTACTGTTACTAATTATTTTTTTTGAGACAGAGTCTCACTCTGCCACCCAGGCTGGAGTGCAGTGGTGCTATCTCAGCTCACTGCAATCTCAACCTCCCAGGTTCAAGTGATTCTCCTGCCTCAGCCTCCCAAAGCTAGGATTACAGGCACGTGCCACCATGCCAGGTTAATTTTTGTATTTTTAGTAGAGACAGGGTCTTGCCATGTTGGCCAGGTTGGTCTCAAACTCCTGACCTCAAGTGATCAGGCCGCTTCGGCCTCCCAAAGTGCTGGGATTACAGATGTGAGCCACTGTGCTAGGCCTATTAATCTTTTTTAATCCTTTTGTCTATATCCAGATTAGATGCCCTCTTCCCTGAATTTCCTTTATCAAGTATTTCCTAAACACCCAAAGCGAGACACTGAATCTTCTGTGGGGTCACTCCTTGGCATTTATCACATTTTGCCTTATTTTGTTGTTAGTGTCATATGTACTTTGATAAACTCTAAGTTCTTGGAGGCAAAAAACATATTTTAGGTGTCTTCCTCAGCACCCAGAACAATGAGTAGCACAATAAATAACAATAAATGAATCTGTGATTGTTTACTTCTTGTCTTTGAGATTGTAAAGATCTGGACTTTCTGATCATCTGGAAACAATCAACTCAGATGCTCATGGCACATGCTGAGAGACTCCTGCAGGTCGCTGAGACAAGGGGTGGTGAAATATTTAACAGCACGGGCTCTGACCCATCAGAATGAAGGCTGGCATAAACCACCAAGACGGTGGCACTGGTGTGTCCCAGCTGAACCAGGTATGCCATGGCCCCCCTGAGATAGTGAGGATGCCCTGGGCCAAACAGGAGAACTCTGATTCAACTGCCTTGAACAAGAAGGGATTTACTCTCAGATAAGAAGCATGAACATAGGGTCACTCCACGTTAGTGACTTCAGGACTCAATTGCACGATGGAGGACCCAGTCTCTGTTCCTGGGAACTGGCTGTCTTCAGGCTGTCTTCCCTACAATAGCCTCCTAACAGTTGCTGAGACAGAATGGGAGAGAGTGTGCTCCTTTTTATCAGAAAGAGAAACTTTACCCTGCAGCCCCAACAGATCTCATCTGACATACCACTGGTCAGAATTTAGCCACAGGACTGTGCCTAAACCGATCACCAGGAAGGAGAATGCAACCTCCATGTTAGCTTTTGCCAATCAGAATTTACACTGGAGCAAAATCAAGGCTCTCCCAGCCTGAAGGAAGAGGGTTTTGGCCACTGATAACCAAAGACATCTGCCAATCACTCTTTATAAGCAGGAGAGAGACTGCCACTGCATCTAAATAAACCTTGTACTTATTCAAATTTTAGATGAAAAACAAACATCACCAAACAAATCATATTCACCTGTAAATAAAACTGAATATGATCCAAATACAGGCTGGCCTTTGGGTGAAAAATCTCCGCATTAATCAGAGGTTGTCCAGCTCCATACCTCCCCAGTCCTGAAAATTATTCCATCACTTGAGCCTCCAGGGTAATTGCTTATGATTTGAGACAAACAGGATAAACATATGTTTCTTCAAAGAAAGGCCTACTTCTACCAGCTATAAAGGCATACAAACAAAATTGTCAGTGCTGTTATATCTTATTTCTGTTTTTTTATTTTTTAATTTTTTTGAGATGGAATCTTGCTCTGTCGCCCAGTCTGGAGTGCAGTGGTGTGAACTCACTGCAACCTCTGCTTCCCAGGTTCAAGTGGTTCTCCTGCCTCAGCTTCCTGAGTAGTTGGGATTACAGGTGCACACCACCACGCCTGGCTAATTTTCTTAATTTTTAGTAGAGACGGGGTTTCACTGTATTAGCCAGGCTGGTCTCGATCTTCTGACCTCGTGATCTGCCTGCCTTGGCCTCCCAAAGTGCTGGGATTACAGGTGTGAGCCACCGTGCCCGGCCATATCTTATTTCTAATTACTCATGGGTCAGTCTTTCAGTGGCTTTCATTGTCTATTAGAAAAACAAAAACAAAACAAAACAAAACAAAGAACCTCAGCAAAATGCCCAAGGCCCTCTGCACCTGGGCTCACTCTGACTTGCCAGCCTGTCGCCCCCTGTGCCCAAGAGCTCCTGGCTTTGCAGCCACATGGATATACTTGAATGCATTGGACACATCATGTTCTTTCTCTTAATTTTTGTTTTTTTGGTCTTTCGTTCTTTGTCTATCTGGCAACTTCTACCCATCCTTCAAGACCTAATTCAATTGTCCCCTCCTTTGTCAGAAGCATGAGCTTTTCTAGGCCTTCCCAGGCAGGTCATTGTGCCTCTGCCTGTGTATGGCTCAGCCTTAAAGCACCCCTCTGTTGGAGCCATTGCCATGTTGCTGTAATTCTGTGATCTGCCAGCACCTGGTCTCCTTAAGCTGAGGGGCCACTTCTACATTCTCTCCCACCACCTTCTGGCATAGACCCAGTACACATCATGGGGATAAGGGTAGTAAATAAATGGTTTCATGTTTATTTCAAGCTTATAGTTTTCTTTTTCTTTCTTTTTTCTTTTTTTTTTGAGATGGAGTCTGGCTCTGTCACCCAAGCTGGAGTGCAGTGGTGTGATCTCAGCTCACTGCAAGCTCCGCCTCCCGGGTTCATGTCATTCTCCTGCCTCAGCCTCCAGAGTAGCTGGGACTACAGGCACCTGCCACCACACCCAGCTAATTTTTTGTATTTTTAGTAGAGATGGGGTTTCATCATGTTAGCCAGGATGGTCTCGATATCCTGACCTTGTGATCCACCTGCCTCATCCTCCTAAAGTGCGGGGATTACAGGCGTGAGTCACCGTGACCGGCCACTTATAGTTTTCTTAATACATTAGAGATAACTTGGTGGATGTGTTACCTATTACCCTCCTTCAAGACAAGGTCCAGTTTAAGTCATAATCTGATCATTTATGAACAGATTAGCTCCTTGCAAATGGGCACATTTCTGCATCTCTACCTTGACATATATGCACTAATGGCAGCAAGAACCATTAACGAATTCATTATTTTTGAATCCTAGTTGCACTTCTACTTGCTAAGGTTAATTATTGATTTGTTTTATTCTGTGATTAAAGCCATTAGCCACTATTAGCAAATGACGATGTTTATGCATGTTTGAATATCAGCTGGGTTGCATTTCATAGCAGGGGCCCAAGCTAAATTAGCACTCTCTGGGACTGACATCTAGAATGGGGATACGTGGACTTGCTGAAGGGGGCCAGTGATTTTTCCACAATTAACAGGACCTGATTGCCTTTGCTAATTATTCTTCCTGAGCATAGACACTGGCTGGAATTTACCTTTAACTGAATTTGGCCTCCGTCCTTATCTGATTTTGAATGACCAGAGACTCCTGAGCAGGAGTCCTAGGGGGTCTAAGAAGTCCCCTGGCTTTAGTGCCTACAGACCCTGCTTTTAACTTTCCTGTAGCAGGGAGGTGGAATGGGCTCATGTTCTCTTTGACATATTTGGGAATAAAATTTGCAGCTCAGAGCTTGGCTTCACCTGGACACAACTTCTGCCAATGAGGAAGAGACTGCTTTTCAAAGCCCTCTCTGAGTGGGTCATGCCCTTCAGCTGTGCCCTCATTTGGGGAAGGTTGGCCTGAATGTACCTGGCACCAGTGAAACTGAGTTTTAGATGCAGGGAGCATGGAGACCAGGGGTGAAGCCCACCCTTCATTCTCTGTGTTAATTAGGGAAGATGAACTATTGTAACAACTGCCCCCAAATCTCAAAGGTTTAGCATCTCACATCCAATGTGGAGTTGCCAGTGGCTGGGAGGGTGGGGGCTCTACTCTAAAGAATACTTCCTTCTGGTGGCTCTTCCACCTCCAAGGGCCTTGGGGTCCTCTCCAGTCTTCTCTGTGACCCTGCCTACAGCCTGGGCAAATGGAGGTGGAAGATTGTGTGGGAGGCTTGGCTCTGTGGGTTGGACCTGGAGGAGCACCCATCCATCCTGCCCATATTCCCATTGGCCAGAACATGCATACAAGCAACCGCAAGAAGAGTGGGAAATGTAACCTGACAGCTCTGTCTGGCAAAAAAGAGAAACAGTTTTGAAAAGAACTCACTGGTGTCTGCGGCAGTCTCCTTTGCTTCTTTCTGGCAGGTGAAGCTAGCCAGTGCTGAGAGGGTTTTCACACTCGGGCCACTCTCTCAGCCTGTCATCTCTTTCCTTGGTGTCACAGGGAAGCCCACTCCAGCTGCATCCTTTCCTGAATGGCCTTTGGATTTCTTCCTGTAGAGGCAGAGAAAATAGCTTGAGGGCGTGACAGCCACAGACCCACATTCCTGGAGATATACCCTCCAGCTCCTAACCTGGTCTGGGGCCCACGGTAAACATTTGTTGAGTGAATAACTGGCTGATTGAATGATTTTTGTGAACCTAAGTTTCCTGTCATCTGACTTTGTCATATAGTCATTTTGGAAGGCTCATCTCTTTACCCTTTGCACAAGCCTTCCTGATTGTTATCTACAGTTCATCTTTCCCAGGGAGACGGTTCAATTAAGATACCTCAAAATGAGTCTATGATTCGAAGGTACAGCTGACTGCACTCTGATTAACTTCCTATTCATCAGTCACAGAGATATATGATGGGAATTACCAGGGCAGGCAGGAGGGAGGGCAGGCAGGCTAGGGGGAAGTGAGATAGCAGGTGGAAGATCAGGGTTTTGGGGTAAAAGAAGATGAGAAAACTGCCAGGAGAAGGGTGAGGTCCCCAAGGGGACGAAAAGCCCCAGCAGGTAGCATGAGATAGGATGTAATCTTCTAGAAACTGTATTTATGGTGCTTTAGCACTAGAGTGTCTGACTTCAAGTTAAAGTGAACTTTGTTTTGATGTGAAAAGGAAAATAAGTATGAAATGATGGAGGAGGCTGATGACTCGGAGGCTTAAGTGAAGGAATTTTTGAGGCCCAGTCTCCCTTCAGCCTGGCAATCTCAGCATCTGCTTGGAAGAGTGGGTGATGGTGCTTCCTTACCAGAGAGGCTGCTGTTCCCTCATTGGGCATTTGAATGGTTGGAAAGACCTCCTGCCCTCTCATGCCTTCATTGCTGTGTTAATTTCTGGGACTCTTCCAGCTTCCAGTAGTTTTCTGGCAACTTTGCCATTCCTTGGCTTGTGGAGGCCTCACCCCAACCTCTGCCCTCATCATCACATGGCGTTCTCCCCTGCGTGCATGTTTGCCTTTGCATCCACGTTTATTCTTTCTCAAGGACATGATCCTATTGGGTTAGGGCCTACCTTAACTCGGTCATCTGCAAAGACTGTATTTCCAAATGAAGTCACATTCACAGGCACTGGGGGTTAGAATGTCAACATCTTTTTGGGGGACACAATTCAACCCGTAACAATTACCAGGGGTATGCTGAAAATTCTCAGTGCCTCACCTAAGCCCGGAATCCTCACCTGACACCACAGCCCTACATCCCAGAGTCTGCCAAACATTCCCATCTCGATGTCTCCTGAGCAACTCCAGGAGTGGATGGAAAAGCTGAGCTCTTCTCCTCCTCCCCTCCAATCCGCTCCCTTCCCCGCAGTGCCTAGGTCAGGGAATTGACACCACTATCCACACGGTTTATGAGGACAGACATCATGAACATCCTCTATGACCCCCTCTTCTGTTTCACCTATCATGTTCAATTGTCCACCAGATCCTGCAGTTTTGCCCTCTTACTATCTCTCCAATCCCACAGGCCACCAGGCTGTTTTTACAGGATGATTGTAGCAGTTTCCCTACTGGCTTCCTTGCCTCCAGTCTTGCCCAACTTCAATCCAACTTCTGCAAGTGTGACAAGGTGACCTTCCCATAGTGAAATTTCCTGATCATCTCACTTCCCAGCTTGAAACATCTTAGGAATTCCCCCCTTGCGTTTAGAATACATAAAAAAAATCCTTGCATGGCCCTTTTAGCTGTGTCCAGTCTCATTTCTGCACACTCCCCCCTTTCACTTCAATTACTCTGAGCTAGAGAAGCTGCGGTTCACCAGGTATACCCTGCTTTCTCCCGCCTCACCTTCAGACCTTGGCAGATGCTGTTACTTCTGCTGGAAGGTTCTTCTGCTCCACTTCCTCTTCTTCCCAGCAACTACTTAGAGTTTACACCTCAGGTAGATGTCACTTTCTCTATCTACCCTCCCCTGAGCCCCAAGAGTATCCCCATAGTTTCCTGCTGAAACTTACTCTGAAAGTGCTGGGATTACGGGTATGAGCCACGGTGCCCAGCCCATAATACTATCTTTGAACATGTTTTGTAACCGAAGTCCAATGTGAGTGGCACAAGCACTGAGGGTCCCACCCATCCACCACATCTCTAGAATGGATTCTCAGGTGCTTGGTTGCCTCCCTTGGCCCAGCAACTTCTGTTGCTTTCTGTGCCCAGCAGAGACCTGGGTGAGGGCGTGGCTCTGAGTCACAGGACGGAACCCAGGCACCTGTGAGGGTCTGTGCTCACCCAGTGAGCATCCCTAAGGCAGGCCCTTTCCAGTAAGATTCAGGTTTCTTTCTTTGCTTGACTTTGGCTTGAGGACTTCCATTAGCCTTGCTGAATCTTTCTGGAATTGTGCTGCAGTCCAGAGAGATGGAGAGACTGAGGAAGGAAGGAGAAAGCTTTTCCTGCTTTTGGAACAACTGTTCCCACATTTTCATGTTGCAATGAGCCCTGCATATCATGTAGCTGGTCCTGCCTGGCGTATAGTATGTAAAAATGGCTGAGTTTTAGTCCTCTTACATAGCTCTCAAATCCACCCATGTTTCTTCTTTTTTTCCTTTTATTATTATTATCTTTAATTATTTCTTTTCTTTTCTTTTTCTTTTTCTTTTTGTTGGTGGACAGGGGTCTAGGGAATGGGGCCAAGTTCCTTCTTTTCCACTTCCATGACCCAAATCCAGGACCAAGCTCCTCCCTTCAACAATTTCAACAGCTTCTGTTTGTTTTTGTATTCCAGGTGCCTAGTGGTGGGTTTGACACAGAGCAGGACCTCAGCAGGAATATGATGAATAAATGAACTAATTAAGTAAGTAGGAAAAATAGTCTTAAAAATAGCCTGTTGTCAGTACTGCAAGTTAAAGTGACTCCCAGGTATACCACTGATAAACATCTCCAGGAATTAATCAATTCCGCACTCTGGCCTCTGTCAGGAGGTGGTCAGATCCCTGGGCTAATCTGTGTGGGCTGCCCCACTCAGGCTGTACTGCCCCACTCCAGCCATACTGCCCTACTTGGACTATTCTGCCCCACCCTTCACCTAGGCAGGGCCCAGCTGCAGGCCACAGATGCACTGGGGGACCAGAGAGGCTTCAAAGGGGGAAGCTGTCACTGAGGCATTTGAATGGCCAAGGAGCAGTTTCTTACCAGAAACAAAGACCCATCTGGTCTTCAGTGATGTTTATTGCAGGTCACATCTGAAGCAATGTGGCCCAATAGCTTATACATGAAGGGGAGGAGTATAGAGAGAGTGGTGTTGGGTTTTGGCTTGACTCCTCTGCCTTAGTTTACCCGGGGAGGCATGGGTCTGTAGGAAATTTGCTGGAGGGTATGAGGAAATTACTTCTGAAGAGGTTGTGCAAGGCTGCCTGTGATCTGGCTGGCTGAGCCTCTGTCACTGTGGCCTCGTGAATTCTCAGGGCAGACAAAAAGTTCCATTAAGCTGAATCTGCATTAACTTTTGTCTTATTCATTGTGGTTGTTATAACAAAAATCCTATAAACTGGGTGACTTAGAAATGACAGGGCTGGGCACGGTGGCTCACACCTATAATCCCAGCACTTTGAAAGGCCAAGGCGGGCAGATCACTTGAGGACAGGAGTTTGAGACCAGCCTGGCCATTGAAACCATGTCTCTACTAAAAATACAAAAGTTAACCAGGCATGGTGGTGCATGCCTGTAATCCCAGCTACTCGGGAGGCTGAAGCAGGAGAATCACTTGAACCTGGGAGGTGGAGGTTGTAGTGAGCTGAGATCATGCTACTGCCCTCCAGCCTGGGTGACCGAGTGAGACTCCATCTCAAATACAAAACAAAACAAAACAAAAATAAAAAACAAAACCAAAAAAACCCCAGAAATTTATTTCTTACATTTATAGAGGTTGGGAAATACAAGATCAAGGTGCCAGCAGGTTCAGTGTCTGGGGAGGGCCCAGTCTGCTTCACAGATGGTGCCTTCTTGCAGCATCCTCACATGGTGGAAGGGGTTAGGTAGCTCTCTGGAGTCTCTTTGATAAGGGCACTAATCTGATTCATGAAAGTACCATCACTTTGAGGACTAGGATTCAAGAAAGACTTTTTGGAGAACAGAAACATTGAGACCATAGCACATTCAAAGACCCATCACCCAACCTAGATTTCCGTCTAAGTAGGCATAGAACTTATGCCCACCTACCACTATACTGGTTGCATCTTGTAATGCTCCAGTGGCTCTTACAATTGGCCAACAGTCAAGAAATTCACAGCTATGATGCTCATAATAGCAGACACTACAGCTGCCACATTCTGCTGATAATGTGCCAAGAAGTACATTTAGTGGCCTTGCTAATAACACTGAACTGCTTTATTGGAGCAGGTTTAATTTTCTGTGGCTCATGTTGTTTGAACAAAGTGAAGTATGTCTGTCAAGTATTGTTTAACAGATGTCATTCCTATGGAGGGCAGAAATGGTCAGTGTGATGTGTAATGCCATTGGCACTGATGACTAGGGGTGAAAGCAGCAAGATTCACTTCCTGGTGATTGCAGCAGCTGTAAACCAACAGGTGCTTTTCCCATACACTTCCTTTACCAACAGGAAATATAAGTCACAGGGTATGGACAATTTGGAATTTGATTCCAATGGCCTTATGAGATTCACTATTACATTGACGCTAAGGCTACACTTCCTGATGGCTGCTCCCAGCTAATGCCTGAGCACAGCCCTGATACCAAGGCAGGTCCATCTCCATAAGATGCAGGATGGTTCCAATAGATGACTTTGGCCTCAGTCCTTCCAATGGTCTTGCTAAACCATTGAGACGGTACTGCATTCCAAGACTCTTCTACTTTGAATCCTTCTTCCTTCCCTCCCTCCTTTCAGAGATGTCAGATCTAAGTCATTGACTGAACACTTCCTCCTCTTCTCCTGCCCCCTCCTCCAACAACTCTCTTGCATGTCTCACCTTGTTTTAATGTCTGCTTCTCAAGGACTTAAATGAATGTGTTCACTTCCCCTATCTATCCATTCTCAGGGATAAGTAAAAAACGTATGTTTCAGGTTGTTGGTGCTAGAGGTGAAGCCAGTATTCAAGAGGTGGAGGAGACAGAACTGGAGAAGGGAGACTGGGAAGGGTCCTGGGGTTTTGTCATCTGTGAAAATTGTAGAAGCTGACACTGCCTCACATTCATGCTCCATAGAGGGGCGGGTACAGAGCAATAGTGATACCAGGGGCAACAGTGTCATGGCCTGGCCTGCCTTCATTTGGGAACAGCACAGTAAGGAGTAGCTCTGAGCTCACAGGTATGGCAGTAATTGAGAATAGTAAGGACCAGAATCATAGATCAACATATCATTCACAATTTTCCAGGCACACAGCAGAAGTCCCAAACATTTATATCCTACCATCTCTTAAAATGACAGAGATTGAATTTATCCCACATCCTGGTTAGTTGAGGCCCGGAGTCAGGTTAAATATGATGTAGAAAAATAAGATGATCCTACAGTTCTGATATCTAAGTGTTACAAAGTCCAGATAAAACATGTACATGCTTGTCAGAATGGACAGGTTCTCTAAACATAGCTGGAGGGAAAACAGTGAAATGACACCTGTTTCCAAGAACAGTGACTGAGTCTGGAATGATAACCATATGCAGAGTATGGGAGTCAGGCTGTGCTTCTTTATGCAAGAAAGTCAAATCCAAGTAAGGAAATGGCTCTTGGAGACTGAGAGTATGAATCAAGTCCCCAAACACTGACCGAGGACTCTACTGCGGTCAACTCCTGGACAGCAGTGCCTGCACACATGAAGAAGGCACGGAAGGACTGGAGCGGGTCTTCCCAGATGAGTCTATGGAGCTCACAGGTCCCTGTGCACAGGCAGACGGAAGGCATATTTCCAGGTGAGAATAGGAGACCACCCTGGAGGAGCAGAGGCACTTCACCTCGAGTTTTTCAGCTGATGCACCTCCGATCACAAAGGAAAAGGTGTGCTTCCAGGAGGCGAGGGTAGAGTCAGAAGTAGCCTGCAGCAGGATACAATTTATGGCCTTGCATTCTACTCCATAATCTATTTGTGTGTTTTGTTTATATTTTGGAATGACAAAAAGATTTTGCATCATTTAACATAACTATCAATGAGATTGCTCACATCTTAATTTGTAAAATAGTAGCAGTCATTAATTAAAAAAAAAATTCTGGCTGGGTGCAGTGGCTCACGCCTGTAATCCCAGCACTTTGGGAGGCTGCGGTCGGGGGTGGGGTGGATCACAAGGTCAGGAGTTCGAGACCAGCCTGACCAAGATAGTGAAACCCCGTTTCTACTAAAAATACAAAAATTAGCCAGTTGTGGTGGTGCACACCTGTAATCCCAGCTACTCAAGAGGCTGAGGCAGGAGAATCGCTTGAACTTGGGAGGCAGAGGGTGCAGTGAGCCGAGATCACACCATTGCACTCCAGCCTGGGCAACAGAGAAAGACTCCGTCTCAAAAAAAAAAAAAAATTGCTGAGACCATAAAGAAGAAAATTAAAATGACTCACAATGCCACTAGCCAGGCAATCCTTACTAAGTTTTGGAAGAAATATCAAGGTGGTACATGCATAAAAAATAGCAGAGAAAAGTTTGAAATAAAGTGAAGTCAGTTCTTCCAGGCGATTCTGGAATGAAGCCAATGCTGGAGCTTCAAAACCCATAAAGCAGGACTTCACCACTGAGCAGGATGGAGTAACAGGGGCCAGATTTAGCCTCCTTCTTCAATAAAATGAGAAAAAATATAAATGAAATTACAGTTTTCAGTCACTGGACAACAGGCATTGCTGGAGTGCACTCGGGCCCCCAAGTGAAGCAAAACAATGAAGGGAGTGGTATGATTGCCCTTGAACTGCCCTAAGAGACCTTCTAGGAGGAGAAGGGGATCACTCAGATCCTGGGAGTCTCCCTGAGTTGAGGAGATAGAATTGAGAATCTGCGGAGGCCAGGAAAGCTAGGATACTCAGAGCAGAATATCAGAAAGGAGAAAATAGCACAGAAGAGAGAATGCTGCATTCTCACGGGACCAGAGAGTCCCAGAGGGTTCACCTTAGAGGTTCTGCCTAGTAAGGATCAACACACGCCTGTGAGGAAACTTTACAAGGCCCGGAAAGGAGCAGGTGGAACAATTCTTGATGATCACGTAGGGCCAGGAATATATCGTATTCCTGCCAGCCAGAGTAAAAATAACATTGCAAAGCACAGGGCACTGGATAAAATGTTCAGTTTATTCAGTTTATAAAGTATTCAGTTGTTGCCTCAGTAGTGGGCCAGAATCAACCGTCAGTTAAAGACTACCTTGGTCCTGCCAAAAAAAGAAAAAAAAATCTTAAAGCCTCAAAAGGATCAAGATGTTTTCAAGCAATTTAACAGGGTTCCAATGCAATGCTCAAGAATATTTGAAGAAATACAAAAATCAAGTGTTAAGGTAAAATTCACAATTTTTGCAACTGAACCAAAAAATTACCAAAATTACGAGGTATACAAAGAATCAGAAAAATATTAAGGGAATCAATCAATCAATCCATCAATATAAGCAGACTCAAAATGACATATATGATAGAAGGAGTTGAAAATGTCATAAGTGTATCTCCTATATTCAAGAAGACAGAGCAAGGTTTTCCAACAATGGTCTGTGGGTCAAATCCAGCCTGGAGTCTATTTTCGTATGGTCTGAGTGCTAAGAATAGTTGTTTCTTTTCTTTAAAAATTTTAAAGATTACTTTAAAAATATTGTAAAAAATGTGACAAAAACATATATGACTCCTTAAGCCTAAAATGTTTACCATCCGGTCCTTTGAAGAATAAGCTTTCTGACCCCTGGGGCCAAGAAAATATAGACAAACAAAATATTTTAAAAAGACTCAAATTGAACTTCTAGAGACGCAAAATATAGTATCTGAGATGGAAAAGGTGCTGGATGGAAAAGATGTTGAATGGAAAAGATGTGGGATGAAAACAGCAGATATGACATTGCAGAAGAAAAGATTACTGAACTTGAAGACATAGCGATACAAATCATTACAAATGAAACCCAAAAAAAGACAAAAAACTGAAAAGAAACAGAGCAATATTGAAATGTGGGGCAACCTCAAGGAACCTCTCCTCCATGTAATTGTAGCCCATAAAAGAAGCAGGGTGGGGAGTCAGAAAAATTATATGAAGAAGTAATGGACAAACATTTGCTAATCTGAAAAAAAAGTTTAAGCCCACAATTGCAAGAAGCTCAACAAACCTCAAGTAAAGAAACATGAAGAAAACTGCGCTAAAGCAAATAAAAATCAAAGTGTTTAAGACCAGTAGTAAGGAATATCTTTTTTTTTTATTATTATACTTTAGGTTTTAGGGTACATGTGCACAATGTGCAGGTTTGTTACGTGTGTATCCATGTGCCATGTTGGTTTGCTGCACCCATTAACTCGTCATTTAGCATTAGGTATATCTCCTAATGCTGTCCCGAATATCTTAAAAGCAGTAAGAGACACAAAGCACATTGTGAACAGAGAACAAAAATCAGAATAATAGCAAATTTCTCAATAGAAACAGTGTAATCTGAAAGACAGAAGATCTGTATCTGTCGAGTATCAAAAGCAAAAAAAAAAAAAAGTCAACTTAGATTTATATTGCCAGTGATAATCTATTTCCAAAATGAAGTCCAAATAACGAGTTTTACAGGCAATAGAAAACCTTAAAGAAGTTGTCACCAGAGACCCGTGCTGCAGGCCATGTTAAGAGACAGTCCTTCAGGAAGAAGAAACATGATACCAATGGCAAATCTGAATCTACGCAAAGGAATGAAGAGTATGGGAAATCAAAACCATGTGGGCAAGATGAAAAGACATTTTTGTATTTTAAAAATCTCTAAAATGTAATTGATTGTTCAAAGTAAAATTAATGAAATATTACTGTGGGGCTTATAACATACTGTATATAGAAGTAAAATAATACAAAGCCCAGGAGGTGGAGGATAAATGTTCTTATATTATGTATAAAGTGGTAATATATAACTTGAAGGCAGGCTGTGATAAATTAAAGATATGTATCACGAAATGTGAAGGAACCACTAAGACACAAAAGAAAGCCATAGCGATGACTATGGGAGATAAAATAGAATTATAAAAATACTTTTTATATAAAAATCACAAGTACATTAAAAACACACAGATGAAAAAAAGGCATTCCATGCTAACAACAATCAAAAGAAAGCTGGAATAGCTATGTTGTAAGATAAAAAGTAAAATAAGCAAAGAATAGTATTAGGGATGAGTAAGGCCATTTCCTAATGAAAAAGAGGTCATCTCGTCAATGGAAAATAACAATAAAAAATGTTTATGCATCTAAAAATAGAGCTTCAAAATACATGAAGCAAAAACTGATAAAGCTAAAAGGAGAAGTAAACAAATCTACCATTACAGCCTAAGATTTCACACCTCTCTGTCAATACTTGATAGAAAAAGTAGACATAAAATCAGGAATGATGTAGAGGAATTGAATAACACTATCAATCAACGACCTAATTGACATTTAAGGAACACTCCACTCAACAGGAGCAGAATAGAGATTCATTTTAGGTGCACAGGGAACATTTGCCAAGAAAAACTATATTCTGGCCCATAAAACAAACCTCAACACATTTATATTCTGCTCCATAAAACAGGTCTTAATATATTTAAAAGAATCCAAATCATGCCAGGCATGTTGTGTGATCAGAATGGATTTAAGTTAAATATTAATCACAGCAAGACATCTGGAAAATCCCCAAATATTTAGAAACTAGATAATACATTAAAATACTTCTTCAGTCAAAGAAGAAATAAATTAGAAAACATTTTGAACTAAATAAATGTGAAAATATGACATGTGAAAATTTGTGGAATGCATATAAAGCAATAGTTAGAGGAAAATTTATAGTACTAAATGCCTACACCAGAAAAAAAGAAAGGCCTCAAATCCATCTAAACTAGGGGTTGTCAAAGTATAACAGATGAGCCAAGTCCAACCTACTGCCTGTTTCTGTAAAGTTGGATTGAAACACAGCCATGTTGATTCATTTGCGCATGGCCTATGGCTGCTTTCATGCTATAACAAGAAAGTTGGTTAACTGTATGCATAGCAAAACCTAAAATAATTATCCTCTAATCTTCATGAAAAAAATTTGCTGACTTCTGATCAATGCTTCTACTTTAGAATATAGAAAAAAAAGAGCGAATGAAACCTAAAGTTAGCAGAAGAAGGGACATAATGAAGATAAAAGCAGAAAGCAATGACATAAAAAAAAGTAAGGATAATCAATGAAAGTACATCTACGAAAAGCCTATAGCAAAACCATACTTGATCCTGAAAGAATTAATGCTTTCTTCCTAAGACTAGAAACAAAGCAAGAATATAAATTATGAAAACTCTAAAGCATTGCTGAGAGTGTTAAAGAAGGCAGAAGTAAATGGAGATGTAAACCATGTTCATGGGTCAAAAGACACAAGAGTCATAAGATATCAGTTCTCTGCAAATTGATGTGTAGATTCATCGTAAGTCCAAAGAAATCTCAGCAGCTTTCTTTTCCTAAATTTTTATAAGCTTATTTTAAAATTTACATGGAAATGCACAGAATCTAGAAGAGCCAAAACAACATTGAAAACAGGAACAAAATTTGATTTCAAATTCATAAAGCTACAATAATCAAGAAGGTGTAGCATTGATATAAATATATACTTAGATAAATGGAACAGAAGAAAGAGTAGAGAAACAGATATACACATTTTTGATCAACTGATTTCCTACAGTCTCAATGCAGTTTAGTTGGAAAATGAGATTTTTCTCTATTAAATGATGCCAGAGAAATTGCAATTTGTAGAAAAATGAATTTTGATCTTTACCTCACACCATATGCAAAAATAAACTTGAAATGAATGATAGGCCTAAATGTGAGTTAAATGACAGAGCTTTTAGCAGATAACATAAGAGAAAATCTTCATACTTGTTTTTGGCAAAGGTTTCTTAAGTATGTACCAAAGAGAACAAATTATAAACATATATAGAAATAGAAAATTATGAGAATTAAAAATTTTTATTCTTCAAAAGAAAAGGCAAGCCATAGGCTATAAGAAAATATTTGCAAAACATGTATCTGACAAAGGACTTTTATGAAGATTATATGAAAACTCCTCCTACTCAACTGTAAAAAGACAAATGACCCAATTAAAAAAAGTGCAAAAGATTTTCACCGACTCTTCACCAAAGAAAATATATATCAGTGGCAGGAAAATACCTGAAAAATATACTTAACATAATTAATTATCAGGGAAATGCCATTAGAAACACAATAACATATCACAACACACCCACTACAATGGCTAAAAATACAAAAGACTGACTACTAATTGTCAAGTATGTGGAGCAATTGGAATACTCATAATGCTTCATAAGAATGTGGAAGGATACAACCATTCTGGAAAACATTGGCAGTTTTAAAAATAAGTTAAATGTGGCCAGGCGTGGTGGCTCACGCCTGTAATCCCAGCACTTTGGGAGGCCGAGGCGGGCGGATCACGAGGTCAGAAGATCGAGACGATCCTGGCGAACATGGTGAAACCCCGTCTCTACTAAAAACAGAAAAAAATTGGCCAGGCATGGTGGCGGGCACCTGTAGTCCCAGCTACTCGGGAGGCTGAGGCAGGACAATGGCATGAACCCGGGGGAGCGGAGCTTGCAGTGAGGGGAGATCGCGCCACTGCACTCCAGCCTGGGCAAAAAAAAAAAAAAAAAAAGTTAAATGTACATCCACCATGCAACCCGTCATTCCACTTCTAGATATTTACCCAAGAGAAAGGAAAGTACACATCAACACAGACTTGTACAGAAATGTCTGTAGCAGCTTTATTTGTTATAGCTTAAGTCTAGAAACAACCCAAATGTCCATCAACAAATGAATAGCTAAAGAAATTGCAATTTACCCATGTGGTAGAATAATACTCAATAACAAAAGGAATAAATTATTAGTACATGCAACAACATGGATGAATCTCAAAATGATTTTCCAGAGTGGAAGAATCCAGACAGAATGGGCACATGCTATGTTTTTCCATATATATGAAATTCTTGAAAATGAAAACTAATTTAAGGTGACAGAAAGAATATCAGTGAATGACTGGACTTGGGGAAAGAGTGAGGTAAGCATGGATTACAGAAGGGCATAATCTTGACTATGATAGTGATTCCCCATGTGCATACATATGTCAAAAGTTATCAAATTGTAAACTTTAATGTGTCCTGTTTACTGTGTATTAATTGAGCCACAATAAAGCTGTAAAAGAAGCAAGTTACTGCCAGTAAATCAAAAACAAAAATACCTGAACCCAAATTGAGAAAACTAAACAGAGAAATAGACAAATCAGTAGTCATAAATTGAGATTTTAGCATCCATAGCTTCATCATTGATGGA
Source organism: Hylobates moloch (assembly GCF_009828535.3). NCBI lineage: Eukaryota > Metazoa > Chordata > Mammalia > Primates > Hylobatidae > Hylobates > Hylobates moloch. Next base: position 22,895,534 of record NW_026652288.1, on the reverse strand, counting down.
ATAAAAAGGCAAAAAGTCATTAAGGATATAGAATGCTTGAACAACAGTGTTATCCAAATTGACCTGGTTGAGTTGTAGAAAAATCCCTCCAAATTCTTTGAATGAAATGCATATGGACTATTCACTAAGCCGGATCATATTCTGAATTGCAAAACAAAACTCAGTAAATTTTAAAGTTTTGAAATTAGATATATAGAAAATCCCCTAATTTTTGGAAATAAAACTACATTCATAAATAACCAATGGGTCAAAGAAGAAATCAGAAGAGAAATAAGAAAATATTTCAAACAAAATAATGAAAATAAAAGTTAACAAAATGTGTGAAATATCGCTAAACCAGTTCTTAAAGGGAAATTTGTACCTTTAAATGCTTATATTATAAGTGAAGAAATGTTTAAAGATATTAAGATTTAAGGTTATACCTAAGAAGCTAGAAAATGCAGACCTAGTTTACATCAATCTAATGAGAAAGATGTAAAAGAGATAAAATTAGAAGTCAACAAAATAGAAACAAACAAAACAAAAAAGACAATCCAAAGGGCTGAACCTGATAAGGACAATGTAAGAAAAGTACAGGCCCATATCCCTATACACAGTGACACAAAAATCATCAGCAAGTCCAGCAAATAGGAAAAGGACCAATTGTTTGGTCCAAGAATGCAAGGTTTGTTTAACATTAGAAAACCAGTATCGGCTACCATATCATAAGAGTACAACAACCCCCACGTGAACATCTCAATAGATGCAGAAAATCAACACATTCTTAGTAAAGACTGTGGACAAACTAGAAATTGCAGGTAATTTTGTCAGTGTGATAAAGGGAATTTATGAAAACCTACAGCCAGCATCATATATTAGACATTGAACATCATACAGTAAAACACTGAATGCTTGCTTTCTTCCAAGAAACAAGGATATCCATCCTCATCATTTCATTATGGGGGAGGTCCTAGCCAGTACAATAAGGTAAGAAAAAAACCCAGAAAAGATGAAAAGGAAGAAGTAGAACTAATTTCTATATGACACGATAATGTATGCGAAGAGTTCTAAGAAATCTATAGGGGAAAAAATCTACTAGAGCAAAGAAGTGAATTTAGCAATTCCACAGGAGTCAAGTTCAATATGCAAAATTTACTTGTACTTCTGTGTTTTAGCAACAAACAAAATAAGATGAAATAAGATATCATTTACATAAAATTGAATTAAAAGCAAAATATATGGGAATAAGTTTAAAATATGTGCTAGATTTTTACAGTGACCACTATGGAATATAGAGCAAAGAAATTAAGAACGAATAAATGGAAAGATATGCCATTTTAATACATTGGCAAATTCAATATTATTATGTTCATGCTCCCTAAATTGGTGTATAGATTCAACAGTCTCAATCAAAATCATACCAGCTTTAAAAAAAAATTTAGCAAGCTGACTTTAACATTGTATGAAAATGCTAATATATAAAATTATATGAAATTCTAAGCATTCTATGATGCTTAGGATGGTTAAAACTTTTTGAAAAAGTCGAATAAAGTTGGAAGACTTATCCTACTTGATATCAAGACTTATAACACTACATTTTGAAAGCTATGTGGTAATTTTTAGGGTAGACAAATCAATCAGTGGTACAGATTTTAAGATCTCAAGATAAAGCCACATAAATATAGTCAGTTGACTTTCAACAATGATGTTGATGTGTTTTAATGGAGAAGACAAAGTCTTTTTAATAAGCAATGTTGAGACAACTCAGTACACATATAAAAATCCTCCCCATAAACAAATCCTGACTCATAATCTGCACAAAAAATTATTCAAGATGTATACAAAACTAAATGTACAAGGTAAAACTATAAAGCTCCTAGAAGGAAACTTAGAAGAATATCTTCTTGAACATACAGTAAACAAAATTTTCTTAAAGGACATTAGAAAGAACTACCCATAAGAGAGAAAAAATAGATAAATTGAAAAATTGATAAATTCATTAAAATTAAAACTATCTGCTCTTCCAAAGCCGTTCTCCAGAAAGTTCAAAGGCAAATGTAAGTTTGGCGAAAATATTTGCAAAACAGTTTTGAACAGACCATTTCTGTTTATTGGCCAAACATAAAAAGCTCGGCATTATTACTCATCAGAAATTGCAACATACAGTAAAACCACAAAGAGATACTTGGACCCACTAGCATGGTTAAAGTGAAAAAGTCTAAGGATGTTGGAGAGGATGTTGAGCCTCTGGCATTCTGGAAAAATGGTATAACCACTTTGAAAACTGTTAGGCTATTCCCTATGGAGTTACATGTAAAACTACACGATATCCCAGCAAGCCCACTGCTAGGTGTTTATCCAAGAGGAATGGCAATGCACAAGAATGTGTACGGTAGATTTATTTTTAAGAGGCAAAAGCTGGAGACAAAAGGAGAATGTATAAATACGTTGTGGTATATCCACAGAATATTACTCAACAGTAAAAAACAAATTACTGACATATGCAACACAATGGATGCATTTTAAAAATATCTTGAAGGAAAGAAACAAAACACATCATTTGTTGCTGTTTACATAAAGATCTAGAATGGGTAATAGAAAATCAGAGAAATGGCTGCTTCTGGGGTCTGGGGAATTGACTGAAAGAGGTTTGAGGGAAATTCCCCAGGGAGATGGAAATGTTCTATATTTTTTGATTGCGGTAGTGATTACATGGGTTTATACATTTGTGAAAATTAATGAAAACGTGTAATTGAAATATACGTATTATGTGTAAATTACACCTCAGTTAAAAACAGTGTGAGAGGAAAAAACAAGTAAAATTGCATTTCCCTGTCTCCTTTTACTGTTGCTATCTTCAAAGATAACAATCATTAACCATACCTCATTATTATAGCACATCTCCAAAGTTGTGTGTAAATATAATATGGTAATATAAAATATATAAAATTGTTTAGCTTTTATATTAGGGTTCTATATATATGATATATATATCATGTATTTATAGAAGATATATTCTGTGACTTTAAGTGAAATGATGTATAATGAATCAATTTTTTTCTAATCAGTGTTATAACAAAATAATGTTGAATGAAATGACATGTTTGAGGACCTGCTTATGTTGTTTTTCTTAAAGTTGCAGTTTCCAAGAACCTATGGATAATGCTAAGTGAGAACTTATTGTGTGTGTATGTATGTATAAAAACTCATATATATGTATGTATACGGAGAGAGAGAGACAGACACTTATGATAAGGTATTGGCTTATGTGATATGGAGATGGAGATGTCCCATGACTTGCCTTTTGCAAGCTGGAGGCTCAGGAAAGCTGGTGGTGTAATTCAGTTTTGGTCTGAATGCCTGGGAACCGGGGGAGCTAATGGTGTAAATCACAGTCTGTGGGCAGAAGAAGATGAGAGGAGATGTCCCAGCTCAAACAGACAGGCAGGAAGCAAAACCTGAGAGTTGCTCCTTCTTCTGCCTTTTATTGTATTCAGGCCCTCAGCAGATTGGATGGTGCCCACTCGCAATGGGGAGGGCAGTCAGTGTTACTGAGTACACTGGTTTAAATGCTAGTCAATCTGAAAGCAGCCTCCCAGACACCCAGAAATCATGTTTAATCAGGGTACCCTGTGCCTACTTGAGTTGACACATAGAATTAACCATCACAATTTCCGTCTAACACTGAGTCAGCGTTCACTAGAGGTCGTTTACTGTAACTGTATTCATCTTGAATGGCTCGACTTTGTCATCAAAACTTTCTTCATAAGGGACTAATGGGAGATATATTTCTTGAGTTCTTACAAGTCTGTGAGTGGATGTTTCACACCTTTATACTTGAACCACACCTTGTTGGGCCTGCGATTTTTGGATTACACTTTTTCCCCTTTCTCAAACTCATAGATGTTGTGCCATTTTATTTCTGGATTTTAATATTGCTATAAAGAAACATGATCCTGGCTTTATTTATCTGCCTTTTAAGTAAATGTTTTTGTGTTTCTTCTTTTCAAATGCTGAAGGGATTCTCTCAACTGTTTGGATGATCAGTAATTTATGAGGATTCGTCTTGGTTGTGCCTATTTTGTATCAAATTTCCTATAATATGGTCTGCTTGGAAGATTCTTTCCATGTGTAGATTTGTTTCTGCCTTCATTTAAGGAAAGTTTTTTTCCCTATTATATCTTTAATTTTTGGTGCCACTTGTTGTTTCCCCACTTGAGGGAGACCAATTAGTCTTTGCTCTGTTAATACTATTGGGTTGATATCTATCATCTTCCAATTATTTTAATGTATGTGTCCCAGTACACAGGTGTCCAGCTCTCTCTCCTTCTCTTATATTTCAAGACCCAGGGCCTCTGACAGCAGACCTTTTGCATAACCCAGGATTATAAGGTCAGGCCAGGGCATCACCACATCTGCAGAAGGACCCCGACTCCTACCCCAGGGAACCAGCACAAGCTCTAAGATGAGCTTCCCAGCAGCAGCAGCAGCAGCAGAAAAAACTTCACTGTAGGTGGGCCAGGTTTTCCTTTGTCCTCTGTCCTTCCTTTCAACATCCCTTTCTCATACATTCTGTCCACCTTCATTCCAAACACAGATCTCAGAAAAGAATTTGATATTGGTCACCAAGCCTCCTCTCCCAAGTTGGGGCTCTATTTCATTAAGCCCAGATTCTTCTCTGGGTTGCCGCCCTTAGCGGAAGGTATCGGAAATGGAGAGGCTTTCCTACTGGTCCAGGAAACCCACAAGTTGGATGGTCACACTTACTGGTCCACCTAAGTTCCTCTTATCCTATTAGTCTTGCATCTCAGCCTCAACCACTGTGGCTCTGATTCCTGCAAAGCACCTGCCCTTGTCATCCAAGAGGGGCCTCCAGGAGGGCTGCTGTGTTTCCTACCTGCCCACGCACCTTGGCACCTGCTCTGAAGGGCACCCAGTTCCTCATGCATCAGGCTTTTTCCTCTCAGGTAGCTCATGTCATGTCGAAGAGTCCTCTCACTCTCAAATGAGCTGTAAGTAGTTACTGGAAACATCTAATATTTGTGTGAAGCTTGATAAAGTGTTAAATCAGGGGAGGAAACATCCCTAGACAAACTGAGAGCTTTTCTGTTAAGGTGTAATTGCTTTTATCACCTTTATGCAAAAAGCGATCGTTAGCCTAGCTACTTGAAATGCACTTTTCCCTCTTCTATTTATTTTAAGAATCACTGGGATTTAAAAATATCCAGCACAATAGTTATTTTCAGCATTGGTGTTATGCATCAAGAGGTAGAAAGATGGTGGGCTTGGATAGTCACGTTTCTTCCTCTTCTCATGTTGAAACACCATCTCCTGCATAGAGCCCCTCCCATCTCCTGTCAATCTCAGCCACTGCTTGGGTCTTATGCTTACAGTGGACATTGGCTTTCTCATACACTCAGCCCCATCAGCCTTGCCAGGGAGTGAGCTGTTCACACACATGCCTTTTCATCCACGCAGCTGATGGACATGTGTGCTTAATTTCATATTTTTATCAATACCCAGAATTATGTAGGGCACAGAGGCAGCCCCAGTGTTTGCTGAATGCTCAATGGCTTTCTAATCATTGGGAAAAAAAGCTACTTGAAATGCTCAGGCTGCTACAGACTTGTTACTTCAACCTAATTCCTGATTTTTTTATTTCCAGAAACAAAGCTTTGTTTCTGATCAGTGGTTTCAAACATAAAAATCCAAGCCAGTGTGGTCAGTCAGTCAATCTAAACTTCAGCCTGAATATTTCATTTGTATGGTTGGGTTGTTTGAAACACGGTCCAAAAGGGAATGAAATGATGATTTTTAAGTAAGGTTCTACTGATCCCAATTTGAGAAGGTCTTTCAGACCATTGGGTGACAGAGCCTGGATATTAAGTGTCACTCAAAGGTAACTGGCAAAGAAGATAGATTACTATTTCTGGGTAAACCATAACTTTTCGTTCCAAAGCTGTGCCACTTTGAAGTTCTCAGCCCCAATGTCATAGCACTGCACTGCACTGAATAATAATTGTGTTTCTCACAGGACATTACCCATTTTTTTTGTCTGACCTTTAAGAGGAACAGCTTTTAATTTTGATCAATGTATTTCCTTTTGAACTTTAAGGAAGGGCTGCTGATTTACTCCTCTTAAGATCTTGAAAAAGACACATCTCTACTCTAGCCCACTAGTTGCCAGAGTGCATCTCATCTTGGCTATTAATGGAGTGGAGACTTACGGGAACAAATTGGTCTCTTCATAATTTGTCAAGTGAAGTGTGTGTAGCTGAAAATTTTGTTATCGGCACCATTCTATGGCAGCTATGAAAGAAGTTAGCAAAAGTCAGTTTTATAAAGTTCTCTTTCATTCAGGCTGAGGAGGATTATTGGTTGTCACTCTTAGAAGAATCTGCTATAATTTCTATGATGCTGTAGCAAATAAAAAAGTGATTTTTAAAATTACTCTTAACTCCCTTGGAAATGAGGGAGAGCTTCATTCCATTTTCTGAAACCAAAATATAGTTTAAGTTAAGAAGCAGCATTAAGAATTGCTGCTATAGCCATTAAAACTATGATGTAGCTGCACATTTATCTAGGTGGAGAGATAGTCACATTATGTTAGTGTAAAAAGTGGGTTGAAAAATAGAATATAAAGCATGATCCTATTTTTGTTTAAGAAAAGTATGTGTATTTGCATAGGAAAAGTCTGGAAAAATGTACTGGCATTATCATGAAAAGAAACAAATGAGAAAAAAGGTAAACATACCAATAAAAATGAGCAAAGCATATATATAATTCATAAAAAAGAAATGCAAATACACCAAAATAAGTGAATATTTTAAACTTCATTTTTAATCACAGCAAAAATTTAAAATGACAATGAGATAGCTTTATATTTGCTTATCAGTTTGGGAAAAATGCTCAATATGAAGAAATACCCAGCGTTAGTGAGACAGAAGACAAAAGGCATGTCTGTACACAACCGGTGGTAGTATATTTTGGTACATATTTTGAAATATATACATTTATCACAACCTTACTGAGGTATAATTAACAGAAAAACTGGCACGCAGTATACTGTGCACAATGTATACAAGGTGCACACTCTTTAAAGTGTAAAATGAGATAACATTTGCCATACGTATGCATGCATGAAATCATGACTAAAATCAAGTTACATTTTTTGTAACTTTGTCTTGGAAGAATAAAAGTTTGTATTTGTGATGAAATCTAATTTACTGAGTTTTACATTTAAAATTTATGCATTTCTGGATGTATTTAAGAAAACTTTTCCCAAGCTGTGGGCACTAATATTGCTTCTAAAAGTTTTATAGTTTTAGTTCTTACATTTATGTCTATGATCTGTTTGAATTAATTTTTGTTGTTTTTGTTTTTTTGAGATGGAGGCTTGCTCTGTCACCAGGCTGCAGTGCAGTGGTGTGATCTTGGCTCACTGCAACCTCCGCCTCCTGGGTTCAAGCGATTCTCATGCCTCAGACTCCCAAGCAGCTGGGATTATAGGTGTGCACCACCAAGCCCAGATAATTTTTGTATTTTTAGTAGAGACGGGGTTTCACCATGTTGGCCAGGTTGGTCTTGTACTCCTGACCTCAAGTGATCCACCTGCCTCAGCCTCCCAAAGTGCTGGGATTATAGGTGTGAGCCACCACACCTGGCTTGGATTAATTTTTGTATATCCAATGAAGTAAGAGTTGATGTCCTTTTTTGCATATGTCTATCAAATTGTTCTGCCTCATTTGTTGAAAAATATTCATTTTCCAATTGAATTGCATTAGAATCTTTGTAGAAAAACAGTTGGCAATATATGTATCTATCCCTGTGCTCTCATTTGTCTAAATTTATCTGTTTATATAATTTTCTGTATATTATGCCCACACTATACTATCTTGATTACTCTAGCTTTATAATCAATATTGAAATTAGACTTCGTCCTCTTTTTAAAGTTGTTTTGGCTACTCCAGATATTTTGCTTTTCCTTACAAACTTTAGAATCAGCTAGTCAATGTCTAGGAAAAGAAGACTGTCAGGGTTTTGATGGGATTGGGTTGAACATATACATCAGTTTGAAAAGAATTGGCTTTTTTTTGTTGTTTTTTTTTTTTTTTGAGATGGAGTCTCGCTCTGTTGCCCAGGCTGGAGTGCAGTGGTGCAATCTTGGCTCACTGCAACCTCTGCCTCCTGGGTTCAAGCGATTCTCCCGACTCAGCCTCCCGAGTAGCTGGGACCACAGGCACATGCCACCACACCCAGCTAATTTTTGTATTTTTAATAAAGATGGGGTTTTACCATGTTGGCTAGGATGATCTCAAACTCCTGACCTCGTGATCAGGCCACCTCGGCCTCCTAAAGTGCTGGGATTATAGGCGTTGAGCCACTGCGCCTGGCCGAGAATTGACTTCTTAACAGCATTGTGTCTTCTGATTCGTGAACATGGTTTATATCTCCATTTATTTATGCTTTTTAAATGTCTGTCAGTAATATTTTGTAGTTTTTGGTGTTCAAGTCTTGCAAACTTTTTGTCAAATTTATCTTTAAGTATTTCATAATTTTTGATGCTTGGATAAATATTTTTTAAAAATTCCTCTTTCTGATTGTTGCTATTATATAGAAATAAAGTTCACTTTTATTTATTGATCTTGCATCCTGAAACATTGTTAAATTCATTTACTGGTTCCAGTTGCTTTTTTGTGTAATCCGTAGGGTTTTCTTCATGGATGTCATTTGTCAACACAAAAAGTTGTACTTCTTCCTTTCAAGTCTGAATGCCTTTTTCTTGCCTGAACTCACTGTTCAAAATCTCCAGTACAATTTTGAATAGAAGTGCTGAAAGCAGACATCCGTTTTTTTGTTCCTTAGCTTAGGGCAAGAGCACTCAGTCTTTTACCATTAAGTATGATGTTAGCTGTAGATTTTGAGGAAGTTCCCTTCTATTCCTTTTTTGCATAAGTTTTTGGATGTTTGTTTGCTTTTACAAGTAATAATTCATGTTGGATTTTGTAAAATACTTTCTCTGCATTTATTGAGATGGTCATGTTGTTTTTATTTAGTTAATGTGGTGAATTATAATTTCCAGTGTTAAACCAGCTTCACAATTTTGGGATAAAGTCCACTTGGTCTTCATGTACTTACTATCTTTTAAATATATTATTGAATTCAATTTTTAAAAAAAATTACGTTCATTAATGTCATAAGGAATATCCATAGTTTTCTCTTTTCTAATGTCTTCACTTGGTTTTGGTAACAAAGTAATTCTGGCCTCTGAAAGACATGAGAAGTATCTTCTGCTCCTCAATTTTCTGAAAGACTTCGTGTAGAATTGGTATTATTTCAAATTTAAATATTTGATACAATTCACCTTTGAGTCCATCTGGTTCTGTGCATTTTTTTTGGCAGGGGGCAAAAGATTATTAATTATAAATTCAATTTCTTTAATGAAATAGAGTTATTCAGGATCTCTATTTTTGTCTTGAATGAGCTTTGGTGGTTTGTGTCTTAATGAATTTGTTTATTTCACCTATGTTGTTAACATTTTTATCACAAAGTTGTTCATAATGTTCCGTTTTTATTCTTTTAATATCCATTGAATCTGTAATGATATCACTTCTATCATTTCTGATATTGGCAATTCTTCTCTCTTTTTTTCCTGATCAGTTTTGCTAGGGATTGATAAATGTTATTGATTTCCTCAAAGAATTAGATTTTGATTTCATCAATCTTCTCTGTTGATTTTCTATTTCATTGATTTCTACTTTCATCTTTGTTTATTTTTTTCTTTCTGCTTATTGTGATGTTTAATTTTTTCTTCTTTTTCTAGTTTCTTATGGGGATTATTGATTTGAGAACTTTCTTCAGTTCTAATATAGGCCTTTAGTGCTATACATTTGTAAGCGATATATTTTCATTTTGGTATTTTCTGGATACTTTCTAATTTTCTTTAAAAAAAAGTTATTCTTTCAGCCATTTGCTTTTTGAAAATTTTCCAGATATCTTTTTGTTGTTTGTTTTCAACTTTCTTATATTTTGGTTAGAGAACATACTTCATATGAATTTAATTGTTTAAAATTTATTGAGACTTGTTTTATGGCCCAAAATATGGTATCACATAAATTCATTTATGTGTTCTTGAAAAGAAAGTGCATGTTCTACTTGACTGGAGTGCCATATAAATGTCAATTAATTTAAATTGAGTGATAGTATTATTAAAGTCTTCTATATTTTTCTTGATATTATGCATACTTTAATCAATTATTGGGAGGGGAGTATTTAAATCATCAATATAACTGTGGATTTGTCTATTTCTAATTAACATTTATCAAATTTTTCTTCATACATTTTGAAGTCTAAATTTAGGGTTATTATGTTCATTTTCTGAATTAACTCTTTTTAAGTAGTAAGTATCTCTCTTTATCCCTAGTAATATTCTTGTCTCTGAAATCTTTGTTTGCTATTAATATAGCCACACCATCTTTGTTTTCATTAGGGTTAGCATGGTGTATCTGTTTCCATGCTTTCATTAATAGTTACAATCTATTGTGTCTTTGTATTTACAGTAAACTTCTTGAGTGCTGCATATAAATGTGTGTTACTTTTCTTCCAATCTTACAATCTCTGCCTTTTCTTGGAATGTTTAGATCGTTCATATTTAATGTGATTGTTATGGTTATCTTTAATTCCACAATCATGCTATTTGTTTTTTCTTTATCCCATCCATTCTTTCTTCAGGGTTTCTTTTTTTTCTCTGCTGTCTTTTTGTCTTCTATCTTTTGGATTAATTTTTTAAAAATATGATTCCATTTTATCTCTGTTGTTGACATATTAGCCATAACTCCTTGGTTCTTAGTAGCTGCTTTAGGGTTTATAGAAGGGATAGAGAATCATTATTTGTATAGAGCCAGATGGTAAATATTTCAGGCCTTGTAGGCTGTATGTTCTCTATTATAACAGTGAATTCTGCCACTGTAGTGTGGGAGCAGCCATAGACAATAAACAGACATAAATAAGTATGTAGATGTAAATAAATAAATGTGTTTAGCTTTTTTTTTTGGTTTGAGATGGAGTCTTGCACTGTCGCCTGGGCTGGAGTGCAGTGGCACGATTTTGGCTCACTACAACCTCTCCCTCCCAGGTTCAGGCGATTCTACTGCCTCAGCCTCCCGAGTAGCTGGGATTACAGGCACCCACCACCACGCCCAGCTAATTTTTTGTATTTTTAGTAGAGATGGGGTTTCACTATGTTGGCCAGGCTGGTCTTGAACGCCTGACCTCGTGATCCACCCACCTTGGCCTCCTAAAGTGCTGGGATTACAGGCATGAGCCCCCACGCCCAGCCAATGTGTTTAGCTTCTAATAAAATGTTATTAGAAAGAACAGGTGTCCGGTCATATTTGGCCCATGCACTGTCTTTGCTGATCCATCTTTAATTTTTCACCATCCACTTCCATCTCTCCTTTCTAGTCTTTGTGCTATTATTGTTTTACATTTTACCTTTAAATATGTTATAAATCTCACAATAGAGTGTTATTGTTATTGCCTTAGTAGTCAGTTATTTTTAATGAGATATAGTTTTTATTTATTTATTTATTTTTATTTTTTTTTGCACACAAAACAATAAACATTTTCTAAAGATACATACAAACAAAAATATGCATATCAAACATATTAGGAAGGTTGCACATGGGAAGACGGGGAATAGAAATGGGGGGTGGGAATTAAAGAAAATAAATGAGAGAGGGACTTTGTATGGATCAATGATAATAACTCAATCCTCTATTTGACAAAGAAGAAGGAGAAGGAAGAGGAAGAAAAAGAAAGTGGGATAAAGGATCAGAAAGGGAGGAAAATAGAAAAAATTAGAGTATGACTCCAGGGTAGACCTGTTTTGTTGTCACTGGGTTGGTTGGTTGGTTTGTCTGTTGTATTTTTCATATGTTTCACCATGTTGGCCAGGCTGGTCTCGAACTCCTAGCCTCAAGTGATCAACCCGCCTCGGCCTCCCAGAGTGCTGGGACCACAGGCGTGAGCCACCACGTCCAGCCCCCATATTGCGTCTGGCCTCCGTGGTAGACCTCCCAGACGGGGAGGCCGGGCAGAGGCGCTCCCCACATCCCAGATGGGGCGGCCGGGCAGAGGCGCTCCTCACTTCCCAGACGGGGCGGCCGGGCAGAGGGGCTCCTCACTTCCCGGAAGGGCAGCCGGGCAGAGGCGCTCCTCACTTCCCCGACGGGGCGGCCGGGCAGAGGTGCTCCTCACATCCCAGACGGGGCGGCCGGGCAGAGATGCTCCCCACCTCCCTGACGGGGTGGCGGCCGGGCAGAGGCTACAATCCCAGCACCCTGGGAGGCCAAGGCAGGCGGCTGGGAGGCGGAGGCTGCAGCGAGCCAAGACCACGCCACTGCACTCCAGCCCAGGCAATACCGAGCACCGAGTGAGCGAGACCCCGTCTGCAGTCCCAGCACCTCAGGAGGCCGAGGCGCGCAGACCACTCAAGGTCAGGAGCTGGAAAGCAGCCTGGCCAACGTGGCGAAACCGCGCCTGCAGCCAAAGGAGAAAAACCAGGGAGGGGTGGTGGCGCGCGCCAGCAATCCCAGGCAGGCTGCAGGCCAGGGCAGGAGAATCACGGGAGCCGGAGGCAGGGAGTCTGCAGCGAGCCAAGTACACTCCAGCATGGGCAACAGAGGGAAGAAAAGAAAGAAAGAGAGAGAGAAGGAAGGAAGGAGGGAGGGAGGGAGGGAAGGAAGGAAGGAAGGAGAGGTTTTTAAAAGTTTACTTCTATATTTACCATTTTAGCATGATCATTATTCCTTTGTGTAGGCATTGATTTTTACGCCTAGTATAATTTTCCTTCTGCTTAAAGGACTTTCTTCAACATTTCTTGTACTAAAGTTTTGTTGGTGATGAATTCTTTCAGCTTTTGTTTGTCTTAGAAAATCTTTACTTTGTTTTCATTTTTGAAAAATGTTTTTTCACTGTTTATAGAATTCTAGGTTGACCTACTTTCAGTACTTAAAGATGCTTTAACACTGTCTTCTGGCTTGCCTTTTTCTCAATGAGAAGTCTGCCATTATCCTATGCTTGTTCTTCTGTATATAATGTGTATTCTCTGAATGCTTTCAAAGCTTTCATTTCTTACTGGTTTTAAACAACTTGATTTGGACGGTTTGGGTCTAGTTTTCTTTACTCTTTTTGTGTTTGGTCTTTGTTGATCTTCTTGGATCTATAGGTTTACAGTTTTGTCAATTTGGAAAATTTGGAGGTATTATTTTTCAATTTTTTTTCTGACTCCACTGACCTATCTCTTTCTATTTTGTGATTCAACACATATTAGGCTACTTGAAGTTTTATCAAAATGAGTTCTCTTCTTTTTTTTTTTTCAGTATTTTTCCCTCTGTTTCATTTTGGTTGGTTTCTATTGCTTATTTTCAAGTTCCATAATCGTTTCTTCTGCAATTTCTAATCTCCCGTTAATGCTATCTAGTATTTTTTTTTTCATTTCATAGATTGTATTTTTCATCTGTGGGAGTTCACTTTCAGTCTTTTAAACATCTTCCATGGCTCCACTTATGCATAATCTTTCCTATGCCTTCTTGAGCATATGGAATATGGTTAAAGTAGTTGTTTTAACATCCTTGGTTGCTAGTTCTATCATTTGTGCCATTTCTGGGTATGTCTTCTTAGTTTATGCATCCCCCTTATCGTGGGTTGTGTTCTCTCCATGTCTGACAGTTTTTGATTTGTTGTCAACATTGTTTATTTTACCTTGTTGGGTGCTGTCCATATTTATATTCCTATACAAAATTTTAAGTTCGGGGACACAGTAAAGTTACTTGGAAATAGTTTGCTCATTTAGGCTTTTTAAAAAGCTTTTTTAGTTGGCTCCAGTATAGGCGTTAATCTAGAGCTAATTTTGACCCACAAATAAGGCAAATATTATTCTGATTCTCTACCCAGTGCACCACTAATTATAAAGTTTTCTTCTAGGGCTGGTAGAAACACAAAGTCTTTCTAAGTTTGTGAGAGTTTCTGGGATTGTTCTCCCTGTTCCTTTTGGACAGTTCTTTCCCTGGCCTTGGGTAGTCTTCTCACATACATGTCTGATCTATACTTGGCTGAAGACTTTAGGGGGGCACTCTACACAACTCCAGAGCTCTTTTTCTGTGTAGTTCTTTCCTCTCCAGTACTGTGTCCTACAAATTTTAGTTTCTTTGGTCTTCCTGGACCAAGCTTTGTTTACCAGCTTTGTTTCTTCAGCTCAGGTAGCATGCTGAGCTCTGTCTGGGTTCTTTTTTCTTCTGCTATCATCTGATAACCCCCGCAGTAAGCTGGAGTCATCATAGGACTCATCTAATTTATTTTACTTCTCTCAAGGGTCATTGTCTTATGCTTCCTATATGCAACATATGAAAGTTGTAGTTTTATATATTCTTACAGATTGTTGCTGGTGGTAGGGTAAATCTAGTTCCTGTTAATCCATCTTGATTAGAAGCATTCCAATCCTAGTACATATTTTTGGTCTGCAATTTAGAAATGCATTAAAAAAACTTTAATGTGGACAGATTACCCTAATAATATAATCTTAGATGTACTGAAAGGTAAGATATAGGTATAATGATGATGAGAATGACAGTTGTTTTTTAGGTTCCTATCATGCAGTGGGAACTTTGTTAAGTGTTTTGCATATGTCTAAATAAAGTTTCTAAAATAATCAATGTTGTGTGTTAGGTGCTATTTTCACTGCTTTTTTTTTTTTTTTTTGAGACAGAGTCTCACCCTGTCACCCAGGCTGGAGTGCAATGGCGCTGTCTTGGCTCACTGCAACCACTGCCTCCTGGGTTCAAGCGATTCTCCTGCCTCAGCCTCCTGAGTAGCTGGGATTATAGGTGCGCACCTCCACGCCCAGCTAATATTTGTATTTTTAGTAGAGATGGGGTTTCACCATGTTGCCCAGTCTGGTCTCGAACTTCTGACCTCGTGATCCACCTGCCTCGGCCTCCCAAAGTGCTGGGATTACAGGCGTGAGCCACCGTGCCCGGCCCCCTACTTTCTTTTTTAGAGATGAGGTCTCACTGTGTTGTCCAGGCTGGAGTGCAGTGGCTATTCACAGGTGAGATCATGGCACGCTAAAGCTTTGAACTCCTGGACTCAAGTGATCCTCTCCTCTCTGCCTCTGGAATAGCTAGGACTACAGGCATACACCACTGTCACTGACACACTTCTGTTTTTTAAAGTAAGCAACTGAGTTTATAGAGTTTATGCAATTCACCTAACAAATAGTGGAGACAAAACTTGGACCTCAACACTCATATCCTAGAATCCACATTCCCAATCACAAAGTTTGAAATATTGTTTATATCATTTAGAGACATCTTAAAATCCCAGCAATAGAGGAATTAGTTAACTAGTTTACATTTATGTATAAAATGTATGCAAGCATTTAAAAATGATGTTGTAGAAAAATATTTGAAAAAGACTTTTAAGATAAATAATACAATAACACTGGTCATCCTGAGTGATGAAATCATGGGTAATCTTAATCTTCTTTTTTCCTGCCTTATAATTTTCAGGTTTCTTGACTTTGCTCAGAAAGAAAAGAAACTTGTATACAAAAGGGATTGCAGTTCTGGGTGCTTCTATGTACGGTAGCCATGAACAAGTTATAGAAGCTGGGCTTTTGGCCTACATTTCTGGTGTTTGTAGGTTTCTTTTTTTCTTTTCCATCTTTCCACATTTACTCTATCCTTTGTGGTCCAGCTTATCTTCAAAGTCTTTTGAGCGATATTCTCTGGTTATACCCACCACCATCTTTCTGAGCTCCTGCAGCACACAGTAGCCTGGATAGTATCACTTCAGCCAGTCAAATGATGGTCCATGGGTGATGTTTCTCTCTTTCAAGTCTGGTTATGAACTTCTGGAGGGCAATGCCAGATTCTACATGATCATGTTCCTCATCCTGTGGCCGGGGCCATGTTGAGCACAGATGGTAATAACAAGATGTCATTTGAGTGTAGGACCACACAGTAAAATAATTGCTTCCTTAGGTATTGGCTCATTCATCAGCAAACCCTGAGCAGTGGTGACGGTCGTGGGGAGAGCAGGTCTATTATCTCTATTTCACAGGGAAGTGTGTGGAAGCCGACACTGGATAGGCAGCTTCCTTGAATACAAGAACCAGCAAGTGTCACAGCAGGTATTAGAATATAGGTATCCCAAGGGCTCGCCATGGTTCCTCTGTCCTGTCGAAGACTAGAGGAATAGTTGCAAGCCCCATTTATTTGGCCTGAGCTTGCTTGTTCCTCCCTTCCCCTTGTTGATTCAGCCTCTGGCTGCAGCTGCCTTGACTGTTCCCTCTCTGGCTTAAAGTTGTGTATATGACTCTGGAGGCCAGTGGTGCTGCCCCATGGGTTTATTTGCCCAGTAGGTCAGAAGACACAAGTGTGCACCTGCTCTTGAAAAACAGGCCCGGCCTCTATCATTGGCTCGTCACCTCCAGGCTCCAGGAAGTACATTCTCAATGTCCCTCTGCCATTGCTTGGATACTGACTTGAATGCTGTGAGCCTAGATAGCTGGTTTCCAAGCTAGAAGGGATGTGCAGCTTCCCTGGGCAGGGGGAGGCATGCTTTCCTCTCCTAAGAGAATAAAGAGCTTTTCTACTGGGAGTTCCTTCCTGAACTCCCCACTGTTAACCCCACATACTATCCAATGTAGCACACATTGACCTTGGAACTTGCAGACTTCAGAGCTTAAGTGGACGCTTTTTTGAGTCCTGGGAGAAATTGGCTACTGACTGGGAACAGAACGGCCTGCCCCGACACTCATACTGGCAGACTGGACAGGCTGGCAGCAGACTAGGCAAGACACTGGGGCCTTGGCCAAAGAGGTAGTTTAGCCAGAAGCAGTCGTTTTAATTTCAGGGTGAATTTTACTGGCTACTCACCCATTTTGCCTTTTCCAAACTCAGCATGCGGGGGGCCACACTCATTCTCCCCTCCTCCAGGAACTTCAGCTCCCTGGTCTTTGATCTGTTCAGAAGCACCTACTTCCTGCTTTTCCCCATTTTTTACCAACCCCAACACAGAGCCTACTCTCCTCTGTCTCTGTATTGCCAAGAGTTCTTCTGGCTCTTAAGACTTTTCTCCACTGTTCTTTTACTTCACAGATTCAAGTTTTACACAGTCTTGGCAGCTTAGCTCAAATTCCCGCTTCTTCCAGGAAGCCTTCCTGATAACTTCTGCCCCCATTAGTCTTTTCCCTTCCAGAGAACTCACTTGGGGATGCTATTATATTTGATTGTCACTTTATCATTAAGCTGCTTCATTCTCTCATTTCTGCATGGTCAGGTAGCACATATCTAAGGAAACTGTGAACTACTCAAGGTCAGGAGTGTTCCCTGCAACTCAGCACAGGGCACTCACTCATTACTGGATGGATTGAATTTAAAGGCATTTTCGAATCCCCTTGCTTTGGTTATAGCATGTCCTGATACTGCAATAGTTCAGATGAGAGACAATGAGAATTCTGGCCATGAAGTAGAGAAGAAGGCATTGATGGGTTAGAATACATAGTTCTTTGAGGTCATGGTTATTGGAGAACAGAGGAGGAAAACGTCTAGAATTATCCAGGTTTTGGTTTGAGTAACTAGGAGAATAGTGACACCTTTCATTGAGCTGGAGAATGTAGAAGGAGTGAGTGTGTATGTGTTGCATAAGTGTGTGTGTGGGTATCGGATGAGGAGACAATGCATTCCATTTTGGATAGGTTACCTTGTAAGTACACATTGACCAAACCCTCCCTTGGGCCAGGACAGGCGTGGTTCAGGCTCCAGCCAAGGCAGTTGTAGACAGAGAGTTGGTCCTCTGGGACTCCAGATTCTTCTGCGAGTGAGCCAGGAAAAGAAAGAGCCAGAGCTGTGAGTCCAAGCCAAAGTCCTTAGTAATGCTGAGAGTCAAGTTAGGAAAATCAATGCGGTATGAGTTCCCTGGCATCCCTCCGAATCCCCATGCGGGTCACCTTTGGCAGGCTGGTCACGGGCTGCTGGCCTCTGATATATGAAAGGATGGCTTTTTCTTTGAGACAATCAGCCAGATTAGTTTTAATCTTATTAAAAGGTGAAATATACTTAGGAAAATAAATGTCATTGGATTTTACAGTGTTTTAAGAACATGCGCCATAAAAAGTGCCCCAAAACCTTTTATTCTGGTATGTTCTATCTTGGATGAAATATAGGACTTTTAAGGAAGAGTTAGTTGAGTCACGGTTTCTTCTTTGAGTCTAATGATTAAAATTCAAACAACTCAGCAATCATTTCTCTTACCTCAATCTAATTTCATATTGAAGAAGACAATGTTATCTGGAGGGAAAGCAAAAAATACATAATTCAAATTTAAATTTAATAGGGGATGGGAATTTGACGATGAGAAGGACATTTCCAGGGTGTAGGTCTAGAGCAGCTTATGTTTTCTTCTGGGCTAGGCCCAGGCCTGTCTGAGGATAGGGGAGGGAGGAGTTCAGATCAATGATACTCTAGGCAGGGAAGCTGGTGCCATGCCCATTGTATCAAAGGTACTGCCCATGGAATTCCTATGACCTCCACAAAAATGAAACTACTCTGTACTCACTCCTAGATTCCTCTGGCACACTGTAAATCACCATCCTGGATTTTTTTCAGCCTTGTGAGGAAAAAGCCCCTGAGATGTGGGGATATCACCATCCACTGTCCTAACCATCCCTCAGATACAAAAGCCAAAGTCACAAGGGTATTGATGACAGTCTTATTTAGAAGACCATAAAGCAATGAACAAGCAAGATACCCAGCCCTGGGGAACCATAACCATATTCTGGTTAGGTTACTCCACGGAGTGCTACATATTACAGGGAGAAAAGGCCAAGCCCTAGAGGGAAGGCCATCCTGCCCTTGACATCACACAACTTGATGTGGTCACCGTTGTTCTTCTCTGTGTGCCCTGAAACTCAGTGACATCTTTATGCCCAGAGGTGGCCAGGTCCTCAGGGGTGAAGACACTGACTTTGCCCATGTGATTCTTTTGTGTGAGTATAGGCCAGATCACACATTTGCAGTGGCAAACTCTCAGATGGTGACTGCAGTGCATGAGAGCCGAGGTGGATACTTCATCTGGGTCCTGGGGGAGTCTGTTGAACTGTTGCCAGCTCATAGAGGAAGGCCCCTCCCTGGTGGCCAGATGTCCATGTCCCCAGATGCCATGCCTCTCTCCCTCAGGCACTGATCTGCATTCTGGATCTTTGAGCTTCCTGAGGCTACACCCAGTTATGTTGGGGTCTCCAGCATCTCAGGCTCCATTTAACAAATGTGATCATGGCTTCATTCCATGGCAGAATTAGCCCTTCCCTGGTAAATAAAAGTTCCTTTTATTTATAAATTTAGGGATAACGTGAACTTTTCACCTTACACTAAGAAGATTATAAAAATGAAGACCATTATGACAGAACAGTAAAAACTTGGAAAAAATGCCAAACATAATACCATAGAAAAAAGGATATACAATTTACATAGAACCTTCTTATAGCTGTAAAAAATGTGGGTGTGAAGATAAAGAGGGCCAGAGATGATGGAGAAATGTAAATTTGACATTAGTAGATAGTGAGATTTTGGGTGTCATAATTTTTCCCTGACATCATAAATACGTTTTCATTATAATGAACAAAAGATACCTTGACCTTCAGATCCATGAGCTCCAACTAGCCCTAAGAGATCAATGAGTTCCTTGGGTCAGAATAGGCTGGATCTGGCCCCTGGCCAGTGGAGACTTCTCCTAGGATTCCAGTTTCTGTCATCAAAAGTCTTTACTTTTTGCACAAACACAGCACCCCTGTCCTGCCCAGCCCTCTCTGGAAGCATTGCAGGGTTCCTGGGAGCACAGTTTGCTTAACTCCAGCCCTGGGAACTCTACGGGCTTTGAGGTCAGTGCCTGGAGGAGAGGTCAGTGATTTCTGTTTCAGGCAGATTCTCAGGCTTGAGCTCCTCAAAAAAAGAGATCACCATGGGGAAGTGACTGGAGGCTTTTCAGCTCCCAGCTTGAGAAGGAAAAACTATGTTTTCGTTGAGTCCCCACCTATATTTTAAATCCCTTTTTCTTTTTTCTGATGGACACTTCTGTTGTTTAGCTTTCTCTGCCTCTTCCATTCCTCTCTCTCCAAACAAATAAACCTTTTATTGACTTACTTGATCAAGTGAGATAATGTCCATGAACATGTTTTGTAAAATGCAGAGGGCTGTACAATGTAGAGGGTTATGTTTATTTTGCCAGCACCTATTTTGAAGGACCTAACAAAGGCATTAGTTTATAAAACTATTAACACCGTAGAATTCTAACATGGGTCTGCTTATCAAGGGAGGTGGGAAGTTAATTGAGCAAAGCAGAGAGCAGATTCATGTTGAACAATCGCTTTGGCACATTAGAGGTTTGAGCATATATTGATTAAGTGGGTGATTGGCATTGGGGTGGAGTAGGGGTGGAAGATGTCATGGTGAAAGGTCACAAGACAGGGACTGGGGCAGGCACCTGGCTCCTGCTTGGTACTCATGGAGTGGGACCCTCAGCTGGTCTTTAAACTCTTTTTTTTTTCTTTTTTTTGAGACAGGATATGGCTCTGTCACCCAGGCTGGAGTGCAGTTCTGTGATATTGGTTCACTGCAGCCTCAATCTTCTGGGCTCAAATGATCCTCCTACCTCAGCCTCCCAAGTAGCTGGGACTATAGGCATGCACCACCATGCCCAGCTAATTTTTGTATTTTTTTTTATTTTTATTTTTTGGAGAGACAGGGTTTTGCCATGTTGCCCAGGCTGGTCTTGAACTCCTGGGCTCAAGAAATCCTCCTGCATTGGCCTCCCAAAGTGCTGGGATTACAGGCATGAGCCACTGTGACTGGCATAAACTCTTACACGTTAATGTCCTCATTTATGAAATGACAGGAGTTGACTGGAGTGATCGCCAAAGGCAATTGTAATATTACAGGTTGTAATATTTAAGACTCACAAAATCTTAATAGAGATATTTATTTCTCCTGTTCTAATTTTTCATCACAGCAAGTCACAGCAAGTCACATGTTGCTTTAGTACTAAAATAGGCACAACTTAGAATTGGGAGTCCAGGGGAAGTGCTGGGTGGTGAGGTGTCTGATATTTGTGGGTTCTCTTTTCTGTTGAAAGGTCTGGTTTCTAAATGAAAGTTTCAAAAGTAGACTCTAGACTCTGGATTAGGTATTCACAGCATACAGAGAAGTTTATATTCCATGCAGGTGGGACGAACATCACAACATGAAAGATGGAAGAGGTCAAAGACAAGAACATGCTGTAGTGATCCCAGCCAGGGCCCAAGTTTCTGCTGGGAGAAAGTTTGGCCTCTTAGAAGGCATGTATGGCCTCAACCCATAAAAACAATCACAGAAATCTAATTCAAGTACTTTTCGTGGGTCTGAACATATGATGTCTCCTCACATAAAGAGATACCCTAGAGGAGAAAAACCAGGATGAGGTTCTTTATTTTTATGCATTGTGGGTCCTCTGCTAAAGAAAGCCAAAGTTATGGGATTGCTTAAACTTAAATTGTGGTTAGGAATTACCCACAGATCAGAACATTTACTCATGGTTCAAATCCCCTTGTGTCCTGCTATGGTAACTGAAATGGGCTTTGCCGATTATAGCTGCATTCTGATATGTTTCATTGCATGTCATTATAAGGCCATGGCCGCGCTTTATAGCTGATATTATGTATAATAAAATAGTGAAAAATTACATATAATCTGATTTTATGTATCCATAAAGTGTTCGGTGAATGAGTTGGTATGTACATATGTACACACAAATATATATGGCAAATATAAACATAATAAAAATTGGGAAAAATTTATCACCAAGAAACAGCGTTAAAGCTTTTATTTATGCTTTATAGTAGGTTTACCAATTTCAGGTTGCCCCTCTTAACAGCCATTGTTGACCATTGCAGGGCTGGGTCATTGGCTGAAGCTACATATCCCCTGACCAGGTTCATGTTTGCATATGGCGTCCAGGAAGGGCCAACTGTGTCTAAAGCTGAGAGGGTCTGGATAAGGCCCATCTTTTGGAAAGCAGGCTCAACTTGAGACACCCACATAATGTCCAGAGTCCAAATCACAGCATCGTTAATATCTGTTGCCAGCTTTGCATTCAGAAAGATTAAGCTTCATTCAAAGATCATTGAGAACTAGCTATGACAGCAGACAGAGAGGATTTTAAACAAATGCAAGTCATGGCCCTTGTCCTAAGGAATGTATTGTTTGTGAATTCTGGAGGTTGCAGCTGACTTTAAAACATTTTACATAGTTTTAGTAAAGACTTAGTAGAGCAATAAATCCTGCTGAGGGTAGAGGGGAAGGGAGAGGAGAGAAAGACTGGGAAACCAATGATCTGAAAGACCAAATCTGTTGCTGGGAGAAGGTTTGGGAGCATTGTATATTTTGAAAATAGTCTAAAAGTGGGATATTGAATATCCAATGTAGGGAGAGAAACAAAAGTGATGCAAGAGTACAAATACATTTCTGGTGACATAGTTTAAAAATGTTTGTAATTCAGTCCATTTCTAGACTTTAATCTCCAATTGTGCTCTGGGATAAAGATGGATGGTGTTGACAGTGGAAAGTTGGTTTTGAGCCACTGAGGAATAGGGATCCCAGCCAAAGAGCCTCAAACTGCTACAGAGGCCTCTGATTCCTTTGACTTGTTTTTGGAAAATATCCATAGTAGGTGATTTTACTATACTAAAGGATTTTTAAATTTTGTTATTATTTATTTCTAAATAGCCTTGGAAATACAAGAGCAAAGATAATAAGAGTTTACAGAATATTAGGAAAAAAGAGAAACAGAAAATCCAAATGTTTACCAAGCACCTCCCACACCAGGTGCCACCACGTGTGTAATCCGGTTCTGTTCTTATAATTATGTGTGTGTGGCATGTATAAGGTATGTATTATTATCTCCTTTTTATAGATTAGTCATTAATTAGGACAGCAGCCAAAATGGAATGAATGGTTGAACAGGTTGAGAACTGAACTGTCAAATACGGTGCTCTGGCTAATTGGAGTGTTGTTAATGGATATTATTTGGTTGATGGGTCCTGCTAAGCTATGCGTTGATTGGCTCAGAAGAAACACCTTTCGTAAAAAGGAATTTATCTGAAACAAGCATCACAACATTATGTTTTAAATCTCATGTATAAAAATCCAAATATAGAGTACACATATAATTTTCCCCTTCTTTTTAGGTCTCTTTGATTTTAAAACTGCTGTAATAATCCCAGTCAATTTTAACGTGTTGATGATAACAATACCGTCCTGAATTTTTATACACAGTTTTTCTTCCAAGGACCTTGAAGTGCTAAAAATGTTGTCATCCATATAGGCAAACCTCGGGAATATCTAATTTAGCAAATGTCAGTGATAAATTCTTTTGGTGCCATTCTCCATGTCTTTGAATATATTAGAACGCCCTGGAAATAAGGATGTTTATTCTACAGCAATTGACTGCTGGTAGTATGGTTAGTTGGTATAATTCCACTTGTATTTACTGTTTATCTTTTAAATAACTGCTGGGATTAAAAAAAATCCTTCACATTTGCTTTCTATTTCTAAAGTGGTAGGTATTACCTACTTTCTAGTGCTTTCTCCAGGTGGTCAAAGGAAATACTCCTCTCTTTACGACTTCATGCTTAGAGCTGCTAGACGAACTTTCACAAACAAAACTAGAATAATGAGAATAAAAATCGGAATTTTAAAGGCCATTAAACACAGAGACAGTTCCTGTGCAAACAGAAAGCAGTGGAAACCATGAGATCATGTGAATGAGCGCAGGAGGCCTGTGCCTCCCCGGATCTGCCAAACCCACTCACCCTCACCAACGGCCTGGCCAGAAAACCCCGGGGGGAGACCAGGAGAGAGCGTCCCATGTTTTGTGCCGATTATGAAGTCATTCCATTTCACTGAATGATTGTGAGCATTTCAATCTTTGCTCTTTATTTCAACTTTCAATGACTTCATTAGCTAAAACTAAACTTTGTCCACAATAGCAGCATTATGTTTAAGAGTCCATTAAATCCCAGGCAGTGTCATTAGATGAAATGGTGTGGCTAGCAGGATCCTAGGCGGGGTGACAGCGAGTGCCAGGCATCCTGGGCCTCTCAGAATGGGTTCAGGGCCTGGCCCACGGTGCCTGTCCAGGTGACTTTCCCACATTGGAGCCACATTGCTCTCATGTCTTTCTTCCTGCTGCATGCCCCCCCCCCACACCCAAAGACCTAAAACTTCCCCACTCTTCAAGTTCCAACTTCTGTCACTCATTCACAGAGCCATCCCCTGTTCCCTGATTTTTGCCAGCTCCTAATGATGACAAACCTCCCAGCTATAGTTGGGAAATAGCTATTTGTCTCTGTCTGAGGATGGATCTAGCCTCAGCCTAGGCAGGATGTGAAGGTAGAGCCCTGTCTGCAGGACATTTCAAGATGGGGCTTTCAGGCAAAGACACAGGAGCAGGAGAAGGTTGGAGGCAGCTCATCTGCAGGAATTCAGCCAGGCCTTACCTCGGGGGGCTGCAATGGTCAGTGGGCTCCCAGACCACTGAGACAACAGCACAGTGTGCTCAGTGTGGGCTTGGTTGGAGCCGCCACCTGGGCTGAGTGATATCTCCACGCACACACTGATCACCTAGTCAGCCCTGTGTTCATAATTCCTAAAGGTAGAACCCACCTGCCCTGTGTAGAGGCCCCTGGCCCACTGTCCCTTTTCCAGGCAGAGCTTGGACCCACCATAAATGTCATGGCTAAAAGGCATGGGAGGGTGGGGATCGTGTCCTGTAATATTCAAGAGAATTAGGACGTCTGTTTAATTTAGTATTCAAATGGGGATACTTTGGATGTTAATGATCATGCTGGGACCATAGGTGTGAACCTGGGCCATCCTGGGCAAACCAGGTGGGTGGTCACCTGACCCAGAAGCCACCTAGTATGATGCTGGCCCACAGCATTCAGGCCTCTGTCTACCCACGGCCAACCCTGCCCCTGTCCTCTGTCCTGGGTCACTGCAACAGAGGAGGAAATGGCAGGAAAGGGGCTTGCAAGGTGGGTTCTGGGGTTGACAGATGCAGAAGTGGCCATTGTACACACCCCCATGTCCCACCTGCTGTCCTTCTAAGGGCCCTGTGCCCTGGAAGTGTTGTGCTGTGCCCTGCAGTGTCCCTTGTTCTGGGAGCTCAGGCCAGAGTCTGGTACCCTCAAAGACGCTGGCGAGCCCAGCTGACTCATAGCTTGTGAATGCCTGAACTCATGAATGCAGGAGAGGGTTACCTCTGTGTTGGCCCATCAAGCCGTTCTCCTGTCTCAAAGCAGCATGTGGCCTTTGCTCCCCCAGAGAACCCCCTAGCTCCTCAGGCTGTCTCTGTTTCCTTGGTATTGCGACAATGCCTGGGGCATTCATGTCACTAGAGTCATTTTCCAAATGAACAAATTGTGTTTTCTTTTTCGTTGAGTCTGATATTTGAGCCAATCTGTGCAGCAATTTCCTCCCCTCTGTTTTGCTGACCCTGAGTGCTCTCTCAGCCCCACCATAATTATGGGCCTCTCCTGCCACTGGGAGTGCGGTGCCTGTTCTACGACAGCAGTGAGTCTGCTGCACAGGGAGAGAAACAGGCTCTGGTTTGGGGGACTTTGTGTCCCTTGCAGATGTTTGTTATTCACAAAGTCTGCTTCTCAGTGTTGGGTTGGAGAGAATTTCCTGGAGTCACTGGGAAACCAGCCTGTGCAGCATTCAGTGCTTACCTGTCTTCTCTCTCCTCCAAAGAGAGCAGGGCTGCCCCTAGAGGGTGGCTCGTGCGGGGACGGCAAGTCTCAGGTGGCACATTCCTTATCATTGCTCTCTAGGCCTTACCAGCACTGTGTCTCTGTTCTTGGGCTGTGAAGGAAACAAAAGGAATTGTCATCCTAAAAAGCAGGCCCCTTTCAGGGAGAAAGGAGAGGGTGTGGCTGAGTATGAAAGACCCAGACTGGGCGAGGCTCTCCCAAGCCTCTCATCCCACCTTCTGCTCTGTCTCCAGCCAACACCTGTTTAGCAGCTGTTCTGTTTTTCAGTCCAACCATCTGACTGTCTGCCCATCCCACCATTCCACCAAGCCCACACATTTATTAATCACGTAGACTACTAGTGGTTGGGGTAGGCTGTAGTGCTCCTCTTAAAACTCATATGTTGAAGTCCTGACTAGCCCCCAGCACCTCAGAATGCGACTGTATTTGGAGATGAGGCTTTTAAAGAGGTAATTAATGTAAAATGACATCATCTAGGTAGGCCCTAATCCAGTAGGACAGGCATCTGTATAAGAAGAAGAGATTAGGACAGAGACAAAAACACAGAGAAAAGACCATGGGAAGACACAGCAGGAAAGTGGCCATGTACAGGTCCAGAAGGGGCTTCAGAATGAAATCAAACCTCCTGACATCTTGACCTTGAACTTCTCCCTCCCGGAATTGGGAGAAAATACATTTCTGTTGTTTAAGCCGCCCAGTCAGTGGGATTTTGTTATGGCAGCCACAGCGAGTGAATGCAGTGGTCTCTTCCAGCATCTGGTGACCTG
This sequence comes from Hylobates moloch, assembly GCF_009828535.3. NCBI lineage: Eukaryota > Metazoa > Chordata > Mammalia > Primates > Hylobatidae > Hylobates > Hylobates moloch. Next base: position 22,868,921 of record NW_026652288.1, on the reverse strand, counting down.
GTGATGAGTGAAGACTTCTCAAGTTGCTTAGCGCCTAGTGGGGGATTCGAACCCTAAAGAAATACAAGCAGACTTAGGGAGGTGGGCAACTCCCTGGCTTGCTCTTCCTTCTATCATCTGTCAAACAAAACACAAGGGAAGGGAGGATCTCTCAGGAGCCATCAGAGTGGAGGCCACAGGACAGACCCAGCAGGACAGTGTGGCCAGTGACATGGACTGTGGAAGTGCCATCTTGGTGGCTCAACAGTACAGGGTTAAGAAATGGAAGAGCACACATGGTGCCGTTCCCAGAGGCTCCCAGAGACATCTAGTGACATACTACGGGAGCTCCTGAAGCAAAATCGATTATAATTGTGAGACCCTAGTTTATACTCATAGGCACAAGAAGCTGGGGCACATAGTCTACATGAACACTGGTCCATGTTTTTGACCTTACTAGGCAAGTGTTCGTTATGCAAGGAGTCTTATGCTTTGAATGGGCTGATTCTGCTGTGAGAGCTAGAGGAGCAAGAGACCAGAGCCTGTCATTAGCTGGAAAAGACCTGGCGCTGCCCTTGGGGGCACTGGCAGTCAGGAGAAGGGAAACTCACCCATGAGAGGATAGAGAGGGTTCCAGACAATGTGTGAAAGCCCCAGTGAGTGGCTCAGACTGTGGCTACTGCTTGAGGAGGTCAGAGCCGCGGAGATCAATGTGGACTAGAGCAGTTCATTTAAGTAGCAATTAGTTATAATTAATCAATTATGTAATTGAGTAGCACTTAATTATTTATTGCCTTGTTCAGTTCCAGCTGCTCTCAGTGTCAGCTCTGTTTCCCTAGCCAGAGCGGAAGCTCCCCGAGAACAGGGCTGGGCTCATTCACTGGTGTCAGATCCTCATGTCTAAGGGCAGTGTTACAAGGAAACAGGAATGATGGGACAATTTTCTTAAGGTCAAAATGGCACGATTCTGCCAAGAAACGACTGTCAAGAGTCAGCCTTCACATAGGTGCGAATAGTGAAGAGCCAATGCTACTTAGAGGAGTGTGTGGTTATTCAACTCAACAGGGCAGGAAGAGAGGCTCAGGGAAAACGGGCCCTCTTGGTAATGGATGATGGTGAGTCTCGTTCCTGACTTCTGTATACGTCTGAGGGATGTGTCCTGGGAGCTACAAGTATGATGGGGATATGAGCCTCACGGATGCTTCCTGAGGGTCTTAGGTTGAACCTCTGAGCAGAGCCCCACCAGGTTCCCCTGGTGCTTTGAGATTTAAAACCAAGGGCTGGAGAGGTCAGGTGAACTCAGAGAACTTGAGCTCATTCAACCTCAGGGCCTGGTGGTGCACTAATGGTGTTATTCTTTGGGGGTTAAGAGCTGCCTCATTGAAGCCAGTTAGGAAATCCAGGATAGTGCAATGAATGACTTCCTGAAAATAAGCATAGAGTGACCCAGGATTTCAGGCTTATGAGAAAAGAAGCATTGCTGAGCTCAAGCCAGATGGAAGCCAAATGAGTCTGAAGATCCTTAGAGGACAGGCTCCCACAGCTAATGCTTAATGGGATCCTGAGCATTGTGGGGGAACCCAAACAGGGTGACCTCCTAAATTCTAGGTTTCCCTGGATGGCTCAGGTCTGGCTCATTTGCAGAGAACGATGGTGCCTCCTCTCTCTCCATGAGGTCAGTGGTGTTATTACCTGAATTCACAAATGGGGCAGAACACCCCGAGACTTGCAGACTGATTGCTTTCATTAACTTTAATTGGATTCTTTCACACTTGGAAAGAGAAGTGTAACCAGAGTTTAATTGGAAGAACATCTCAGACCTAGGGTGACACAGGATTGTAAACATTAAAAGTGCTACAGCTGCGTTGGTGGAAAATGTCGAAGTCACTTATGTTGTTTGTAGGAATAGCTCACAGACTTGATGTTTGGAAGTTCTGGGCATGTCAAATTTGGGGATTATTTTTGTGTCTGTTTAGAAAAAAAGAAATGTGAAATCAGATGTTTGCAAGTGAAATTATAGAAGAGACCAAACACATTCCAGCTCAGCATGTGCCGAAAGAAACCTACACAAGCCGGGAGACCCTTTGTGCAAATCCGTTCCCTGAGTTGGCCTGGGGCAGCGTGTGAGGTCTTACAGTTGGATCCCACCTCGCCGACCCTTCTCTCTGCTCTGTTGTTTACAACCATTGTGTCTTTTGCCTGGGATGCTCTTCTCTCATTTTTCTGCATGGCAAATTCCCATTCAACCTTTAAGACCTGCCTTTTATGTCATTGCTCAGAAGCCTTGGCCAACAGCTCTGGAAGAGTTAGTTGCTTTATGCCCTGTGCTCCTACAGAACTTTGTTCATACAATGAACACTCAAGCAACCCAGGTAAGAAAGAGCAAGGAAGGGAGAGGGAGGGGGTCACAGATTCAGGATTCCAGATAAAAGGAAACACAGTTATGTGGGGGAGATGGATGAACTTTCTAAGGAGTTAAATTGGGACCTTGCTGTTCAATATGCATTTATTGAACATGTGAATAAATGGATTGATAACCCTAGGACTTGGCCATTTGGCATTAACTGCTGGCCTTGTGGAGGTGGGTGTTTGTTCTAAACCTGCCCTGAAACAGCCTGAAGAATCCCAAAGAATGGCTTGAATCATTGCCTGAATTACTGCCATAGCCCCTGGCTCCTTTCTTGCCTGCCTAGCCCTGTGCACCGTGTCTGGCACCGACAGAGACCCAGGCAGTATGGCCCACCACAGCCTGTCTGCCACTCTGCATTCTTTCCTGGATTCTCCTCTTTCAGAACCTGTCCCTCAGTTCCTGCTTCACCCTGTGGTGGTAAGGGCTGAGTCCTCCTGGGTAGCACTGTCTTCAATTTCAGGCAGAAGTGCTAATGGTGAAATCTCTGAGCCCTTTGAGGAGGTTATGGGGCCACTAAATCATTTCGTGAATTATCTGGCCACTGCTTCCAGGTACAGGAGGTTCTGATCTTCCTACACACCCTGGATTCGATTTTTGAAGAAGTGTCTCAGGCATGTTTTCCCACTTAGCCCTCTAGGAACCCACTCTCATCTCCTGGCCCTCCAGCGGGCTGCTCCACTGACTTGTGGCTGGCTGCCTGGCCCGAAGAGGGCTCGACATCCACCTTCCCCAGACGGGATGCGGGCTCCTTCCGGAGGCCAGTGCTTCTTAAGTGTAAAGTGTGCACACAGGTCACTGGTGAGGACCTGCTTTCCCCTAAAGATTGCTCTTTGGTTTTAAAAATAGTCTTTTCTAATTCACATGAAGAAATAAGACAGCCTCTCAGAAATATTAAAAAAGTATTTAACTGTTTTGCTGGAGCTCAGACTAGTGGCTCAGATAGCAAAGGCAAGATAAGAAGAGAGGTCCTCTCCTAGGCCAAGGAGGGGAGCTGGCATTGACTGCCAGGCCGGGTCTTGTGGGCACTGAGGCCTGGCTTTCTCTGAGCCATTTTGGACTGACAGGGAAGATGCACTGGCAAATGCCAATGGTGAGCACATAGGCACGAAACTACTGTGCACATAGAAGGTGGCTAGTACCAACTGAGATGTGCAGTGCTGTAAAATATACACACTGGGTCTTAAAGACTTAGTACAAAAGAAAGAATAAAATGTGAAGTATCTCAGGCTGGGCGCGGTGGCTTACGCCTGTAATCCCAGCACTTTGGGAGACCGAGGCAGGCGGATCACTTGAAGTCAGGAGTTCAAGACCAGCCTGGCCAACATGGTGAAACCCCATCTCTACTAAAAATACAAAAATTAGCTGGTTGTGGTGGTGCGCACCTGTAATCGCAGCTACTCAGGAGGCTGAGGCAGGAGAATCACTTGAACTCAGGAGATGGAGGTTGCAGAGAGCTGAGATCATGCCACTGCACTCCAGCCTGGGTAACAGAGTAAGACTCTCTCTCAAAAAAAAGAAGAAGAAAAAAGAAGAAGTGAAGCATCTCATTAATAATTTTTCATGTTGATTACATGCTGAAATAATAGCATTTTGAGTATATTTGGTTAAACAAAATATTCCATTAAAATTAATTTTGCCTATTTTATTTTGCTTTTCTTAAGGGTAGTTAGTAGAAGATTTAAAATTATATGTGGCTTGCATTTGTTTTCTGTAAGATAGTTTCTACAAGATGGTGCTGATCTGATACACAGAGAGGGGGAGGGGAGATGAAGACCTGGAGGATGATGGGCTGAACTTGGGCTGGCATCAAATCTTTGAAACCTGAGGGGGCCAGAGACCTGGAAGGATGTGCTGTGTGTCTTCTTAGGATAAACATCGTTTGGCAACTTGTCCTAAAAATCAACAGAGGTAAGGCTTCCCTTGGAATATCAATCCTCTTTCCAGATCTGGGACTGGTATGAATATGAAACACATTTTCAAACAGAGTTAGGCTTTCTTCAGACCCTATTCTGGGAGAAAACTAAGTGAGTTGATCTGTCTACGTGGGGCTTTATTATCTTGACTGTTTTCACCAGTTGGGTTTTCCTCACTGAGATCTGCATCTGCAAAAATTCCCAGACTTGCTCTTCAATGCACGCTGGGTATGGTGGGCATGGAATGATTAATTAAGGATATCCATACTACGAAAGAAGAGCTGGGTGGTGTTTACTGGCCAGTTAACCTAAGCATGAGGACATACAAGTCACTCTATTCTCTACACATTTTAGGGTCTGCTTTTATTTCCAATCTCTTTTTGGAGTGAAATTGATGAATCTCTTAGAAACACCTGACCCAAGGAAATCTCTCCCTCAGGGCCCTACTTTGTTCTTCGCCTTTTACTGCTGTGGTTTTATTTCTGCATCATGAACACATTTTCTTCTGTGTTTCATGCTGCTCCATGTTCTGTGCTAGTCTGTGCCAGAAAAGTCATTCTGAGTCCCAAACGTGGTTTCTCGGGGTCGTATTTATGTTGTGTTGCTATCAGCTGCATTTGGCTGGCTCCAATGCCACCAGTTCCTACTCAGGCAGAACTAAACAAGTTTCCTTTTCTCCAGGAAGTGACCCACAAAGTCTTTACCGTGACTCTCTGATGCAGAATTTTAAAATGGCTTTTGTCCCTACTGTTTTGTGGGGTCTCTTGTTTTGCTGCAGAAGAACAGGAGCTCTGCAGTTGGCCCTGGATTCTGATGGAAGGAGGGTAACTTCCATGTTGAGTAGATATGAAAAACCTTCCTCCACTGCACAGAAATCATGAGAGCAACTACCCTTCCTGCTCTCCCTGGCGAGTGCACGAAACAGGCAATTGCCACCCAAGATATGGTTTGAGGGAAGTTCTGAGAACCGTCCTATTTAAACTGTCTGTGCCATGAGTCATCTGCAACTATCCCAAGTCTAACCGTATAGGCTTTGCTTTTCAGTAGAACTGTGCTTGGCAGAGGTCTAAGCTAGAAGAGTCACGAACACCTAAGTGTGAATTAGGTTATTATGTTCTTTTTCTCCTGCTAATGCAGTCTTTAGGAAACTAAACGGTTAAAGGAGCTCTGGATATGTAATCAAAATTTAAAAATAACACGAGGCCAGGCGCAGTGGCTCCCACCTGTAATCCCAGCACTTTGGGAGGCCGAAGCGGGCAGATCACGAGATCAGGAGATCGAGACCAACCTGGCTAACTCAGTGAAACCCGTCTCTACTAAAAATACAAAAGCAATTGTCCGGGTGTGGTTGCATGTGCCTGTGGTCCCAGCTACTTGGGAGGCTGAAGCAGGAGAATCACTTGAAGCTAGGAGGTGGAGCTTGCAGTGAGCCGAGATTGCGCCACTGCACTCCAGCCTGGGTGACAGAGTGAGACTCTGTCTCAGACAAAACAAAACAAAACAAAACAATACGAAACCATCAAACAAGTATAAGAAGGTCCAGCAAAATTCTCATTTCCCCCATGATGATTACTTGGATGATTTTTTTTCAGACATGAAGATATTTATTAAGTTATTTCAAAGCAATAATGAATCCATTGCATATTAACATAAATTACATATTTTCATGAAAATATATGTACCCAAAAATGTAATGCAAAGAGTGGCATTGCTTCAAGTCTCTTAATGCGTGCCTTAATGGAAGAAACCGGATTCTCATATCTGCTTGAATTATATGAAGAAAATCTGGCCTCACACATGTGCTTAAAGGAGAGAAGTTTTTAATAGTCTTTATCAGATAATTGGATGATTTTTGAAGTATTCCAAACAGCAAAGTCTTTCTAACATGTATTTTGGTGCTTCTATTTTGTCAGTGTCTGGATTATGGCTTAGATGGGCTGATGAGTGGCCCATCAGAGCTGTAAGGTGTGCATGGGTGAGGGGTGACGGAGGGAGAAGAGCACTCCAAGGAGGCATTGGGGACTTCATTGCTGGTCCCTGGTGTGAGGTCACTGGCTTCTGCATTTCAGAACTCTTGGGCTGTGCTCCAGTCCCTGCACAGTTCCTGGAGGGAAATCTCTTGATCTGTTTTTCTCCTTGTATGTTCTTTTTAGTGACTCGCATCGGAATACCTGTTATGAATACAGTGCTCACAGAGAGAGCAGAGCGTCAGTCTGCCTTGACCAACACCTTTAGTTTAGAGCAACATTTAAAAAAGTCTGCAGAGGCCAGGCATGGTGGCTCATGCCTGTAACCCCAGTGCTTTGGGAGGCTGAGGTGGGCAGATCACTTGAGGACAGGAGTTCGAGACCAGCCTGGCCAACATGGCGCTACCCTATCTCTACTAAAAATACAAAAATTAGCTGGGCATGGTGGCGGGTGCCTGTAATCCCAGCTACTCAGGAGGCTGAGGCAGGAGAATAGTTCGAACCTGGGAGGCGGAGATAGCAGTGAACTGAGATCTTGCCACTGCACTCCAGCCTGAGCTGGAGACTCTGTCTCAAAAAAAACAAAAAAACAAAAAACAAAACAAAAGCCTGCTGAGAGCTGGTGACAGGCTCTTCTCTAGAACCCAGGGGTCCCCTTCAGTCTCTCCTAGTGGCAGAGAAAATATATCCCAAGGTGTTCCTGTGCATTGCCTGGCATGTAGCAGGCACTCAGTACATTTTTGAGGGTTGAATGAATGAATAAATAAATGATTTCATCCATGATGGTTTCAAACCAGATAGCATCCTTCTCAACCATGCACTGGGACAACCAGACCTTTTAATATTAGACTACATTTCTTGAAATGATAGTAGATGCCAAATATTTATTTATTTTTTAGATTTTTAGAGCAGCATCCTTCGTCCTGAAACTTCAGGGTGCATCTGAATAAAATTACAAATAATTAAAATCTTTTAAGAAACCGTAAAAGACTTAAAAACAAAAATGATATTTTATGGTTAATAAAGCTAGAATACAGATTTGATTATAATGTTACATAATCATGTATGCAATTATTACATAAATAATATATAATCATCCTAATAAACCATGTAATTTCAGCCATTCCTTCCCCTGAAGCTTGTCTATTTATAGGTCTGATGTGGTTGGCATTGGGGAGAAGACAGATTCGGGGGGGCTTGAGGATTAAGCACAGTATGTAACTTGGAAGGGCCTGTGCAGTTTACTAATTTAAGAGAATCTGCATCTGAACTGAATAAGAAAAACCAGCTTCAGGCTCAGAGGTGCCCTTGTAAGAATTACTTGGACCCTGTGAGCTGGTTTTTCTTGTCTCTCATCCCACCTGCCCTGCTTCCTACTTGGCCTTCATGCCTACTCCTCCCCACCCCTCCTGCCCCTCAACCAAACACACACCAGGAGCTCCTTCCTCTTCTCTGCCTTTTCACATCCAACAAACTTCCCCGGTGACCCATGCTCGCCTTCCCTACCCATCACCCTCTGTGGCAGTGACAGTCCCTGCAGGGCACATCAGCACACTTTCTGGTGACCTCTGATCATTTGCCAATTTTCTACGCATGCTGTTCTTACTTCCATTTAGCCTGAACTCCTCCAAAGGCAGGTACAGGGGATGGCCCCTCTTCTCTGATTCTCAGTCACCCCCCTGTTTGTCCCTGGCTGAGGAGGGTCTGGTGGGCTAAACAAGGCAGTGGAGGTCATCTTGGGATGGAATCACGCCTACTTCAGACACATCTCTAGTGCAGGGCTGGTTAAACACTGATTTCTCCACCTGCCCTCTTTTCCCCACCACGATTTCTGATTCAGTGGGTTCAAGGTTTGATAATTTGCGTTATTAACCAATTTCTAGGTAAGGCTGGTGAGAAGACCACACTTTAAGAACCACTGGTTTAAAGGAAAATCCTAAGAGCCTGCTGTAGTTTCCAGACTGTGATGGTTTCCAACATGAAAATTATTGCTATCTCCTGTAGTTGTAAAGTGCTTTACAAAATGCCTGTCTAATGCTGTGTACAAAGGTCTTGTCTAATTATGAAGAGGTTGAGTGACTTGCTGAAGGCCTCCCAGATGACAAGCAGGGGAGATGGGGTTCAAGGCCAGGCCCCCTCTGCGATGCTGGTGCCTCCCAGCACCGGTCCATCGCTTCTTTCTCTTTGGATGGGACTCATTCTGTTGGATTCAGTTTTCAGGCAGCTCTTCATGCAGTGATGCAAGCAATGGAACAGAATGTTCGCTAGCTTCTGGGAGGGTTGATTGCTCCGCGGGCCCCTCAGAATCCATCATGATAGACTCTTTGCTTTGATAAGTAAAGCACACTCTTCTCCCACTGGAAAGGAAACCAGGCAATAGTTTGCAAGATGAAGCACCCTGAACTCTGGGCCCATCTCCGGGGCTGTTAGTAGCAGCTTCGATGCCAGGAGACGCCAGGCACACTGAGTTTTGCTATGGCTCACTTGCCCTCATTTAGAGGATCTATCCAGTGATGTCTTTCTGACTTTGCGTTCGGGCAGGCCCAGGTCTACCACTGAAATCACTCACAGGAGTCAAGCAGCAGAAGATTTGTCCTCTAAATCTGAACAGCCTGTGCCCAGGTCCAGGAAGTGGAAATTATCCCAGTCTCCATGGGCCTTACATAATGATGGCATACCTAGAACAGATGCATAACAACCTCGTTGTCCATTTCAGTATGAACATCACAATCTGTCTTCGGATAAAATCTCTTCTTTCTAACTACTGTTCACTGAAATCTGTAACCATTTTTGTAGTGAGATAATCTGTTTATGACAGATTTCTCTGTACTATTTGAACAGAAACACCATATTTGGCAGATTACTGCTTAGGGATCCCTCTATTATAGCTCATTCCATTGTACCCTCCCCACCTTTTTCATGGAACATTCTGAGGTGCTCATGGAGCTGCTAGGTCATGGTCAGTTGCCTAAGTCTTCAGATCCTGGAGCAATCTTCAGGAAGAAAACAGCTGAGACCTGTGTTTTATTTCATGGTTCTATTTTGTCTTATTTGGAAAATACCAGTAGTGAGTGTCTCAGAGACATCTGTATTTTCAGCAATGATTCTCATACTACAGAAAAAAATCTAATCAGCAGCTTCTGTGTGAAGAGAGCTTGGGCTGAAAATAATTTGAAATGCACTACTCAGCCTGAGACTTCGTTTTGGAGGGGACTGGTGCATTGTTTCCTTGGCATTGATCATACTGAGGACTCAGAGGTGGCTTTGCTTGTCACTGTCACACTGTCCCATCTTGCCTTTCATGGTGCAATGGATGCAGTGCTGTGCTGGCTTCGATGATGTCTTTTTTTAAGGCTTGCTTATCCTTGGAGCTCTGCAGGGAGCTGATGATCCTTTCACAGGATGCAAATGCCTCTAGCACCAGGGTACACAGGATGGACAATTGATGACCTTGTGGGGGCTGCTGGCCTGCAGAGGGTGAGACTGGGGTTATTCACGGCTTGGTAATTGGCCCAGATCCTGAGATCTTCATCCTGAGCAAATGCAGGCATCGGGGGGCAGTTACAGATCAATGCAGGGGCACTGAATACACAGACCCCAGAAAAAAAATACCAAAATCAAAAATGGATTTGTGTTTAGTGTGCCTTGTATATCCTGGTCTGGTTATGAATAATTTAGCCTTCCCCAGGCTGAATAGACTACATTTAGCGAGACTATTTTGCTTATAATATGTCCTATCTTTTTATGAAGAAGTACAAAGCATGAGAGAGCTGCTCAGAATTAGGGGCGACTTTATTTTGTGGGAGCAGGAGTGCAGATGTGTCCTCACCTGCAGTCCCACCCTCACCACATACCCAGTTGGCCAAGAGCAGAAGTGCTTAGGGCACATGTGGTTGAGAAGAGCCTTAGGATTGTGTCTCCTCAGTTGGGCAAAGGACAGGGCTATCCGCCCGTGTGGTTGGTGGCTCCTGGCTGAATCATCTGCCTAAGTTGGGGGATGGTGGCAAGACTTGAGGGGTGTTAAAAGGTTTCACTTTCCTCCTGTCTTGTTAGTGTCCCAGCAGGAGAAGGATGGCACAATCAGATCAGACCATCTGAAGGGACTTTAATAGGCTCCGTACAGCGGTGCAGATGGGGTAAAGGGAACCCACAGGGGAGAATGCAGAGCATCAGGGCTCCTTACCTTTTCGAGGTCTGAGAAAGCACAGTTAGGGAGCAGTTCCTGGAACCCAGAACAGGAGAGCTGTGTGGACTGGCTGCCTCATGGGAGCACAGGCTTGGGTCAGGGACAGTCCATGGTGACTCCACAGGGAGAGAACCAGGGGGATGAATAACCCCAGCTGAACTCTCCTTCCTTTTTCTTATCTCCTGCAGGCACCACCCCACCTCCATTGATTAAACCCAATTAGAAAGACAGGAGCAAGGAAGCCCCTGATCTTACCCATATAGGTCAGCCTCCTAGGGAAAGAAGAATAGAGAGTGGATCTGGAGGTATAAATGGAAGATTCCAACACACCCCATAAATATCTCCTGTAGTTCCATGCCCAGAATCAGGGCCCTGCTGTGAGTTGTACTGCATCTCTTCTAGAAGGCACTCATTAACTTGCAAACATCCAAACTTGGGAAAGTGACACCCTTCCTTATTAGTACAAGGTCTGGGGTGGTCCATGAAATTGGCTGGCTATCATCTGTTTTAGGGGCAGAACACAGGACAGGGACATCTTATGAATAAGGTAGAAATGGCAGTAATGGTGGGGTGCCAAAGGTGCAGGTTCAGAGTGGCTCAGTGAGAAGCAGCCCTGCACTGTGCCTGTGTAACTGCTCTGGACACCTGAGTGGTGGGGGGAAGGGGAAGGATTATGGATATGGAAGATGCATTCAGTGGCGTTACTTTGGGACCTACCAGAAGCAGATACTCTATCCCATTTGTTGAGTGCCGGGGGTCTTCCAGGAATTCATCCCCAAGTCAGTTTTTTAGAAGGTAGAACATATTTTCCTGTAAATAGCAGTGCTATGAAAACTGATTAAGATTCTCCACTATTCCTCAAAAGTCTATTTAGATGCTGGGTGGTAAGTACAATAGTGTTTGTTAAATTGTTTTCTGTTATTTTCTGTATGTTTGAAATATTTCACATATAAAAATAAAATGAGTTAAAAATGTAGTTTAATACATAATCTGATCTCCCTGTGTCTTGGGAGGAGGGTCAGTGGAGATGAGGGAGGAGAAGTTAGAGAAGGAAAAATAATCCCCTTTCCATTATTTTTCTGGGCAAAACTTTGAAACAGGTCAGGTATGTCCTTTGCTTTCCCCCAGGTTCCCTCTGGCAACCTCACCCTGCTCTGCCCCGCATGCTGCCCGCTTCGTCCAAGTGCCAGCTCCATCCCCTCTGACCCCTGCCTCCCCCAAGTCAGCCTTCTGAATGCAGAGCTTTCAGGTTCTTCCCCTTCAAAACTATGGTGCGGCTAGTCTTGGGAAGTGGTTAGAAAATATTTCCATTATCTGTTGATGCTCAATAAACAACGTTAAAATTTATCAGCTTGAAACAACCGCCATTTTATCTCCTTATGCTCTTGTGGGCCAGGAATTTGTATAAGGCAAAGTGGAGACAATTAACCATTATTGTGCTCATGGTGTCTGGTCTTGACTAGAAAGGCTCATGTGGCAAAATCCAGCCAGGGAGGCTCAGCGGGGTTGTATGTTTGGGTCTCTGGTTCTGGCTGCTCTCTGGGCTCCCTGGTCCTCCTCCTCATGGCCTCTTCATGAGGTCAGCCTGGGCTTCCTCATTGCATGGTGGTCTGAGCAGTTTCATTCATTTCTACATGATGTCTGGCTTCCCCCAGCAGAAGTAGAGGCTGCTGGTCTTTTTAAAGCCTAGACCAATAACTGCAGAGTCACTCTGCTACCTGCCGTATTGATCAAGGCAAGTCTTAAGGCTAACCCAGATTCAAAGAGATGGGAAAGAGATGTCACCTTCTGAGGAAAGCAGCATGTGTGTGACAGTGAGGGAAGGAGTGGACAGTGGCCATCTTTGGAGACCGTCTTTCCCACAAAGGAATCAGGCAGGCTTAAATGTACACTGGGGTGAATGGTCGATAGCTTCATGTGGCATTAAAATAATGGCTGCAAATTCTTTGACATTCTTTCCATAAAGGGGTCATCCCCTCTTTTTGAATCTGGCTGGTCATGTGATTGTTTAATCAAATGTGGTGGAAGTGACTCTGGGTGACTTCCAAGGCTAGCTCAACAGAGCCAAACAGCTTCTGCCTGGCTCTCTTGGGACATATACCCTGGGGGACGCCAGGTTTCATGTAAGAGTTTGGCCACCCTGAGGCCACCATGCTGGAGAGACTACATATGAAGGTTCCATTCTGCAGCCCAGCTGAGCCCCAGCCCACAGCCAGCACCAGCTGCCCCCACGTGAGTGAGCCATCTTGGGTGTCCAGTTGGTTGAACATTCATATGGCACAGCTCCGGCTACCATCTTTCCTCTACTGCATGAAAGACCCCAAGTGAGAACTGCCCACACAAGCCCTTTCCACATTCCTGACCCACAAGATGGTGAGTAAAATAAAATGATTCTTTTAAGCCATTAAGTTTTGAGGGGATTTGTTACACAGCAATATTACGGGAGCACTTAATAAACCTCCTGGAAGTATTTCTACTTGAGGAATTGAATTCAGCAGTGAAGTAAGAATTCAGGTAACCAGGAAAAGACATTTAAGAGGGACGGAGGGGTGGGAATATAAAGCAGCCACATTAATGTTGACTGAGAGTTGGGCTTCCCTAAGTAGCTCCTGCTTTTCACAAACTCTTCCTTTCCCACAATTATGAATCCACAGTCAAGATGCAAGTCACCTCCTTTTCTGAACTCCAGCACCCTCATCTGAAAACAGGGATATAAATACTTTTTTGAATTTCTGCAATGCCTAGATGAGGTAACATTCAAGAAATCATCTAGCACATTGCCTGACATATAAGTGCTTGACAATTCATGGAATATGAATCTGAGAGCATGTTCATTCAACAAATGTTCATTGAGCAACTAGTCTGTGAAATCTTGCGTTAGGTGCTGGGACTCTGGGAGTCCCAAAGATTTCTGTATTTCTGGCTTATTTTAGATCCAGTGGCTATATATACAAGCCTTCTTCTGACCTGAGGCTGAGGACCAGGGCAGACAGTCTTGGTTGGGGGAGAAAATTCAGTCCTGAACTGTAGCTTCCTCTAGTCTCCCATTGGAAGGTGTGCAAGAAGTCCAGGGTCTAGAGGGGCCCAGAAGTTCCATGTCAGAAAAAGCATAAACTAGTTATTAGGAGGTTGGGGTTGTGGTGTCAGAATGCTGGAGCCCAAATTTCAGATTTTTCGCTTACTAGCTAATTGATCTTCAGCAATTTATTTAACTCTTTGGGCTACAATTTTATCAGGGAAATAGTGATAATAATAGTGACTACTCTGGTGTGGTTATTGTGAGTCTTCAAGCTGAGTGTCAGCCACATTCTAGTATTTAGTCTAGACCAGCCCAGTTCTGATGATAATGATGATATTGTTATATTATCACTGTCATTACACTCACCCTTGGAAACTCAGCATGGACGTGTGCAGACAAGTTTTGGAGCCAGGCTGTTAAGACCTTGAATGAGGGGGGCACAGGCATTTTGTCTTACAGACAAGGGGCTTTGAAAGTTGTAGAATGGCAGGATCAAGCTCTTTCTCCCTCCCTCTCTTCTGCTCCCTCTGCCCTTGCTTTCTCATTTCCTGTTCTCTCCCCTCCTTTAAAATGATGACAGTATGTTCAAGTTGTGGAAATCAAAGGAATAGATTAGAAACAGGAGAATAAATGTGCTTAGCAGACCCAGGAAGTCTCCAGGGGATTGGAATTGATTACCCAGAGTGTAACACACAAAATGATCATTTTTCTGCATGTGGTGAACAATGGGAATGAAGGAGAGGGTTTGAAATAGCTCCCTACCGGATCCCCTCAACCCAGTGGGTTTTCTTGGTGATGGAATAGAGCCATAGGGCTGAGCAGGTGTGGACTGGACCACCTCTTTGTGGCCTTTTTCTGGAAGGGTTGGTGTTGGAGGAAAAACAGAACCTTTTCCAGAACACTTAGCCACCTTGTTTAACTTAGAGAGAAGACTCTGCCTGTCCTTAGAGATGCTAGGACCTTGGGAAGTTTCATGGGTGAAAGTATTGATGCTTTATGTAGGAGGTCACAGAGGCCTATAAAATATACCCTGATGCCTTTCCCCAGATGAGAAAGGACCTCCTTGAGTGAACTCTGTGTGCGCCCCACACAGCCCGGTTGTCATTTAGGGCGGTTTCCTGGCTCTGGACCTTAGCAGGATTCAACAGAGCCAAACATTACTTTAAAATCAAGAACCCTGATTGCAGAATGGGTGCAGGCTGGAGGATGGCTTGTAGGGCCAGGAACTTCAGAGTTTTTTTTTGTAATTCATTTTGGCTTGAGTTGAGATTGGCTGTGGGAACCTGGCTTTATGTACTCAAGTCACTATGAGGAATGAAGTCACCATTCATAGTTAAGTTGCTTATCCATCTATTTGAAAGGATAAGATCCTGATTTCCAGCTGCAGTTTATCTTCTTTTCATCTTGAAGGTCGAGATTTATTTGAATAAAGAGGTGAAGGTACACGAGCTGCCAGGCTATATGATATCTTTGCATATATTAGATAAAAGCACTCCTTAAGGGGATACATAGCCCATCAAGTTCATGACTTAGGAGCCGGCATGGCCTATACTTTAGTCTTCTAATTAATCCCTGGTCAGGGAGAATTTATACAGTGCTCAACTTGCACAATCAGATGTGGCAGCCCTGCATGAAGGGAAAATTTATAATAATAGGCTGAACTAGTGCATTGGAGGGTTGCATGGCCTGGGTGTCTCTATTCCCGGGTCCTTTGGATCCTGAAACTAATCTCCCATTTTTCTCAAGCACTGGTTCTCAAACTTGAGAATGTATCACAATTGTCTGGAGGGATTGTTGAAACGCAGATTGCTAGCTCCCAACCACAGAGCCTTGCTAATTTAGTAGGTCCGAAGTGGAGTCCAAGAATTTGAATTTCTAGGAAGTCCCCAAATGATGCTGATGCTCTTGGTCTGGGGACCACATTTTGAGAACATTTTCTCTGGAGCCCAGTTTCCCAACCCAGAATGTCCCACTTCCAGGCCCTAGCTACTTGGCTTGTTCATCAAAAGCAAAAATACTTTCTTATATAGTGGTACAGGTTAGTCATCAAATATAAGGCTTTACTGGAACTTTCTGGGAGGGGTTCTTGCTGACTCCTTCCTCATACTCTAGGAGCCCATTGATTAATTTGGAGAGCATCTGCAGCATCTCATCTAGCACAGACATCAATGCTACAGTGGAGTGGAACCAGTTATCTTTTTCTAAACCTCTCATATCCTGCATACATTCTCTCCTAGAGTATTGTTTTTTGGACTAAAACATCTCCTGCTTGATTTTAGTCTGGAGATCTATTTTTTATGTCTGCAGAAAATATGCTGTGCTATTTTTTTATTACCCAAGTGTAAAAAACAAAACAAAACAGAAAACTTAGTGTGTTAGAAAATTACACAGATGCAGTTTAGCCCTCAGACTACCTAAAACACAAACACACTCACACGTGCCTGCACACATAAACAGGCTTCTTTGGAGACATCTCTCAGTTGAGTTGAGTGAATAAAGGGCTGTCTGGACCATTATTCTGAGCCAATGAAGTTTGGACTATCTGGAATTCAGTTATTGGTATAAGGCTCTCTCTTGGCAATCAAGGAGTAAAACTAGGACACGCATTTTCGGAGCTGTTGGAGGTTCACACTCCTCTGTGGTCTTGGCAATGGCTTGCTTGGCATGCTTTCGGATGTGGATGGCCTTCCTACTGACCCTCTCAGGACCACAGGACACTTGTTAAAAGTTTGACCACCAAATCACCACATCTCGTTAGTGGCAGCAGTTGCTTTATCTGTGAGAAAAACTGTCCATCTTAGCTTCTCAATTTGTCACCTGTGCAATGATTTATTACCTTCCAAAGCTGCAGTAACTGTATAATGCAAAATAATGACAAGCCATGATGATAAACTTTACTACCTGTAGCATCTTGTGTTCAAACTGCATTCCAGCATGTGCTATAGGATTGCAGAGCACACCCCCATGGCTGAAAGCTAGTGGAGGTTTGGGGTAGGCACGGGGGAGATGTGTAGCTTCTCAGGCCTGAGAAGGAAGGAGAAAAAGAAGTGAAATCCAAACTTCTTGAACGGTGGCTATGAGGAACTGGGCTGGGGTGAATTGATTCCATTTGGGGTACACATGTCAAATGGGTGTACCTTTATTTTTTATAAGAATATAAAAATATTTTTTTATATTCTTATAAAATTCTTATAAAATATTTTTTATATTCCAAGAATGTTACATTTACTATTTTAAATTGAGAATACAGAATTAGATCATAAAAAATCATTAATGAAATATATGTTCAAAGTAACATATATAAACAGTATTCATAGATGAACTTCCATTTTCATCTTCAACACTCACCTTTTGAGCCTCTCCGTTTTATCAAATGACTAGGCTTTCGACCTTCACACAGCTTCAGCCGTACCTTTTCTTGAGCTGAATGGTAAAGTACTGCACAGTGTTCTGGGCTGAGGATATGAGAAGGCTGTATTCCAAGGTAACTTTCAGATTTGCTTTTCATTTTGGAAGCACATATGAAGTTCAAAAGCCCTTGATGTGGAATTGAGAACTGAGAGACAAAATTGTAGTCAAGGATGTCTGAAAAGAGGTCCTTCCAGAGATCAGTGCTTACCTGACTTGGGTCTGTGGTTAAGGGGCCCATCTCCCATTATCTTCCTGAGCCAAAGAGTAATGAGGTCCCCTGTACAGCTGACTGTGGAGGCAAAAAGAATGGGTAGGAGTCCTTTGCTGTCTCTCCTCCTTCATGGCAACGTGCCCATGATCACAGGCTCTGCTTCTTTCTTTATCAATGAACTCTCTTGGAGTTGTATCAATGGGCTTAGGCCAGGCCTGTGTCCTGAGTGTGGCGCCTTGGTGGTGAAGTCCAGAAGGGACTATACCAGGGAGCTGATCTTGCTTGTGTTCACCAATGTCCACTTTTTTTGCCTGCATGGGCTCAGAGTTGAACTATATTTCCCAGCCCCTCTTGCAGTTAGATGGGACCTCTCTTGCAGTTACCTTGTTCTGGCCAATAGAATGTAGGCATTTCCAGGACTGGCCATAGCATCTCCCTAGCATGGTCCTCCTTTCTCTCTCTTTCCACTATCTGCCAGTAGAGGATACCAATGAGAAAGGATGAAAGCACCACAGATGGAAGCAACCTTTGGAAGCTGAGTCACTGCTTGGAGGAGAGACTCCTATGATTTCACTGGACTGTGATGTTAATGAGAAATAAATCCTTTTGTTTCAAGGCACCGAGATTTCAGAATTAATGTGTTACCATGGCATAATCTACCTTATTTTGACTGCTTGGCTCTGAAAAGCCATGGAAGAGGTTAGTCTATGCCCACAGCCATGTCTTAGACTCCTTGAAACTTGAACATGGATTTATTTTCCTCCTCTGAGTTTTCAAAATTGGTAAGTGTTTCAGTACAAGAGTAAAAATGGTGACTGCAACTCTGGAGAAGCTCAGATCCTCAGACATTTCAAGGGAGATAGTGGTTCAAGGCAAGGCTAGACCAGGGTTTCTCAGTGTTGGGACTACTGACACTTTGGGCCAAATGGTTCTCTTTTTGCAGGACTGACCTGTGTGCTGTAGGATGCTTAGCAGTCTCCCTGGCCTCTTTCCACCAGATGACAGTAGTGTTCCCCCTCCTGCCCCAGTTATAACAAACAAAAATGTCTCCAGACATTGATAAATGTCCCTCAGGGGGCAAAAATCAACGCTAGCTGAGAACCACTGGGCTAGAGAAAGCTTTTGAGACATCAGGAATATGCATTTTCCTCTTCTCCATGGCCAAGAGGAATGTGTTCTTGTTTCTTTTCCCTACTTCATTTCATGTCTTGAAATGTTCCTTGACTCCTCATAAGACATGAAGACCAAAGCTGGCTTATTGGTGTTGAAAGCTCTCCATGAGTGGGAATGTGCTGCTTCTACCAGATTTCCTCCTACTGCCATATTAGTTATCTGTAGTGGTAAAGGGCATTACCCCAAAACCCAGTAGCTTAAAACAACAACGATTTATTCTTATAGTTCCTGTGGGTCAGGAATTCAAGAGTGGCTTTGTGGGTGGCTCTGACTCCAGGTTAGGCATGTGGTTGTGGTCAGGATATTGTCAGGGATAACTGTGTAATCTGAAAGCTTGCCTGGGCCTGGAGGATTTGTTTCTAAGGTGGCTCCTGACATGACTGCTGGGGGAGCCCTCATGTCCTTACCATGCAGGCTTCTCCATAAGCTGCTTGGGCATCCTTACAACATGGCAGTTAATCTCCTGAGAGCAAGTAATATAAGAAAGAGTGAGCAAAAACAAGGAAGAAGCCTCGGCATCCTTTATAACATAGTCTCTGTAGTCATACCCTGTCACATCTGCCTCGTCATACTCACTAGACAAAGGCACTAAGCTCAGCTCATACTCAAGGGAAGGGCAGTTGACTTCCACTTTTTGAAGGCAGAAGTATTGAAGAATTCGTAGACATATTTTAAAACCATCACACCCCCAGGGGTGAAGTCTTCTCTGCTTAGGTACACTGGGCTGCTCGCCAATCCCAGATACACTAGGCTTGTTCCTTGATTTGTATTCCCCTGATCCCTGCTACCCATAGCACTTTCAGAGTCTTCCAGACACTCTCCAATTCCCACTGGAATGTGAACTCATCTGGTTGTTCCCTCTGGAAAAGCATTTGTAAATTCACTCAGGGAAGTTATAAAGTAACAATGATTTGGAGTTTTGTCTCTCCCAGGAATATGGGCAACTGTAGGAACTCCTAAATAATGCTGAGCTATGATCAAGAGTGTCACCATGCTAATGGTGGGATTTCAGATCTCACCGAAATTCTTGAGAAAGACTGCTTAGTGCTGGGCATGTGAGAGACAACTGCCACCTCCCTCTCCCAATCTCTACCCTGGCCTGGTTCCCAGTTTTTCCTGAGCCCAGTGACTGCCTCCCCAGCAGCCTTTGAACCCAGATCAGGAAGCATAATGGTACACAGGCTGCCTGGGTTTGAATCCCAGCTCCCAAACTGTGACAGAGGTGGCTTGCTAACTACTCATGCTTTGCATTGCCTTTTCATAAGGTAGAATGGTGACTGGGAAGTGGCTGTGTCACCAGGGTTGACATTTCTCAGCCCTTGCTTGCATCCAGGTTTGTCCCTGTGCCTGAGCTCCAGCCCCTGGACTGTGCGTGGAAGTGAGGCGACATGGCCCATAAGCCTCTCCTATGGGACCCTCCATGGGCTTCCTTCCCCATCTGCTGGCTCAGGGTAGATTCCCGGAGCCACACCAGGGTCCACATGGTGAGGACAGCAGGCAGCGGCTCTGTGAGCCAGATCCTGAATGTCCACTCCTCTTGCCAACATGAAGACTTTCCAAGAGTGAGATATAGGTTTCTATCACGTCGACCCTGTAAGATTTCAGTGTTCATCTGTTACAGCGGCTAGTATTACTTAACTAATATAATCACTTTTTCACTCTATAACTTTGAGAAAATTTACTTAACCTTTCTTACCTCAGTTTCTTTTTTTTTTTTTTCCGAGACGGAGTCTTGCCCTGTCGCGCTGGCTGGAGTGCAATGGCATGATCTTGGTTCACTGCAACCTCTGTCTCCCGGGTTCAAGCAATTCTGCCACAGCCTCTGGAGTAACTGGGATTACAGGCACCTGCCACCACGCCTGGCTAAGTTTTGTATTTTTTTTTGGAGATGGGTTTCGCCATGTTGGCCAGAGTTGTCTTGGACTCCTAACCTCAGGTGATCCACCCGCCTCAGCCTCTTAAAGTGCTGGGATTAAAGGCGTGAGCCACTGCTCCTGGTCTTACCTCAGTTTCTTCATCTATAAACTGGAATTGTAAGAGTAGTCACCCCATAGGGTTGTAATGATGGATAGATGAGTTCAAGCCAATAAAACACTGAAAACAGTGTCTTCCCATAGTACATGCTCTGCAAGGTTACCTACTCTTCTTATTAATTAGAATAAATTATTGCCATCTGCCTGAGCCTGTTATGTAGAAAAGATTTTTTGCTTCAAAACAGTTTTCCTTCTGATTTATGGAAACTTTCTGGGATCCAGTGGGGGCCCAGCTACAAGACAAAGCTGTCGTGTAATTCAGCTAAAGGAAAATCCAAGCGGACATCAGGGGTGGGGTTGGATAATGGTTCTCTGCAATCTCAGCTGTCCACAGGCTTGGCAGTTGCTTCTGGCTGTGCACATAGGAGATGTCCTCACTATGCAAATGTCCTTGCTAGGCCTGGGTACTGGGTGGACAACTGGCCTCAGCAGGGTGAGAGTGTGGCTCTGCGCTGGTCAGTGTCGGTGGGAGCCATGCAGTGACTTTTGCTTGGCTGATTCTCCTTCTGGCATGGAGGCATCAGGCTTGTGGTCCTGGCTAAGCTCACTCTTGGAGTAAGAGAGTAAAGCACCCCCTGTCTCCCCTTAAAGAACCCTCACTGTGCTTAGTTCAGCCTGTTCCTCCACTTGCGAGACTTTAGATTGGCCTTTTTTGTTTTAGTGGTTGAGCGGAGGATGGGACTGGGTGCTGGGGAGGGAGGAATCACTTAGATGTTGCAGCAGGGCTTGTTTTTATTTACTGCCATTTTCCCATTTGGATGTGTCAGGCACTCAGTGGTATTTGTAGTAGTCTTCTCAGTATTACTGAGCTAGGAGATGCACTTGGGGAAGTGTTTGCTATCTCAGTGTCTTGGCTACCTCTAAACAGGCTGGGGATTTACTGAGGTCAGCAATGGTTGGATGATCAATAAAGCATTTCAGATAAAACTCCATTTTTCCCTCCAGCAAATTCCCAGCATTACTTTGCCTTTGTAAACAGCATCTTAAAGAATGCTGATTGTAAATCATCTCCAATGCACCTTTACATCCCTCATGCCATGCGTGCCTCCTGATAATTTTGCATGAGAGGCAAGGAGGAATCTTTGTACAGATGAAGACACGGAAGCCCAGAGGGCCAAGTTGACTCGCCTTAGGTTCTAGTGAGTTAGTGGGGGGACAGATTAGAATCCCAGTCTCCCATTGCTGGGCCCCTGCCTGGTGGAGTCTTCCGCACTTTGGTTAATGTAGGGCTCAGAAGCTTCCCTAACCCGGGTCAGGGACCCCGCACAGCTGATGAGTGCTAACCGGTGGGCGGGCTGCAGGCAGCCACGAGTTCACCAAGGCTGGCAGAGCTGAAGGCTTACCTCTCCCGCTGTCTGGGCAGGCTGGCAGGTGATCACATTTTCCTCTGGACCTAATTACCTGAGAAGAAAAGAACATTTCACTGTAAATCCACCGAACTGCCATCTAAGCAGCCTGCAGGCAGAGGTAAGCTGAGGATGAGTTTTACCCGAGAAGGAAAATATCAAGTGTGGATTGTCCCATGCAGCGTGACCTATTGGGTCCAGAAAACTCGGCTCTGCAGGTTTTTCATTAACCCCTGAGAGAAGCACCTTCCCAGCTGTAGTCAGTGTGGAGGTTCACACACATCTAGGTTTGGTAATGAATAAAGAGTGGCTGGAAAACATGACTGCTTCCTGGGGAAACCCAGCGCGAAAAGGAGCTGGCAAGCACATCATGTCCTCTGAACTGGCTGGAAGGATGCAGGAGAGGGGCTGAAGAAGGGGTCCTCTTGCCCAGCTCTCATAACACATCCCAGGAGGGCCTGCCTACTCCCACATTGAGCAAGGCTTTCTCTGAGGCATGTGCCTGGGGAAGTGGCTCCTCACCCACGCGGTGAGGACTGGGACCCAGTTTCATATCTGAAATGGCTCTGTCCCTTACCCCAAGCTACCAAGTCACCTGGCAGTAGACAGAGGGCAGTTGTTTGTTAGCATGTTTAGGTACCAAACCAGGCCAAGCCCTGAGCACAGGGAACTGCTGCTGTTAGCCTGCCGTGTGTAGAGAGGGCAGGTGTGAAAGGCAAATGGAGTAGCATTGTCACTTAGCATTCAGCACGGGTTGCAGCCAGCTCCTAAGCTCACAAGAACCAATTAAAGTCTCAGGAATTTGGTGAACTCATTGATATGTTCTTGATAGCTTCCAATTGGTCGTGGTGAGAATATTTACACCATAATAATTGGCAATGTCCCCAGGAGCCAGTTGTTAAACATTTACCAGCATAGCACTATATAGAATTGCCCCGAAGGTGGATTTTCTTAGCTTGATGCTAGACATTCCCAAATTTTGCTAAGAATTGCATACTTCCTATCCGTGACTTCCAGACAGCCTCACTCCTGATTTGGTGTGACCTAAATTCTCTTCTTTTCTCTACTCTGGCAGGTGGGCAGCAGGCTGCTGTGGTCTGCCCTGCAGGGTGGGGATTCTGTATCCTCTCATTTAGGGGAAAGGCCCATCAACCTTCAAGTCATGGCTGCTATTCCTGGTGGTACTGCTTGTCAGACATGCGCTGTACCACTCTGACCTCCAGCTCTCCCGTTCCTTCTTCCTGCACACGTGGTTCCTCCGTCCAGGCTCTGTGGCTGAAGGCTGCCATCTGCTCACACTTTCTCCTTGCTCTCAGGGCGGACCTTCTGCTAGGCCAGCACACGCTGCTGAGGAGCCCCCGGGGCTGCAGCAGTAACCCACATTTCTTGCATTTTTGGATCTTCTTTTCCTTTAACTTTAAGGGCTTAGCTGATTTAGGGGATGGCTCCTAATTTAACTTCATCTTCTTTGGCCCTTGATGAGTAAGCCAACATCACACTAGCTTCCGTTTAGGGCTTGCTCACCACATGCCCCTTCCATGCATTGTCTCACGTGCATTGTTGTTTGCTCCATTTCACTGATGAGAAACAGTGGCCAGATGGGCACTAAGTGGTCAGAGAGGGATTCAAAGACAGGTCTGTTTGGTTTCAAAGCCTGCACTCATGACAACTCTATTCCGCCCTCTCTCCATCACAGAGACTACCAGGGAGATGCCAAGATGGTACGGGGTAAGGCAATGCCTGTAATCAGCACTGCAGGTCTGGGAAGCCTTCAATACCCAATGGAGTGGCATTAGCACAGAGGCTTCAAAGGTGGTTTCGCTGTGCTTGAGATGGGCACCGAGGAATAAAATATTTTCTGGATATGTTGCTTGCATTTTGTATTAGTTTCCTGGGGCTGTCATAACAAATTACCACAAGCTGGGTGGCTTATACATCAGAAATTTATTGTCTTGCAATCCTGTAGTCCAGGAGTCCGGTGTCAAGGTTGGTCCCTTTGGAGGGCTGTGAAGAATCATCTGTTCCAGGTGCCTTCCCTAGGTCCTGGTTGTTTGCTGGCAATCTTTGGCATTCCTTGGCTTTTAAAAGCATCACCCAGATGGCTGCCTTCATCCTCACATGGAGTTCTCTGTCTGTCTGTGGCTTTGTGTCTAAATTTCTCCTTTTTATGAGGGCACCAGTCATATTGAGTTAGGGTGCACCCTAATGAGCTCATCTTAATTGTGACATCTTCAATGACTCTATTTCCAAATATGATCACATTCTGGGGTACTGGGGGGTTCAGCCTTCAACATATGAATTTTGGGGAGGTGGGGCACAATTCAACCCATAATAGCTTTGTTCATATCAGCTCTTAAACTGAGAAGAACTGTTTAAGGAAGGTCTTTGTTCTTTCCATTTCTTGTTATAAACCATTTTCTGCACTGCAACTCCTGATGAAATGAAGTAGACATTTCTCTCTATTCTGAACTGATTCCCATCTCCTAACTGTCATGTAAAGCAGCTCCCCAGGCCATCTGGGTATGTCTTCTCCAGATCCCTAAGGGCTTCCTCGGGCCTCTGTTCCTTGGACATGGCGAAAGCACATGTGTGGGTGAAGCTTTTCTTTCGCCAGTGATCTGAGCTGTTTCTCTCCAGACCCTGGGGTGTTCTGCTCCGATGGGCTTTATTTTGATTCTACTCTTCTGAATACTCTGTGACCTTCAGGTGGAACATCCAGCACAGATGAAATGATTTGGTAAGTTCTGTCCAAGCTAGTAGCTGCTGCTAATGGAGCTGGTTAGAATCTTCACCCTAAGTACTATGGTCCTGCTGACAGAACCAACTCATTCACACACAGTGGGGTATAGCTACTTAGAGAAAGGAAGAGAAGCTTTGCTTGAGGAATGATGCCGGCTATTTCTGGCATGGAAAACAGTGAGAGCCAGAGAAGAAATGGGGGCAGCTGCTTAGCTCTGGGGTGCTGCTTCTCTTGGGCACATCATTGCCATGTACTCTCTTGGGACATCCCTTAGGCCATCGAGGTCCCTCCCAGACTCCTCTGCCCAAAAAGCGGGCACTACTTTTTCAATCATGAGCTGAAAGTCTCAGGGGCTACATGGTGATTCCCCAAGGCCAACCTGGGACAGACATATTTATCCTGAACTCCCAGACTGGACATGTCTACTTGGGCCCATCACTTATTCCACCTTTGTCTTCATTCAACCAAGGACAAGATTGACCAAAAAAGGGGTGGAGTGGGGGAAGGAAGAATGTTCTAGGCACAAGGCCACAGGGCCAAAGGTGGTAGGGAAGATGGTCTATGCCCCAAATGAAAGAAGGTAGATCTGGCTGGATGGGTGGATGGTGGGGAGGGAGTAAGTGCCAGAGATGAACTACAGAAATTATTTTGCACCTACATGAGGAAAGTCCAAGCTGAGAAGACTGGATTTACACTGAGGGCACTGAATAGCTTTAAGGACAAGAGTGACATGGAAGATCCCTCTGGAAATTATTTGAATGATTTGAATGATTTGAAATGGAGAATTATTTGAATGGAGGTAAGCTTAGAGTCAAAAGATGATTGAAGAGGTTGTTGTAATAATCTAGTGTTCACTCATTCACTCTCTAGCTCCTGAGTCTCCTCTCTGTGTTGTGGGGAGACGAGGAGTTGGAGAGGGGGTAATGCCTCCTACAGCCTTTGAAACTCTTCTTACAACTGGTGGAGGCTGCTGTTTCTCCCCTTCACTGGGATGAAGCTGCTACTAGGCTGGCCTGCTCTAGGCTGAGCCATGTGTGGATTTCCTCATTCTGAAAAAAAAAAATAATACTGGGTGATCAGAAGGCTGTTAGCTGTGTTTCCTGCTTCACAAGTAGAGCTTTATTTGAAGAAGTTTCAGAGTGCAAAAGTCAGATTGAATACAATGGAGACACAAAATGAAATTGCTCTTTGCAAGAAATACAGGTGCAATAAAATGGAAATACACTTGTTTTAACACCACAAATGTCCTGAGGATTTCTAAAGGCTACTGAGTAGGTTAAGCCAAAGTGGATTTAGGAAAGGAAAGAAGGAAGGCTGGTCAGAGAGGCATGTGGGGGTGTGTGAGTGTGTGGGTCAGTACCCCTATGTGTTATTGGTAAGCATGGACTGTATGAACTTGATGGAAGGGCTTTGAACACCAGTCAAAAACTTAACCTAGGATAGAGGTTCCACTAGAATGAGAAGAGCTGACTCTTCCTTCCCTACCCCCAGTTATCTCCTCTGTATTCCTGTGTTCACCATTGCCTGCATACATACAGATACATCCTCATGCTCTGTCTGCTACCTAGTGAGTTCACAGATACCCCACAGACCCTCTGGATTAGGGACTAAGGGAAAGAGGAATGGGAAACAAACATTCCACATACTATGTCTACAAAATGGGAGAATCTCTTCCTGAATTAAGTATTTTTAATACTGGTCTAGGCCGCTTTCCATGACCTGGGTGAGTACTTTATACCAAGAGAGTCAGTCAACAGTCAGGAGGTATTTATGTAGTGCCTGCTATATTTCCACATTGCTGTAGGGGCTAAGCTCGCAATCAAGACTGGCAGTTTGCAGGTGTAGAGTGTTTTGTTTGACTTGAACAGTGCAATTTACTTATTTATTTTAGTTTAAATGCCTTTAGATGGAGGAAGCACTTGGCAGTTAATCATAGTCTTGCACCTAACTGTTGCTTTGCTTGCAGTTTACAAGAGAAGAGACTCACCTATATGAAAGGATTGTGTCCCTTCAATCCAAGGGGTGAGTCAATGTTCTGGGCAAAAAATGTCTGAGAGGGCAGGTACCTGAGAGAGCCCAGGGAGTAGCTGGGAGGCTTTGAGGCAGCACGTTTGTTCTTTGAAGTCAAAATGGTTAAAGAATCATTTAACTTTTGCTTCTGCTTGGCACAGCTTCTATTTGCAAGAGCTGTGGACTTTGGTCCCCAGACAAGTTGGCGTTCAGAGGAAATAAGTGATTGAGCGAATAAAGAGGATGTTTTCAGAATGAATTTTCAGTGTTTGGTCTAAATTGAGATGAGGCAGGGGTGGAGAACAATTACTCAGCTCAGAGATTCTCTTCCAAACTGACTTCATCCTTCCTCTGATTCATTCTCAGCATCATCCTAAGCTGCGGAGAGACTGGATCTGGCTTTTTGAGCAGTTAACTGGGTCTTACACTTCCGGCTCACAAGTACTCATGTCCTTGTGTTCATTCAGCCCTTCATTCAACAAATGTTCACTGAGCACCTACTATGTGCCAGGCACTGCCCTAGATGCTAGGGACACAGCAGTGAATCGCACTGATACAAATTCTTGCCCTCATGGAACTTACATGCTAATGTATGTGTGTGGGACGGGGAAGACAGGCAAGAAAATAAATTAGCAAGTTATGTGGTATGTTAGGAGAAAAAATGATACGTAGAAGATAAAATGGGAACGGGGCGGGGCATGTCATGGGGCAGGTGGGGGAATGATGCAATTATAAATAGGGTGGTCAGGGATGGCTGCACCAGAAGGTGACATCTGAGGCAAGACTGGAAAGAAGTAAGGGATGGCAGGGTAAATACTGGGAGAAAGAAACATTGCAGGCAGAGGGATGATTCAGTCAAAGACCCTAAGGCAGGAACAGGTCTGCTTTATCTGAAGTGGCCTGTATGATAGAGAAAGGGAAGGAGGAGTCATAGGACAAGACAACAATCGGGGACAGAAGATGTGGGCCTTGCTGGTGCTTGTGAGAACTTCGGCATCCACTCTGATGAGGACAGGAGCCATTTAGGGTTTTGTGCAGAGGAGTGTCATGATCTGGCTTACCTTTTATTAGGATCATTCTAATAGATGGTGGGAGCACGGGTGGAAGCAGGGATTCAGAGCGGAGGCTGTTGCAGTGGGCCTGGTGCAGTGGCACTGCTGAGAAGTGGCTGGACCATTGAGAGATATGAAGGCAGAAGGACCATGTACCTCCTACTCATGTGGTCTCTCTAGGGGGTATGGTGGGTTTGGAATTCATTGTGCCCCCTATGTGCTAAGCATTGTCCTATGTGCTTCACATATAGTATCGTCTCATTAAGTTCTCTGGCATCCTGTTGAGGAAGACATGCTTTTTCCCATTTTACAGATGTTGAAGTCCAAAGAAGTGAACAATAGAATGACATCAGCTGTGAGTCAGTGGGGAGTGTCTTAGGATGGAGGCGCTATGGCTCCCTGGAGATCTCTTGGTGTGTCCACATGCTGGGTGGGTCCACAGACGGGAGCTCTTCTGGTGCTTCCCTCACTCCCCACCTGACCCATGCAGTACCCACCCTCTGCAGCTGGGCCCTCCAGCTGGCTCAGCTCAGTCCTGTTTTATGTTTAGCCGGTCTTTGATCTTCACTCTTCAACTAAAGCCAGAACCAGGTGAAACCTGATTTTATCCTTTTCTCAAATGTGAACTAAGCTCAAAAGAAAGAGAAGGCCCATATGGACCCATGTCTAAACTCACATCTGAAATAAGAACTTGAGGGGATTTTCCTGTTGATCTAGAATTGGTCACTGGGGCTGAAATTGAGCACAAAGAGATGGTAAGTCCTGTGCAAGCTGAAGGGAACTGCCAGCACTTGCGTACAGCACTAGCCTTGCTGCCACCAGCTATGCCCCAGGTCCCTCCCAGTGTGTATATGAGAAGGGATTGGAGGGGAGAGAAAGTGTGAGCTAAAGTCATTGCAGCATGGGGTTCATTATGAGAGGCAAACCTCTCGCCCTTCCATTCACCTCTAATCCCCCAAGTCAAGGGAGGGGCTCAAGAGAATTGAGGGTGCCTATAACTAGAAGAAGAAGCTCACATTCTAACTTGTGAATTAAATGTCTGCTTAGTTCACCAACCTTCTGATCTGGCCCTATGCTTGGAAGAGCAGAAGGAGAGACAAGGAGGGAGAGAGGGCAGCATGAACACAGTGTGACCAGAGACAAGCCTGCATGTCTGCATTTCAGTGTTTTAAGAGGACATGAGTTTTCCACGGGTCCAGTGGACAATGTGGAAGGTGGGTGGGCTTGAGATGCCCTGCCTGTTTTGGCACGTGCTGCTGTGTGGGTGGTGGGCCCCAGCAGCAGGAGACTACAGTGTGCCAAGGTACATGGAGAGGTAAGAGCTGGAGTTGGACCTCCCATCTCAGAGGAGTGTGCAGGGGAGGGGAGCAGCCCCGGATGGAGGCTTGTTGGTGAGAGTTGAGGCCAACAGCAGGGTTAACTACCAAGCTTGCATTCCTGTTCCATGCTCTTTCCACCCTCAGCTCCAGAGAAGCCAAGCTTTTAAAGGTTGAGAGGCCTAAGTGTCCAGAGTTCCTCATTCCAAGCAGTCAGGGTCCCTGTCAGCCTTGCTGGGGGTTGGGGGAAGGGAGCAGAACGATTTAAATTAAGTTTGAGATTGAAGTTTTAAACATATCTGACTTTTAATAACCCAAAGTGATCAGAAAGTTATGAAATTTGATGAAGGTGCTATTAAGAGATGGGAATGGGTGATTAGATGAGACTTGATTAAAGGCAGTGAATCGAAAAAAACTCATGTTTATATCCCACTGTGTTGAGACACATTTTAGAACGTTATTGAAATGGAACCAAAATCTGAAAAACATTAGGACTCCAGCCACCCCTGCTCTGACCTGGACTATGAGTGAACTGGCAGGCCCTGGCAGTGCTTCGTGGGGTGCCTTGTTTGAGGGGGTGGCATTGAACCCTTGGAGTGTGTCCCATTGGAGTGCAGAATTGAATGTCACTCAAGTCATAGAAACAAGTGGAGAAGCTCTTCAAAAACATTTATTGAGCACCAGTTGATTAGTTAAATTAATAATTCAAGTATACAAAACAAGGAGGAAACCAAAGGAAAGATTTCAGAAGTCTCTTAAAATTGGGAAAACTCTGAAGAAGGAATAGGCAGCCACCAATGACAGGAGTCCCATCCATGCAGGATAATGTTCCTGGGAAGTACTTTTTGCCTGGGGATTTTATGGAATATTTAGAACAGTGACAGTCAACAGGGGCTGCCCAAGTGCAAAACCCCCTTGTGTTAGGAAGCATTCCCAAACATCTGGGAACCACTTGTAAAGCAGATCTTAGCCTATACCCCTTCCTATAAAGACACTGAGGATTTTTTCTTTTTTAATGTTGGAAGACACTTTCCTAATCCCCCAATTCCCTTCCTTCCTAAGAGAATAACTGGATACTTGGCATACTTTGTGTTTTGGCCACAGAATACATATTTTCACATGACTGTAATCATAGTGCAGACACGATTTTGGTCTCTCCTTTAGCTGTAAGTGCAGACTTCCCGTTACTTCTCTTCATAATGATGGAATATTCTATTGTAAATGCTAGGGCACACTGAACTTTTCTTGTATGGTTATTAGTATCTTCAAAATTATAGATGCTAGTGCAGTGAATATCTTCATACACATGGAATTTCCTCCTTTTCAGTAATGTTATGAAGATACATTCTCAGAGGTGAAGTTTCAGAGTCAGATTAGGTGGCTTTTGTTGCCCCTTGTAGCACTTTTCTGCTGTGGTCCTGACTTACGCCGTTCACAGTGGGAACGGGGATATTCCTGGAGGTGTGGATGGGGTGCCCCATGATGGCCTCTCACAGGCAGAGTGCACTGCACAGAAGAAGGAAATGCTTGGATATTTGCAGGCCACTCATTGATCAGGACAAGGAGCTGTGAAGGAACTATTTAGGTTCAAGTATTTGGGGTTGAACAGGATTGACTTTCCATATCGAATACAGAACATTTATCCATCTCTTCTTCCCAGCCATGATCAATGATGGTTAAACTCTTAAGAGCCCATCTGCTGTTTGCCATTACAAAACCCAAGGCCCCCAGGTAAGATGAAGCCCAAATCATTCATTTACTTTAAGTCCTGTTTGAGAAATGACTCCAGTACATAGATCTGTGGTATGTCTCACAGAAGAGGGAAAAAGTGGAGACTACTTTCCCCTTGCTCGGATGAAGCTTCCTTCCCTCCTCTTGACATGCTCTGAGTACGGCACCATTGTCATCATAATCATCATCAGTCACATTTGAGCACTGACTCTGAGCCAGCACTTTCTCAATTTCACCATCTCATTTAGCTTTCACAGCAATCCTATGAGGTAGATAATGGCATCATCCCTATTTACAGAGAAGGAAACTGAGGCATAGAGGTTAACTATTAAGTAATTTGCCCAAGGACACATAGCTAATACATGACTGTATTGGGCCATGAAGGTGGACAGTTGGCTAAGGCAGAATTTTTAGCACTGAGGGGCTCACACCGTGTGTGTGTGTGTGTGTGTTTGTATGTGTGTGTGTGTGTGTGTTGTGTTTGTGTGTGTGTGTTTGTGTGTGAGAGTGCACATGCATATGTGTAAGGTTGATAGACCAATAAATGGGTAAAGCTAAACTGACAGTGGCCCTGAGAGCTCAGAAGGGAGCACCTATCATAGACTTGCTTTGGGATGGGGAATAATTAAAGAATGTTTTCCAAAATAGCAGCTGGTTGAGGAGGAATAGGAGTGAGCTAGGAGAATTTCACTCTGTGGTTAGAGATAAAAGATTTATTCAGTAAGGGTTAAATTATAATATAAGACTCATTATGGTCTGGGCCAAAATGTGGGCCCTGAGTGTTGTGTGAGAGTTGTCAGAGTGGGCATACAGAAGGGGGGTCACGTTATTGTTGAGATGATAGAGAAGAATATGGTGGAGCCATTTTTGAACTGGGGAACTGGGGAAGGTGTGTTGATGAAGAGGGATTCCAGGTCTAACCTCTCACCTGATGGTTTGTCCTGGCCTCTGCAATAGTCAGCGACAGGTCAGCTGACTGCCATAGCATCCCAGCCATAGGAGGAGGCATGGTGATGGCTCTTGTTTCCTTCAATAAATGCTCATTCTTTTCATGGATTGTGGAAGTTATGCTGCATTTTCTTGATTCTAAGGCCCCACTGATATTATGGACAGAATTGTGTTTCCCCCCAATTCATATATTGAAACCGTAACCCCTAACATGACAGTATTTGGAGATAGGACTTTAAAGAGGTAATTAAGGTGAGGCAAGGTCATCAGGGTGGGGCCTTGGTCCAATAGGACTGGTGTGTTTATAAGAAGAAGGGACCCCAGGAATGTGCATGCACAGAGGAAAGGCCTTGTGAGGACAAGCAAGGAGAGAGGCCTCAGGAGAAAACAGCCCTGCCCACATCTTGATCTTCAACCTCCAGCTTCTAACTTCTGTTGTCTTAGTCACCCAGTTTGTTGTACTTCATTATATCAGTTGCCCTAGCAAACTAATACAATTGACTTAAGACACACCATCAATTTAACAGTAATTGAGGTGGGGGGAGAAAAAAAGAAACACTGCATTAAATGCACAAATAGTATGCAAGGATGCATATTAGCATCAAGAAGAAATGTTGTAGAAAACTTAGAAAATGTAGAAAACACATAGAAGAGACCCTAAAAATCTTACATAATGGCAGTACCCAGGTAGGACCATTGTATCGTTTTATATCGCTGATGCAAATACACAAACATACTCATTTTGTGTAAAATTTATGTTCCTGGTTTTCACTGATGTTATAAATATTTTCTGATATCAAGACCTTTTTTCAAACTCCATTTCAATAGACACACCATATCACATTACACCATTTGTTCTTAATTTACCTAATCTATCAGTTACATATTTGTTATGTCCAGCTTATATAACGTTTTTCCTATTTTAAATGATGCTCTGATGAAAATCTCTGGAATGTTTGCCACATCAGGGATAATTTTCTAAGAGTTAATTCCCAGGCTTGGAATTAATGAAACAGAGAATGTGAACATTGTAAACAGAGGATATAAACAGAGGAAAAACATTTTGTGATTCTTTTTTTTTTTTTTTTTTTTGAGGCGGAGTCTCGCTCTGCCGCCCAGGCTGGAGTGCAGTGGCGGCGCGATCTCGGCTCACTGCAAGCTCCGCCTCCCGGGTTCATGCCATTCTCCTGCCTCAGCCTCTCTGAGTAGCTGGGACTACAGGCGCCCGCCACCACGCCCGGCTGATTTTTTTATATTTTTAGTAGAGACAGGGTTTCACCGTGGTCTCGATCTCCTGACCTCGTGATCCGCCCGCCTCGGCCTCCCAAAGTGCTGGGATTACAAGCGTGAGCCACCGTGCAAGTGATTCTTGATGCCAAAAATTTTAGGTAATTCTATGATTCTCTTTCCTAACCTGAACACTTGATTTCAGATATGATGTGACCAGTAGATGTAAAAGAAACTATACTTTTTGTCTCCTGGATACAATAGACAAGTTAATGCAATGTAAAGAAAAGGATTTTTTTTTTTTTGCCTTTTGTGTGAATTTTGATTTTGAGCTGGAAAACAATGGCTACCTTTGAGAAAGACAAAATAATATAATGTGTGAAAGCCAATTCCAGGGTCCTGGAAATTAGGATGGCATCACAGTGGAGCTGTGGGTGAGGCATGGGTTGGGTTATGTCATCCAGGCCATCCTAGAGGAACCCCACTGTCACTGCCAGATCAGAACCCCTGTGCAAAGGGACAGAGGGCATCTCATTGCTGACCCTTACTGGGGCTTGCCTGAGTAATGGCAGACTCCAGCCTTTATGACCAAAGACTCAGATTGCCATCTGAGCACCTAGGCCGTCCTACCTCATTGCTCACACAGCAGTCCCCAGCTCCATGAAGTTAGACTAAAAGCTGTGCAGAAGCCTCACTGTGCGGCAAGAGGGACATCCTTGCCACTCCTTCTAGGGAAATCTTAAGTTAGGAGCCCTTAATTCTAAATTTTACGCACCTCCCCCCCACAAGAACAACATAATGTTTTGAAAAGAATGAATATGTGCCTAATTTCTGGATCCATTGTAGTTTTAACACAATGAGCTGAAAGGTAGGACTTTGAATTTTACTGGGACTGTGCTGTGCTTTAACCTTGCTCTTTGGTACAATATCTTTAATATAAATCTATATGTCACATATGCTGCTGTTACATTGTTTTCATATAACCATGTTTGACACCCCATTTGACAATGTCAACATTCACAGTGGTTCCTCAATGCATTTGACAGTATCAGCCCTTAAAATGTTTTCACAATACTTCCATGTAAGCACATTTGACAGGATCAGCAGTTGAAATGTTACACAAAACTATGTATTTGCTGTTCCGAATACCAGCAGTGACTGTTTTCACAATATCTGTACATAGTGACTGCTCATTCATTCAGTACACATCTTGTTTTTCTTTAGAGAGCTTATGAAACACCAAGCTCTGTGATAGCCTTTTTGACGTTGGGTACAAAGATCATTAAAATTTAATGGACACTCTCATGAAATTCCAAGTAAACAAAAAATCAAATAGCTAATAACCAGCATTTATTGAACACTTATTGTGAGTCAGGATTTGAGCCAAGGGGTTTTCATGCAGCAACTCATTTCATGCAGCTACAACTGAAGAGATAGGTTATAGCAATCCCATTTTACAGATGACGAAACTGAGGTGCTGAACTGATAAGCAATTTGTCTGAGCAAACAGCTGGATAGAAGTAGAACTTACTGTTCTCAGGCTTTCTCTCTTTACTGTGTGCTTTTCAACTTGGAATTAATGAAACAAAGAATGTGAACATTGTGAAGAGAGGATATAAACAAAGGAACGAACATTCACTATGCCATAATTATTATAATGGTGTGGGATTATAAAAGTGCCTTGAGAACAAGGTAAAGCAGGCATCAATCTCCTGGGGACATTGAAGGAAGGCTTCAGGAGAGAGAAATATGTAAAGGAACTTCAAAAGCTTAATAGAGTGCGGTCAAGTGGAAAAGATGTGAAAATGCAAAAAATGTTTGTAAATTCCAGGAGGCACTTAGTGGTTAAAGAATGGGGTCAAGTTTAGGAGGTCTGGAAGGTGTGTGAGACAGAAGCAAGATTGAGAAGGACTTTGAATGTGTCAGGGAGGAAAAACTTTTCTTCTACCCTCTTAGGTTCAGTTACTGAACCTGCATGCCTGAGAAAAGACAGATGAACAGGAGAAAAGGCACAAAATTTTTATTAATATTTATGTGAACATGAGTCCACAGAAAAAAATCAGCGAAACTCAAAGAGGCAGTTAGACTCAGGGGTTTATATACCATTTTAACAAAGGAAAGAGAATTCGGGCTTTGAGGGGATGATAAATTGTGGGGAAGTGACTAGGAAATATATGGGGGAACTAGTGGAAGACAATGGTTATTTTAGTAAGGTCTGTTATGCAAACTCATCTTGATATTGACTTCCGTCCCTGGTGATAAGAGTCACTCTGCCCTCCCTTCCTAGTGCAGGGTGAGAGTCACCTTCACAAAGGGAAATTTGTCCCTGCTTTTAGGCAGATTCGGGGGTCAGAGAACTCTTCCTCCATCTGTTGATTCTCAATTGCCTTCGGCTCAAAATAATCCACATGCCAAAGGGGCATATTTCAGGGTGGCATATTCTGATCCCCTTCAAATGCCATGCTAAATAATTTAGGCTTTATTTTATAGCAATGAGAGGTTTTAGGCATAAATGACATAGTCAGATTTGCATGCTTGAAAATGCAAAATTGGGGGGCTGTTAGAAGGGAAGCTGCTTCAGGCTGTGCGCCCCCTTGTGGAGAAGAGAGAGAAAGCGAGCGAGATGGAGAACTCTGCATTGGGATTCCCTCCCTTCTTTCTATCTTCCTGAAGGAAAGCAGGGATTTCAATTTTCATCCTCCCAGGCGGCTGCTGTCTGGAGGCTGCTCCATCTGTGCAGGGCTTATCGCTGCTGCTTCCGAGAGGCAGAACCCCAGAGAGGATCTTAAGTTCTACAAAGCCCACCTGGGGAGCAAGCAAACATGGAGCCTCCCCCAACCTCTTGAAGGATCTTAGCGGAGGCTGCCTGTGCCCTAGTGTACCCTTGCTGGGTCCTCAGCAAGACTGTCTTACTCACCCCCGCTTTGCAAATATTTAACTTCAGGATCAGCTGCTCTGGGTGACATGCAAGGGGGAGCTTCAACTTTCTTGTTTATTTTAGATCCCAGGGACGCCCCCACAGGTACAGGAAGAGGGTACAGAGAAAGGTGGGGATTCCCTAACCCCTTCTTTCTTGGCACAGACAGGCAGAGAACACCTCTTTTCTTACCCCTGGGCAGCCCAGGAAGTCAATCCTTCCACTATTCTTGCTGCATGCCTCTCTTCCCTCTCCCCAGATTCCTGGGAGACTCAAAACCCCGTTCAACTCTCTTTGGGCTAGCTGCTCCCCTCCCCAAGAGGATTTCTCTCCAGAGCTGGTATCATCACTTAATGATGTTCCACCAATAAGGGGAAGGTAATTGATTGTTAAGTGAAAATATAAATTGTAATTGAATCCGTCACATTTCAGTTTTTCATTATCGTGTGACAAGTCTCTTAGTGCATTGGCAAGGACTGTAGGGATGAGGGAGGGCTGGAGAGAGAGATAAGGGCAGTTGTCTTCTGTTTCCTTATCCAGTGTGGTAGGCTTGTAGTTTCAAATTGTAAACTGCCTCACTGGGACTCTTGCACACGTAAGTGTGCATGGGTGTGCACACAGCTATGCACTGGGTCAAATGAATTCATATTCAAGAACCGAAGTGGAATGCTTATGGGTCCTTGGCTGCGATGTGTAGGTCCAGTTTGAGTTTCAGTTTTGTATTTCTAGCTTCCCACTGGACGTTCAGTTTCTTTAATAAGTTCATGCTCTCCCAAGCATTGTGCTGCACATGCTCACTGTTTTGATCTAATTCAGTACTGATCTAATTCAGTGTGGTGCTTAGGAAGTAGACTTGAGAAACAGTAGGCTTGTATTAGTCTCGTGGTCCCGCTGCTTACTAACTGTGTGGCCTTGGGCAAGTTTCTAACCTCTCTGTGCCTCTGTTTTCTCATCTGTAAAATAGGGATAATAATAAATATTTACAGTTTAGGGCTGTCGTGAGGATTAGATAGGGTTAGTTTAGGTAAAGCAGTTAGAAAAATACACATGGTAAAAACTGATACCAAATGATTTTGATATCAGGGTCATGCTGGCTTTATCAAGCAAGGTGGGATTTGTTCCTTCTTCCTTTATTTTCTGGAAGTGTTTGTGTTAAGTTTGGCACTCTTTCCTCCTTAGTGTTTAATAAAATTCATAGTTTTGATGACAAATCAATTTGTTTCATAGATACGGGGCTGTTTATATTTTAAAATTCTTCTTGTGTACATTTTAGGTTGAGCTTTCAACAAGTGTTTCTCTTTTATCTAAGTCAAATTTGGAGGCATAAAGTTGCTACTTTTATTATATTTGTCTATAGGATCTCTGAAGATCTTCCTTATTTTACTTCTGATACTGGCAATTTGTGGTTTACTTTCTCCTTTATTTCTTGATCATTCAAACTAAGGAGATTATCAACGTTATTAAGTTTTTCCAAAAAACAACCTCTGACTTTGCTGATTGTCTTTATTGGTTGTCTCTTTCCATTGCATTCATTTGTCTTCTTATTTATTATCTTATTTCTTGTACCTACTCTGGGTTTAATTTA
Organism: Hylobates moloch; assembly: GCF_009828535.3. NCBI lineage: Eukaryota > Metazoa > Chordata > Mammalia > Primates > Hylobatidae > Hylobates > Hylobates moloch. Next base: position 22,831,747 of record NW_026652288.1, on the reverse strand, counting down.
CTCTTCATTTCTTAGCCTCTTAAGGTCGTGGTTTAGATCATTGCTCTAATGTGTTTCCTGTTTCCTGAGATAGGCTTCTCAAGCTATACATTTCCCTGTAAGCACTGCTTTAGGTATACCTACACAATTTGAAATCGTTATCATTCCACTGAAAATATTCCATGCTTTCTTTTGTGATTTATTCTTTGATCTCCGGACTATTTAGCAGTATGTTTAATTTCCAAATATTGGGGAGATTTTCTTGGTGTGCTATTGAAATTAGTATCTAATTTAATGCCATTGTCACCAGAGAATATACTCTTTATGTTATTGGTCTTTTGAAATTTATTGAGGCTTTCTAATGGCCTAGCATATGGTTTTTTGGGTCATTTTCTGTGCACTTGCAAAAAAATGTATATTTCACAGTTTTTGGTCTGTTTTATAAATGTCAATTCCATGAAGCTGGTTGATTGAGTTGTGCAGATCTTCTGTCTGCTCTCTGCTTTTTTTTTCGTCAACTTGTTCTATCAACTGTTGAGAGAAGAGAATTTAAAGTCTCCATTTGTCTTTGTGGATTTGTCTATTTATCTTTTTAGCACAGCCACTTTTTGCTTCAGATATTTTGAAGCTCTGTTTTAAGGTACATACACATTTAAGATGTTTATATATCTTTAATGGACTGAAACTTTTATAATAATAAAATGTCCTTTTATATCTCTACTAGAATTCTGTGTCTTGAAGTCTAGTTTAATATAGCTATACTATTTTTCTTATACTTAATGTTTGTGTAGTATATTGTTTTCATATTTTACTTTCAACCTATCTGTGTCTTTATATTAAAAATATGTTTACTGAAAGCAACATAAAGGCTTTTCTTGCTTTTCAGTCTGATAATTTCTGCTTCTTAAAAAGAACATTTAGTTAATATGCATACTTACTGATATGATTGCTTTTAAGTCTAACATCATGTTATTATTTTGTATTTTCCATTCTGTCTTTTGTATCTTTTTATCTTTTTCTCCCTTATTCTTTCTTCCTTGTTTTGTGTGATTAAAGCATTTTTAGTATTCCATTGTACCTTTACTATTGATCTTTTTGTTATACCTATTTGTACTATTTTTAAAATGATTGTTGTAGTGATGACACTATTCATCTTTAACTTATCACAGTCTCCCACTCCCATGGTGCCATTTTTGCCTGTTAAAAATTATGGATGGCTCAACCCCAACTCTTCTGGAAATTATGGACTACATGTTGACACCCTGATCCGAAAATCTGAAATCTGAAATGCTTCAAAATCCAACACTTTTTGAGTGCTGACTTGATGCCACAAATAGAAAATTACACACCTGCTCTCACTTGACAGGTCTCAGTCAAAATGATTCAAAAGTTTGTTTCCTGCACAAGATTATTAAAAATATTGTATAAAAATCACCTTCAGAGTATGTATATAAGGTGTACATGAAACGTAAATGAACTTTTGTGTTTAGACTTGGGTCCCATCCCCAAGATATCTTATTATTTATATGCAAATATTCCCAAATCCAAAAAAATCTGAAATCCCAAACATTTCTGATCCTAGACATTTCAAATAAGGGGTACTCAGCTTGTAATATTATTTCATGAATAATGTAAGAAATTTATACAGTAAAATTCCATTTACCCTTCCTACACTTTGTTCTTCTATGTTTTTTACTTCTACATATGGTATTAATTCCATAATACATTTTTAAAGTTTTTACTTTATATGGTCTGTAGGTTGTTAAAAGTGTGTGTGTGTGTGTGTGTGTGTGTGTGTATGGATAGATTTAGAGGGGAAGAAAGAAAAAGAAAGAAATGAGAGAGAGAGAATAAAGGAAAAAAAACTCTGAAAAGTATTTACACACATTTTAAAGCTTTTATGATCTTCTTTATTCTTCTGTAAAGATCCAAGTTTCCATCTGGTATCATTTCCTGCAGCCCGAAATACTTCTTTTAATATTTCTTATAGTGCAAATCTGTTGGCAAAAAATTCAGATTTTGTTTATCTGGAAAAGTCTGTATCCCACCCTCATTTTTGCAAGGATATTTTGCTGGATAAAGAATTCAAGGCCAGCATGATTTATAATGCTTTTATCTAATTAAACCTCTCATTAAATTGTTTTCTGGACTCCACTGTTTCTAATGAAGTCAGCCATTCTTTGTCATGTATGAATGTCATAGATCTATGTATTTCCTTTGATTTTCAGCAGTTTGACTGGTTGCCAAGATGATGGTTCGGTTTGTTTTGCCCCTGCTTGTGGTTTATTGAGATTTTCTGAATCTTTCAGTTGATGTAGAATTCTTGGCCGTCATCTTTTCAAATATTCCCTTTGCTTCATTCTATCTTTTATCCTGGGACTTTGACTTCATATATGTTAGACCATCTGATATTGTTTCAGAGATCTCAGATGCTCCGTTTCTTTTTTTCTCTCCAGTCTTCTCTCTACCTATTTTAATTTGGATAATTTCCTGTTTTCTAGTTGACAAATCCTCTTTTGTATTATATCTAGTTTGTTACCCTGTCAAATGAACTATCCATTTCTGAGATTGTAGTTCTTCTATTTTTTTTTTTAGCATTTCTATTTTGTTCTCTTTTATACTTTCCCTCTCCCTAGACAAATTCCCCATCTTTTCACGTATTGTCCACAATTTTTTGGATCCTTTAATGTATTTATCATACGTTTTATTCCCCCAGACTCCCTGTATGATAAATCCAACATCTGGACCTTCTCTGGATCTGATTTCATGGCTCTTTTCTTGGACCATGGTAAAACTTTCTCAGTTCTTTGTGTATCTCTTAATTTTTTTACTGTGTGCAAAAACATACATATAAAAGGACTGAAGGGGTAGAAATAAACTTTATCCCCAAAAAGGGCACACCCCTTTTCCTGCAAGGCTGGTACTGCGGAAGGATGAGTTAATCCCATATGGAGTTGAGCTGAGCCTTGGCTTTGTTGCAGCTTTGGTCAGATTTAGTTCCCTTCCAGGTTTAAATGTTTTGAGGGTGTCATCAAGACTCTCCCTCCAGCAGGGCTTGCAATCTGAGAGGAGGTGAGATTTGGAGATCTCTTTAAGCCTTATAGGTTTCTGAACAATGAGAAACTCCATTTTCCAACCCTATCACCAACTTTTTGGGTCACTGAAAAATTTTGTATTTTTTTTCCAGTCCCACCCCTGGCTTTCTATTCCTTGGGAAGTCTCTTTCCATCAGGCTACCCCACTCCCGGCCTTTGGATGGCTACCACAGGACACTATGTGAAGACCTTCACAGTTTTAAAGGGGTTTCTCCTGCCTACTCGGTCCCAGCTTTAGTCGGCTTTTCTGATCACTGGATGCAAGTCTATGGTGTCTCAGGGAGATTTTCGCAGTTCTCTTTCCCTGCCCCTCCCCACCTGCAATGCATCTCGTTGTCTTGCACTTAGAGAGGGCCTCATATGCCTTGGGAGGGGAGATATCTTTCAGGTCTCTGCCCTGCCCCAATCTTTAATACACTACTCCCATACACTTGGTTTAGGTCTATGGGAAATGTTTGGGGGCTGGATACCGAGTTGTTCCGTGAAAGGGATCCCATGGACCTCTCGTCTTTAGCAGCTCACACATGGCCATGGGAGGCTTATAAAATTCTTTTGTTTGTGCTCCTTCTTTCACCACACCACTAGGGACGACAGCAGCTGTAGGTCTGTACTCTCCAAGAAAGGGCTCATTGCTTTCTGGAATTTAACTCATTTAGGTTTGTTGACATCCTTGGCTCTCTAATGGGCTTAAAAACTGTAATTTGTAGCCTATTTGGCTTCTTCCAATGTTAGAATGGCAGTGACATCCCCTTGTGACTCTACATCTTAAACAGACATTCATACTTTACAGCTCTAGTCTCTAGAAGCGTTCACTGAGGCAATAGCATGTTTCATATCTGGATGGTTAAAGATTATTTAACTCCAACCAATGGTTGTTTCTTTCTTCTGACAGCTAAAGATCCAGCCATATAGATGCAGACATCAACATTCTTAAATAAAGATTTTCATTTTTCCAGGTCATTGCTCCTGACATTTGGAAAGCAATACTGAGAGGCATATTAATCTGAATAGGCTGATTTTTGGCTGGGAAGGTTTAATAAAGCAAGTTATTTTCTCTCTGACTTTGAGCAGTGGTTTGAACCAGTTCTTCAGCACAGCAGAGACCAAGGCACTCCCTTTGCCCCTTTCTATGAAGGGAAGGCCCATTCTCTGGGGAAGGAGGGGGATAGTTTCGTAAAGTAGAAGAACTATCTAGGTCCTTTTCTATTCTTATTTTTTCTGTAGTCAGTGACAACTGGTCTAAATGGTCCCCAGTATTCACCACCCATTTGACATAAGAACAGCTTCTACTCTAACTGGGGTTTGATTTATTCTGGAAGTCCAATCTGTCTTTGTTTGGGTTTGAGGTGTTACTCCTTCTTGTGGTAACTTGACATCCCACAATGTCCTTTGGGAGGAGTGCTGAGGCACCACTAGACACTGACAAGGTAGCTTAGGGGGCAAAAGGGCTTGGTTAATTAGGAGGAGGTGGCAAGTGTGCATCCTGTCAAAAATCACAGCTACTGCAAGGAGTACTACAGTTCCTGTAAACCCTTGAGCTCCATTAGGAGAAAAAAAAAAAAAAAAAAAGGTAGGTAGGCATGGTTACAATGCCAGAGGTAATGAGCCATTTTTCATAGTATAGTAATAATTTTAATTAATAAAGATCACCGCATAGTTCTTGACACTCACAGATGTGAGCATTCACCTATAATGTACTTAGGAGGGTGTGTGTCTGCATGCATGCAGGCTGGAGAGGCCATTCCACTCCACGCTCCTGTTCTAAGCTCCTGGTATCAAAGCCACGCTCTGGGACTTGGGTTTGGCCTATAATGAAGAAGCAGGAAGAGCAAACTTCAGGCCTATTTCTAGAGAAGGATAGAAACATTTTCATTAGTAGCATGTCTAAACAGATCCATAAAAGTTAAACGAGGCATATTTCCAACAACTTTATCGTAAAATCAGAAAAAAAAATTATCTGGAACTACTAGTATAACACGATTGAGATGCTGGTGATACAGAGCATGAACTCTGACCCCAGGTCAATTTTGCTACTAGCTTTGGAGATTGTCAACTAACGTTACAAGCATCTTCATAGATTTTTTAATCTACTTCCACTGACTTCTTATGTAGTCTCGAGGAAGCCATCAAACTTGTTTCTATTTTTTTGAGTATGGTCTTCAGAGCCTTACTTGATGTTGCCAGTTGGATGTCTAATACACAACTCAGACTGGACAAGTTCAATTCAGAACTCTTGATTCTTCCTCAGACTTCCTTAGCCCCAATTCCTTAGCCCTCATTCACCTGTTTCAAAGCCACAGATCTAAGCATCACCTTTACCTTTTTACAATTTGTTTTATTCTCCATATCCAAACCATGTGCAAATCCTGTTGGCTTTACCTACGATGTATACCCCAATCCATCCACAATGTGAATGCATATGTGTGTGCAATGTACATGTGTATGTGTGCATATATGTGTAAGTGTGTTTATATACATATGTACATATGGATATATATTTTATCCCTCTCTCCTCACTGTTTCTGTAGAATATGAGCAAAGATCTTGACTATCAGCTTTGTCTCTCTAGTGTTAAGGACATGAATGAATCTCCAAAGAAACATCTGGAATTGTAGTCAGGGATTAAATATGTTCTACACAGGAGACACCAAGCTCCAGAGAGGCAGAATTATTTACTTAATCTTCCTGGAGAAATAATTTATTGGTCCCAACAGATAATGGAAAGATGCCTGGCAATGATAAAGAACATGAATTTAATGTTCTTTGGGCCAAGTTTTCCTGCTGACAGTCTAAGGTTCTGATCTGGCCTGTACAGTGTTATAAAATTGTTGAGTTACTTGAAAACATAAAACAAAGTGGATTTTCTGTATCTCTTGAAAGTGTGGGTTGTCTGGCAACACAGGATGTGCATTCCTGTCTAACAACATTCTGATGCTAGAGCTAAGAAGTGGCTGCCCTTGAGTCAAGGTGCTATTCTCCAGGTGGCCAAGGAAGATTCTGTCCCAGCCCATTTCACTAATTTGCGCGACTTGCCTGGTTTCTTTGGGTCTCTGAACCTGAGACCCTGGTCAATCTGGATTTCTACAGACCCTCCTATGAACAGGCAGGTAGCAAGAACTTCCCTAGCGCCCTTCCTTTATCATCAGCCTGGGATCAGTCTCCAGTTCTAAATGGGCACATGGAGATTTGAGAGCCAGTACCTGGTCCCCACGTAGGCCTGGTCACATCATACCACAACCCAGTATCTTCCTTATTCTCTGGTTATGTCCCAGACATTTTCAAAAAAATATGGTGAAGAGAGGGTACCCAGCTAGCGTTAACCACAGCCACCACTCTTGGAGACATGACTCAAAATTAAGACCTGCTAATTTGTTCGTTAGGGTCATCTGCCAAGGACTATTTTGACTGGAAGGAGTCACGGCTCAAGTGCTATGCCCTTCTTTGTCACCCCCAGCTGGGACATTTCCTCCTCCACTTCCCTGGGCCAACATAACACTAGTGTCAAGCACGAGGGTCTTTGCAATCAATCCTTCATCCCCTTCACACTTGTATGCTTGGGAAGCTGGGACCCTTCCAGGAAAAGAAAAAGTGTACCTGGGTCGGAGTTGGGGTGTCCCTCATCCCATGTTCTTGTCCTCTCAAATATGTGGCCAATTTCCTGGAGATTTCTGTATCCCTCAAGGGTGGCAGGAGGTCAGACTTCTATGAGAAATTACTCCCTAAGATGAAGTGGTGAATCCAAATTTCTCTTAATGTTTACACAACCATACCGCATAGCTGTGGAGTCTAGGAGATTTCCCTTGGGTTAGAAATGCCTATTCATTTTGTTATGTTGGTGGGTTATTCTAAGTCACAGAAGGAATACAAATAGACAACACGAAAGCAGCACATGCATGGCATAAAGCTCAGACTCAGATGCAACCTCCACATTCCACACAGTGGTCACATCTCAGCCGTCTTCTCATTTATCCGATTGTTGTTTTAGAATATCCAATGATCAATATGTTTCACTCCTGTCTAGGAGGCTCCAGTAATGAACAAAAGGCATTGGCTGCGGAGAATGCCACTTTCTACTATTACAAGCAATTTGCTAGTTTTCTCAGAAGAAGAGCTTAAGAGGGTTTCATGAAATGTCTGCTTTCAGAATCATTAACTATTGATTAAACTCCCCATTTTACTTTGCGTAAATTCTGTTAAAAAGAAATAACAGAGTGAATAACAGTGCTGACCACCGTGCGATCACGGGGCGGCACAGCCTGAGTCAGTGCGTGATGTGCTCAGTTTCAGGCTCTTTGGAGAGGAGAGCTGATTGGGAGCATTCGCCTGTCCTGGGTATCCGGTTTCTGCGACAGCTGTATATTTCACTGTTGAGCTCATCCTTTATGTTGATTTCTATTAGTGAATTTATAAATACAGCCTGAGGAATGCTACCCATCCCTCAGCTCTTGAACCATCATTATGATCTAGAATGGTAAATTCTTTGTAGGAGTCACCTTGGTTCAGTTGGGAAAAACATTACTGATGTGCTTTGAAAATGTAGAGTTCGAGTTTTTTTTTTTTTTTTTTTAATATAGCTGAATAGGATTTTAAGAAAGCAGAATTATAATGTGGACTGAAAAGAAAAGCGAGAGGTTGGGTCGGAAACTAGGTTATCAGTACAATGCAGAAAGGGAAAATAAATGCTAATAGACTGCACATCTGCCCTTCCCACTAGATTAGAGACCAGGAGGGCACCTGCTGGATTCGGCCCATTGTGTGGCCGAACAGAACACAGGGTCTGGGCTATTATCCCCTCCACAGCCCCTTGTGCCACAGATGGTTCTTCTTGCTTCTCTTATCGGGCCGTGCATTCAGTCTCTGTAGCTTGATCTCTTCCTCACTCTTCTGCTCATACAAAATGGATTGATCTGCTGAAAGAGAGGGGCTGGAGAGGGGCTGTCTCGGGAGAAAAGGGGAGGGTGTGAAGACAAAAGCCGGGGAGGCCAGGTGCAGGGATGGGGTGGGGAGGGAAGAGAGAGACTCGGTGCCTTGCTGGGGACAGCCCCGTCAGCGGTCAGCAGCCTTGTCTCCCCTAGGCCTCGAGCTCAGTCGCCTGGAAAATGGCCTTGTGCCTTTGTGCTCTGGACAGCCAAAGCTCTCAGGTGTTGAACAAGCAAGCAGCGCTGACTGCCTTTTCTCCCTTCCCTGGGGATGCTGAACGTCTAGGGCTGGCATTGCTGGCGGTCCCCTCTTAGGAGACCCAGAGCTCTGCCTTTGAGCTGACTGAAGAGCTGCAAATTCAGCAAAGGTGAGCAGGGGTTGAGAACCGTGGCCTTATGAGAGCCAGCCCTCCCAGGAGAGCCAGCTGTCCCAAGACAGCCTACCTGGAAGGATAGAAGGGTCATTCCTCAGGGCTGAATCCAGAGCCCAAGGTGTGCTGAACACAAGTCTCCTCCTGATCTGGATCCACAAGAGGTTGTATGGCTAAGATCACATCCAGGCTCCCTCACTTACAAGCTGTGGGGCCTCCAGACATTTGCCCAGCTGTATTCATAGTGTTACTGGTGAAGATTAAATGGGTTGGTCATGGAAAGATCTTAGAACAATGAGTGGCTTAGAACAATACCTTAAAACTTAGCTATGATTTTCATCATCATCATGGTCATCATCATCATCATATATCTATATTAGAACCATTTTCTATTAACATTACATATTATCAGTATTACAATGTACCGCCATATAAGACATCATGGCATAATTGAAAGAACATGGACGTTGTGGACAGGCAGTTTGAGACCTCACCCTGACACTGAAATCACACAGTATTTGTGTGATTTTTGGTGTGTTACTTCTCTTTTCAAGCCTCAGTTTCCTAACTGTGAGGTGGGGCTAATGCTATAAATTACCCAGTACAGAGCCTGCACATTAGAGCAGTTCAATATGTGGGAGCTGTCACTCTTCAGAGTAGCCCATGCAAACACATGTTGTGTGCACCTGTGCGCGCCTGTGTGGCGTTGAGTCTGGCTGGTCAGTTTCTGCTGGTGTGTGTTGAATATAGAACCTAGAAGCAAGTGTCTGAAACAGCAGAACAGACTGGGACAGGGAGAGGATGGCAAGAAGGAATGTAAGCAGAATCAGAGATGAGGATCTCAGAATTCTAGTCCTGGTTCATTGCCCTATACCTCTTTCCCTTCTTCCTGTGGCAGGTGCCTGTGGGCTATAGGCCTGGGCCTTAATGGGTCAAGTCCTGCTTGTGGCTCCTGTGAACCTTCAAGCACAACTTCTCTCTCTCCTGGAACTGAGCTGCTTTGTGTACTTTGAAGCCCTTGAATGCAGTTTGGGGGGCTCTTGATCAGGGAGTTAAGAGGTCCAAGTTAATCCTGGCTCCCCATCAGTGGAAAAAGAGGAATAGCACAAGGACCTTTTTCTCAATATGCCTTAGTTTCACCATCTGTAAACAGAGGGCTGGGTCAGACAAATCCCATATCCCCTGCCCCCCACAGCAAAATCTTACATCCAGATGAAGTGTGTCCTGTCCTCTGAGCATCTTTTTGCTGCATCTTTGCAAGGAAGATTGTACATGTTGGTGTGAACATAGAAAGAAGTGTCTGAAACAGCAGAACAGACTGGGACAGGGAGAGGCTGGCAAGAAGGAATGTAAGTAGAATCAGAGACAAGGACCTCAGAATTCCGGTCCTGGTTGCCTGCCCTAATACCCCTTTCCCTTCTTCCTTGTGGAATGAGGTAACTTTATCTGAACAAGAGCTGAAGGGAACCCTAAAGGGAAAGTCTGAACTTTCCCAGGTTCCAGGTGCTGTTGCTTTAATTATTAATAATGATTAATACTGGAGTCTTGCTTTGGCCTTGGTGGGCACACCCCTGAGTGGTTCTGCTCTGGGCCCTGAGAGGCAGGGCTCTACCCCTGCTTGTGCAATGTGCCTACACAACCCCAGGGAGCAAGATTCACATTAACTGTCATCCTAAGTTTATATCACCATTATAAGACTTTTCCAGCAGATGGCCATAAAGTGTCTTGAGAAAGTCATGCCCGTTTCTTCTTTTGCAACTTGCACAAGGTCACCATATTGGCTAGCCAGGGGTCTGTGAGACCGCATCTCCTTTTGCTGCCACCCTACAGGCCAGGCCTCTTCCCCTGCCTGCTCTTTAGCCTTCCCTGAGCCTCCTCCTTCCAGGTCCCTTGCCACATCATCCTTCCTCCTCCCTCACCCCCATGCTTGGTGTGCCTCTGAGATTTTCCCTTAGTAATTGAAGGAATCTGAGAGGTAAAATGAAGAGCCGCAGGAGAAGGCACACAGCTACAAGCTGTAAAGGGCTTCGTGTCTCAGTTTTGGAACATGATGGGCGGAGTCACATCCCTGGTAGTTTTCATGTATGACCTCTCCTCTTTCTGCATTCTGAAGCTGCACTTCTCCTTCCCCATGCATTCTCTCTTGTCAAATATTCCTGGGGTCAAAGAGCCTTAGTCTCCTCTTCCTTCCAAAAGAAATGCCCTATCCTCAGTATACATTGCTATACCTCTTGCCCTGACTCCAGAATCTTAAGTGTTAAGTCTTAATGCCAGGCCTACGAATATAGAAGTCTTGGATGAGATTTGCTGATGGAAAGAGGAGGCACCAGGCTCTATCTCCCTAGAAGTTTGCTCCTCCATGGAGGATATGACCCAAGAAACTCTTAGAAACAAAGCCAGAGTAACCACTAACCGCATTAACCCCACACAAGAGGGGTACTACTTTTAGAATGGGCACTCTGAGGCCTGAGGATATGAGGCTCTTGGATCCTGGTGTGCCCTGATGTATAGTGCCTTTTGCCTTCAACAAGAAGCTCATCTTTTGGAAGGAACCTTTAGCTAGAATCTAGAGAGTTGGAGTTCGAGCCCTGCCTCTGCTATTTTCTACCTGTGCCACCTATATTAGGTGGAAGATGCCATATACATGGCCGGAATTTTTAACCTGTCCCCTTCTCTTTCTCTCAGGCAGCAATGAGGTTTTGAGGCCTGGCAGTTTTAGGTGGACTGTCTCCACCAAGGATAAATAAACATTATTTATGTCTGGTGATTTACTTTCACATCTATCTTTATTTCTCCAGCATTTGGTATTAAGCCCCTGCTAAACATCAAGCTTGTCATGAAGAAATGAGGTCAGCACACAAAGGGAATGCCCCTTGGAGAAAGTCACCACTCCAGTTGGAGCTAACTGGACCAATTCTTGACCAGTGAAAAGATAAATCCAGTGTAAGGTGCAAGCACCTGCTTTTAACATTATGCCATTGTGATTTTAGCTGCTGCTCACAGGTAACTATCGCCTTTCAAGTCTTTCCTTCCTTGTACTAGTTAATTCTCACAGGCCAGACCTATAATTGAGGGATAAGATTTACACATTGCAGCCGCTGGCTTTCCTTCTCTGCTTTCCACTCCAATTACGATCCCAAGACATGAATCTACAGATGATCCCTTTTCCCAGATCCAGAGCTGAACCCTAATGAAGCCACACATCTCACCTCACGGTGGTGCAGCTCTATGGGGAGGCTGTCTCTGCAGGACGGAACCCCTTCCCTCTCAAGAAGTGCCAGGAACCCAGACCCATCATAAGGTGACTCCACTTGGGGGTAGTTCAGGGATCTGCTTCAACCACTTCCTTCTTTGATTTTCCACAGGATCACTTGCAAAACAAAACTGACTCTGAGAAAAGAAAGTCTTCAGTATTTTGAATCCATTGACACACAGGTGAAACAAATCAGTTTGCATTTTCCCTATACTTTCAACACTTTGTTTCTGAATAATAATAAAAAAGTCCCTGAAGCAAATACTATTTTGAGCCTAATTTCTGGAGGCTCCTAGCAGGTACATCACTATTTCTCTTGCTGTGATGTTCTTTTTGGTCTTAAAAAGAAAAGACTTAAGGGAAGAAGATGACTTTTATTTTTCAAACATTGAGCAGGTGCCTTGAGGAAGAAGCCCTGGGTGCCTTGGTGGCTGCAGGGGGCAGAACAGGGGGAGACAGGTAGAGGGGGCAAGTGGAGATTTGGACTGGAAAACAGAATACTCCAATTCAGCAGTTTCCAACCAGGCTGTACAGTAGAGCCACTTGGGGATGCTTTAAAAAGAACCAATTCCCACTCCCCTCCCTAGGTAATACTGATTTAGCTTGTCTGGCACAGGACCCGGGAATCTGCATATTTGAAAGACCCATTCTGTACCTAGGAAATCAGAATTACCGCAGGAGAAGTGTGGGGAACTGTATATAAAAAAATGGCTGGCCAGGCATGGTGGTTCACACCTGTAATCCCAGCACTTTGGGAACCCAAGGGGTGGGGGGGGGGGTGGATCACCTGAAGTCAGGAGTTCAAGACCAGCCTGGGCAACATGGTGAAACCCTGTGTCTACTAAAAATACAAAAATTAGCTGGGCACGGTGGCGTGTGCCTGTAATCCTAGCTACTTGGGAGGCTGAGGCAGTAGAATTGCTTGAAACTGGGAGATGGAGGTTGCAGTGAGCCAAGATTACGCTATTACACTCCAGCCTGGGCAACAGAGCAAGACTCCGTCTCAAACAAACAAACAAACAAACAAAATGGCCCACAGTGATTCTGAGGCAGCCAGGTCCTGGTGCACAGACTGGTATTTTCTAAAAAGGAATAGCTATTTCAAGTTGCTCCGCAAAGTTTTGGGGCTCCCTTTTGGGGTACAGCACCCTGTCACTTGCTAGAGCACTCAAGCAGGCACTTGTACAGGTGCTGCAGGGAGCTCCTTACTCAAGGGTGGGGCTGCCAGTGATCTCACAGGTGTCCTCTGACTTTGCATCAACAGCTGGAGATGTCATCCTTGTCTCACAAAGCTGTTCTGTCTGATGTAAAGCCATGTTCAGGTTTATGCCCAAGGTGAACAGAAGATGGGCCTGGTGTAGTGGCTCCTGCCTGTAATCCCAGCACTGTGGGAGGCCCACATGGGAAGATGCTTACGGTGTTCAAGACCAGCTTGGGCACCACTGTGAGATCCTGTCTCTACAGAAAAATAAAAAAAGTAAAAATTAGCCAGGTGTGGTGATGCATGCCTATAGTCCTAGCTACTTGGGAGGCTGAGGTGGGAGGATTGCTTGAGACCAGGAGTTTGAGGCTGCAATGAGCTATGATTGTGCCACTGCGCTCAAGCCTGAGTGACAGAGAAAGACCCTGTCTCCAAAATGAAAAGACAAAACAAAAGAAAAACACATGTTTGGGTGGAAAGAAAGAGGCCGGGGTGGAAGTGGTGGAGGTGGGTGGTGGAGTCTTCTTTAAGCCATGGTAGCCCCACTTGTGCCAGCCTCTGTAAACCCTGGGAGTAAACTATGGGCTTTCCTGCATTGAAAACTTTGTTTTACAAAAATATTTCTTTTTGGTTAAAGCACACTGCACATTCCTTTCCATGTATCTGCTTACACGTCCACTAAGACTCACCAGACATCCCATTTTCCATGAAGGCTTCATAATATAATTAGCAGTGACCTCTGCATTGAGAGCCTGAGAACAGCACTGGCCTCATGAGATGGGAGCCAGGTCCTAGACGGGGACCTTGGACTTAGGCTGGGAGCCAGTGGTGCCTGGGGCTCCTGAAGCCTTCACACACAGTGTACCTAGCAGGCTTTGGTAGCCTGTACATCACCAATGATAATCTGCATATCTATGGGAGAGACACAATAAGGCTTCACCCATACCAGGTGGGAAGAGCTTAATTTAATCCTCTGGGGTTGTGTGTTTTGAAATAAAAAAAACAGATCAATTCTTTTTTTTTTTTTCTTATACATGCAGAAAATAATGTTTAAATCAATTGTGAACTTTTGAAAAAGGTGTTTACAAAGCCAGGAATAGAGAAAAAGTTTTTTAAGTTGCTAAAAATCAGCAGCAAATTTAACATTTCTTGGGTAAATATTAGAAGCATTTCCTTTAAGGTTCAGAATGAGCTAGGATGCCTTTTGTTTCTTTGTTTTGTCTTAAAAAATTTTTTGAGACAGTCCTGCTTTGGCCCCCCAAAGTACTTTGGGATTACAGGCATGAGCCAGCATGCCTGGCCTCTAGGAGGCCTTTTTTTTTTTTTTTTTTTTTTAATTATATTATACTTCAGGGTTTTAGGGTACATGTGCACAATGTGCAGGTTTGTTACATATGTATCCATGTGCCATGTTGATTTCCTGCACCCATTAACTCGTCATTTAGCATTAGATGTATCTCCTAATGCTGTCCCTCCCCCCTCCCCCCACCCCACAACAGTCCCCGGAGTGTGATGTTCCCCTTCCTGTGTCCATGAGTTCTCATTGTTCAATTCCCACCTATGAGTGAGAACATGCGGTGTTTGGTTTTTTGTCCTTGCGATAGTTTACTGAGAATGATGTTTTCCAGTTTCATCCATGTCCCTACAAAGGACACGAACTCATCATTTTTTATGGCTGCATAGTATTCCATGGTGTATATGTGCCACATTTTCTTAATCCAGTCTATCGTTGTTGGACATTTGGGTTGGTTCCAACTCTTTGCTATTGTGAATAGTGCCACAATAAACATACGTGTGCATGTGTCTTTATAGCAGCATGATTTATAGTCCTTTGGGTATATACCCAGTAATGGGATGGCTGGGTCAAATGGTATTTCTAGTTCGAGATCCCTGAGGAATCCCCACATTGACTTCCATAATGGTTGAACTAGTTTACAGTCCCACCAACAGTGTAAAAGTGTTCCTATTTCTCCACATCCTCTCCAGCACGTGTTGTTTCCTGATTTTTTAATGATGGCCATTCTAACTGGTGTGAGATGGTATCTCACTGTGGTTTTGATTTGCATTTCTCTGATGGCCAGTGATGATGAGCATTTCTTCATGTGTTTTCTGGCTGCATAAATGTCTTCTTTGGAGAAGTGTCTGTTCATGTCCTCTGCCCACTTTTTGATGGGGTTGTTTGTTTTTTTCTTGTAAATTTGTTTGAGTTCATTGTAGATTCTGGATATTAGCCCTTTGTCAGATGAGTAGGTTGCAAAAATTTTCTCCCATTCTGTAGGTTGCCTGTTCACTCTGATGATAGTTTCTTTTGCTGTGCAGAAGCTCTTTAGTTTAATGAGATCCCATTTGTCGATTTTTGCTTTTGTTGCCATTGCTTTTGGTGTTTTAGACATGAAGTCCTTGCCCACGCCTATGTCCTGAATGGTATTGCCTAGGTTTTCTTGTAGGATTTTAATGGTTTTAGGTCTAACATATAAGTCTTTAATCCATCTTGAATTAATTTTTGTATAAGGTGTAAGGAAGGGATCCAGTTGCAGCTTTCTACATATGGCTAGCCAGTTTTCCCAGCACCATTTATTAAATAGGGAATCCTTTCCCCATTTCTTGTTTTTGTCAGGTTTGTCAAAGATCAGATAGTTGTAGCTATGCGGCATCATTTCTGAGGGCTCTGTTCTGTTCCATTGATCTATGTCTCTGTTGTGGTACCAGTACCATGCTGTTTTGGTTACTGTAGCCTTGTAGTATAGTTTAAAGTCAGGTAGCGTGATGCCTCCAGCTTTGTTCTTTTGGCTTAGGATTGACTTGGCGATGCGGGCTCTTTTTTGGTTCCATATGAACTTTAAAGTAGTTTTTTCCAATTCTGTGAAGAAAGTCATTGGTAGCTTGATGGGGATGGCATTGAATCTATAAATGACCTTGGGCAGTATGGCCATTTTCACGATATTGATTCTTCCAACCCATGAGCATGGAATGTTCTTCCATTTGTTTGTATCCTCTTTTATTTCATTGAGCAGTGGTTTGTAGTTCTCCTTGAAGAGGTCCTTCACATCCCTTGTAAGTTGGATTCCTAGGTATTTTATTCTCTTTGAAGCAATTGTGAATGGGAGTTCACTCATGATTTGGCTCTCTGTTTGTCTGTGATTGGTGTACAAGAATGCTTGTGATTTTTGTACATTAATTTTGTATCCTGAGACTTTGCTGAAGTTGCTAATCAGCTTAAGGAGATTTTGGGCTGAGACAATGGGGTTTTCTAGATATACAATCATGTCATCTGCAAACAGGGACAATTTTAATTCCTCTTTTCCTAATTGAATACCCTTTATTTCCTTCTCCTGCCTGATTGCTCTGGCCAGAACTTCCAGCACTATGTTGAATAGCAGCGGTGAGAGAGGGCATCCCTGTCTCGTGCCAGTTTTCAGAGGGAATGCTTCCAGTTTTTGCCCATTCAGTATGATATTGGCTGTGGGTTTGTCGTAGATAGCTCTTATTATTTTGAGATACGTCCCATCAATACCTAATTTATTGAGAGTTTTTAGCATGAAGGGTTGTTGAATTTTGTCAAAGGCCTTTTCTGCATCTATTGAGATAATCATGTGGTTTTTGTCTTTGGTTCTGTTTATATGCTGGATTACATTTATTGATTTGCGTATGTTGAACCAGCCTTGCATCCCAGGGATGAAGCCCACTTGATCATGGTGGATAAGCTTTTTGATGTGCTGCTGGATTCGGTTTGCCAGTATTTTATTGAGGATTTTTGCATCAATGTTCATCAAGGATATTGGTCTGAAATTCTCTTTTTTGGTTATGTCTCTGCCAGGTTTTGGTATCAGGACGATGCTGGCTTCATAAAATGTGTTAGGGAGGATTCCCTCTTTTTCTATCGATTGGAATAGTTTCAGAAGGAATGGTACCAGTTCCTCCTTGTACCTCTGGTAGAATTCAGCTGTGAATCCATCAAGTCCTGGACTCTTTTTGGTTGGTAAGCTATTGATTATTGCCACAATTTCAGAACCTGTTACTGGTCTATTCAGAGATTCAACTTCTTCCTGGTTTAGTCTTGGGAGGGTGTATTTGTCGAGGAATTTATCCATTTCTTCTAGATTTTCTAGTTTATTTGCATAGAGGTGTTTGTAGTATTCTCTGATGGTAGATTGTATTTCTGTGGGATCGGTGGTGATATCCCCTTTTTCGTTTTTTATTGCATCTATTTGATTCTTCTCTCTTTTCTTCTTTATTAGTCTTGCTAGCGGTCCATCAATTTTGTTGATCTTTTCAAAAAACCAGCTCCTGGATTCATTAATTTTTTGAAGGGTTTTTTGTGTCTCTATTTCCTTCAGTTCTGCTCTGATTTTAGTTATTTCTAGCCTTCTGCTAGCTTTTGAATGTGTTTGCTCTTGCTTTTCTAGTTCTTTTAATTGTGATGTTAGGGTGTCAATTTTGGATCTTTCCTGCTTTCTCTTGTGGGCATTTAGTGCTATAAATTTCCCTCTACACACACTGCTTTGAATGTGTCCCAGAGATTCTGGTATGTTGTGTCTTTGTTCTTGTTGGTTTCAAAGAACATCTTTATTTCTGCCTTCATTTCATTATGTACCCAATAGTCATTCAGGAGCAGGTTGTTCAGTTTCCATGTAGTTGAGCGGTTTTGAGTGAGTTTCTTAATCTCCTGAGTTCTAGTTTGATTGCACTGTGGTCTGAGAGACAGTTTGTTATAATTTCTGTTCTTTTACATTTGCTGATGAGAGCTTTACTTCCAACTATGTGGTCAATTTTGGAATAGGTGTGGTGTGGTGCTGAAAAAAATGTATATTCTGTTGACTTTGGGTGGAGAGTTCTGTAGATGTCTATTAGGTCCACTTTATGTAGAGCTGAGTTCACTTCCTGGATATCCTTGTTAACTTTCTGTCTCGTTGATCTGTCTAATGCTGACAGTGGGGTGTTAAAATCTCCCATTATTATTGTGTGGGAGTTTAAGTCCCTTTGTAGGTCACTGAGGACTTGCTTTATGAATCTGGGTGCTCCTGTGTTGGGTGCATATATATTTAGGATAGTTAGCTCTTCTTGTTGAATTGATCCCTTTACCATTATGTAATGGCCTTCTTTGTCTCTTATGATCTTTGTTGGTTTAAAGTCTATTTTATCAGAGACTAGGATTGCAACCCCTGCCTTTTTTTGTTTTCCAGTTGCTTGATAGATCTTCCTCCATCCCTTTATTTTGAGTCTATGTGTGTCTCTGCACGTGAGATGGGTTTCCTGAATACAGCACACTGTTGGGTCCTGACTCCTTATCCAGTTTGCCAGTCTGTGTCTTTTGATTGGAGCATTTAGCCCATTTACATTTAACGTTAATATTGTTATGTGTGAATCTGATCCTGTCATTATGATGTTAGTTGGTTATTTTGCTCGTTAGTTGCTATAGTTTCTTCCTAGCCTCGATGTTCTTTACAATTTGGCATGTTTTTGCAGTGGCTGGTACCGGTTGTTCCTTTCCATGTTTAGTGCTTCCTTCAGGAGCTCTTTTAGGGCAGGCCTGGTGGTGACAAAATCACTCAGCGTTTGCTTGTCTGTAAAGTATTTTATTTCTCCTTCACTTATGAAGCTTAGTTTGGCGGGATAGGAAATTCTGGGTTGAAAATTCTTTTCTTTAAGAATGTTGAATATCGGCCCCCACTCTCTTCTGGCTTGTAGAGTTTCTGCTGAGAGATCAGCTGTTAGTCTGATGGGCTTCCCTTTGTGGGTAACCCGACCTTTCTCTCTGGCTGCCCTTAACATTTTTTCCTTCATTTCAACTTTGGTGAATCTGACAATTATGTGTCTTGGAGTTGCCCTTCTCGAGGAGTATCTTTGTGGCGTTCTCTGTATTTCCTGAATCTGAATGCTGGCCTGCCTTGCTAGATTGGGGAAGTTCTCCTGGATAATATCTTGCAGAGTGTTTTCCAACTTGGTTCCATTCTCCTCATCATTTTCAGGTACACCAATCAGACGTAGGTTTGGTCTTTTCACATAGTCCCAAATTTCTTGGAGGCTTTGTTCATTTCTTTTTATTCTTTTTTCTCTAAACTTCCCTTCTCTCTTCATTTCATTCATTTCATCTTCCATCAGCAATACCCTTTCTTCCAGTTGATCGCATCTGCTACTGAGGCTTCTGCAATCTTCGCATAGTTCTCAAAACTTGGCTTTCAGCTCCATCAGCTCCTTTAAGCCCTTCTCTCCATTGGTTATTCTAGTTATCCATTCTTCTAATATTTTTTCAAAGTTTTTAACTTCTTTGCTATTGTTTTGAATTTCCTCTCGTAGCTCAGAGTAGTTTGATCGTCTGAAGCCTTCTTCTCTCAACTCATCAAAGTCATCCTCCATCCAGCTTTGTTCCGTTGCTGGTGAGGAACTGCGTTCCTTTGGAGGAGGAGAGGTGCTCTGTTTTTTAGAGTTTCCAGTTTTTTTGCTCTGTTTTTTCCCCATCTTTGTGGTTTTATCTACTTTTTGTCTTTGATGATGGTGATGTACAGATGGGTTTTTGGTGTGGATGTCCTTTCTGTTTGTTAGTTTTCCTTCTACCAGACAGGACCCTCAGCTGCAGGTCTGTTGGAGTTTACTAGAGGTCCACTCCAGACCCTGTTTGGCTGGGTGTCAGCAGTGGTGGCTGCAGAACAGCGGATTTTCGTGAGACCACAAATTCAGCTGTCTGATAGTTCCTCTGGAAGTTTTGTCTCAGAGGAGTACCCAGTTGAATGAGGTGTCAGTCTTTCCCTACTGGGGGGGTGCCTCCCAGTTAGGCTGCTCAGGGGTGAGGGACCCACTTTAGGAGGCAGTCTGTCCATTCTCAGATCTCCAGCTGCGTGCTGGGAGAACCACTACTCTCTTCAAAGCTGTCAGTCAGACAGGGACATTTAAGTCTGTGGAGGTTCATTTAAGTCTGTGGAGGTTCTTGCTGAGTTTTTGTTTGTCTGTGCCCTGCCCCCAGAGGTGGAGCCTACAGAGGCAGGCAGGCCTCCTTGAGCTGTGGTGGGCTCCACCCGGTTCGAGCTTCCTGGCTGCTTTGTTTACCTAAGCAAGCCTGGGCAATGGCGGGCGCCCCTCCCCCAGCCTCGCTGCCGCCTTGCAGCTTGATCTCAGACTGCTGTGCTAGCAATCAGCGAGACTCCGTGGGCATAGGACCCTCTGAGCCAGGTGCGGGACACAATCTCCTAGTGTGCCGTTTTCCAGGCCCGTTGGAAAAGTGCAGTATTAGGATGGGACTGACCCGATATTCCAGGTGCCGTCTGTTTCCCCTTTCTTTGACTAGGAAAGGGAACTCCCTGACCCCTTGCGCTTCCCGAGTGAGGCAATGCCTCGCCCTGCTTCGGCTCGCGCACAGTGCGCTTCACCGTCTGTCCTGCACCCGCTGTTAGGCACTCCCTAGTGAGATGAAACCGGTACCTCAAGCAGAAATGCAGAAATCACCCATCTTCTGTGTCGCTGGGGCTGGGAGCTGGAGACCGGAGCTGTTCCTATTCAGCCATCTTGGCTCCACCCCTCTTTAACAGATCAATTCTTAAATCAGAAGACCTAAGTTTAGTTCCTTTTTAGTCAGAGATCTTGGACAAATCAATGTTTTTGATCATCAGATTTCTTATCTGTAATATTGGCGTAACAGTACATAATTGGGTTGTCAAAGGGGTTGGGTAAGATTATGTTCAGTGTTGTGTAAATAATAAATATTATAGAAGTATGAAAAGTTATTATTGCTACCTAAAACTCTGGACTTAGGAGAATTATGGAAAGCTAACATCTGAGT
Source organism: Hylobates moloch (assembly GCF_009828535.3). Lineage (NCBI taxonomy): Eukaryota > Metazoa > Chordata > Mammalia > Primates > Hylobatidae > Hylobates > Hylobates moloch. The sequence continues at coordinate 22,811,155 of NW_026652288.1, read as the reverse complement.
CAAAGGATTTTATTTGATGTTTTGAACACCAATTTCCAAGAAAAAAATGTACCTTTCCTTCTTTCCTTCCCTTCATGTGAGACACATTTATTGGACACTCACTATGAGGACTTGGCACTGGGGATGCTAAGAGGAACAAGACCAGGTCCTTGCCTTCATATAGCTCATAGTCTAGCTAGGAAGACAGATTAATAAAGAAATAGATCATTCTAAATTGTGATGTGTACTATGATAGAGGAATGTGCTGGGTTTAGAGATTGGGAAGGGGAGGGAATGATTTAGGTAGAGGCAGGAAGGGCTTCTTCGTAAAGCTAATACTTGGACTGGGTCTTGAAGGAATTCTCCAGGAAGATATGGAGGTATGAAGGGCATTTCTGGTAGAAAAGACAATAGAGCTTGGTTCAGATAATGAGAAAACACACAAATGGAGGAGCTTGGTTGTGATTTTAGCCCTAGAGAAGGAGCAGATTTATAGAACTTTTAGTGACTCTGAGCTAGGAAAGATCGTTGGACACTTGTATTCTTCACATAAAACAGGATAAAAAGGATGAGAGGATTGTAGATAGAAGTGGGATCTTACAGAATCTTGACAGCGAGAAGTGTTGATCATAAAAAATGGCATTCAATACAGAAGAATATAAACTTCTGTACTTGTATTCAAAACCTAAACTGCCTGTGAATAGGGTGGAGGAGACAGTGCCAAGCTGAGCTATGTACTGAAAAATTCAATACATATACCCAATGGGATGATGTGACCTAAAATTCTAATTGGCCCACAGAAGTCATTACATGAGATGATATAGCAATAAATGCACATTAATATCATGTGGGCAGCTTTAAGAAAAATACGGATACTTACAGCCATCCCCATATCAATCAGATAAAAGTTTTTAGTGGTGAGGCCCAACTCCAGGTCTTGTTCAAAATCCTCCTACATGATTTTGAAGTGCAGCTATGGTGGAGAATCACTGTAATAAACTGAAGTGACTAACAAAACTGCCTCCCCACAGACGTTCAAAACTGGTAACTCTCTCGTTACCAATATGTCACTGCCCAGAAAGAAGCATTGACTGCTTTCCTTGATCTCTACTGGTTAGACTGTGTGGGCTGCTTTCTTATGGCAACTGCCTCATCAGATGGACAGGTAGAACTTCCTGTCCGTTGCTGAGAGTATATTACAAATCTCCAAATATAATTGTGGATTTGTCTATTTCTCCCTTTAATTCTGACAATTTGTGCCTAGTGTATTTTGAGGCTCTGTTATTAGGCTGATATGAATTAACAATGTTATGCCTTTCTGATGGATTGACCTTTTTGCTTTCATGAAATGTCTGTATCTCTGGTAATACCCTTAGTCTTGAAATATGTCTGATATCAATACAATCAGGCCAGCGTTCTTATGCTCAGTGATTGCATAGTAAATATTTCATTAATCACTAATTTTCAACCTATCTGTAGCTTTATCTTTAAAGTCCATCTCTTTTTTTTTTGAGATGGAGTCTCGCTCTGTCGCCCAGGCTAGAGTGTAGTGGCGCGATCTCGGCTCACTGCAAGCTCTGCCTCTTGGGTTCACACCATTCTCCTGCCTCAGCCTCCCTAGTAGCTGAGACTACAGGCACCCGCCACCATGCCCGGCTAATTTTTTGTATTTTTTAGTAGGGATGGGGTTTCACTGTGTTAGCCAGGATGGTCTCGATCTCCTGACCTCATGATCCGCCCACCTCGGCCTCCCAAAGTGCTGGGATTACAGGCGTGAGCCACCGTGCCTGGCCCCTAAAGTCCATCTCTTATAAATATCATATAGTTGGGTTTTGCTTTTTTAACCATTCTGAAAATCTCTGCCTTTTAACCAAAGTGTTTAGTCCAATTAAATTTAATGTAATTATTGATATGGTTGAGTTTCTACATAATATTTTACTACTTATTCTATTTGTCTTATATTTGTATTAGTCCATTTGTAATGTTATAGAGGAATACTTGAGCCTGGGTAATTTATAAAGAGGTTTATTCGGTTCTGCAGGCTGTACAGGAAGCATGGTGCTGGCATCTGCTCTTGGTGAGGGCCTCCAGAAGCTTTCAATTGTGGCAGAAGGCAAAGGAGGAGCAGGCATGTCACATGGTGAGAGAGGGAGTGAGAGAGAGAAGTGAAGGTGCCAGGCCCTTGTTAAACAACCAGCTCTTGGGTGAACTAATAATGTCAGAACTCATTACCATGGAAGGGCACTTCATGAGTGATCTGCCCCCATGACCTAAACACGGCCCTCTAGCCTCCACCTCCAACATTGGGGATGACATTTCAACATGAGATTTGGAGGGGACAAATATCCTCAACCATAACAATGTTTTTCTCATTTTTCTTTTTGTTCCTCTGTCCCTTCTTTCCTGAATTATTTTGGGTTAACAGAATATTTTATAGAATTCAATTATAATTCATTTCATTGGCTTTTTAGCTATACCTCTTTACATTATTTGCTAGTGTTTTTGTGTGTGTGGGCGTGTGTGGTGGTAGTGGTTCTCACACAGGGAGAATTTGGCAATGTCTGGAGACATTTTTGGTTGTCACAACTAGAGAAGTACTACTGGCATCTGGTAAGTGGAGGCCAGAGATACCACTAAATATCTAACAGTGCACAGGAAACACAGCAAAGAATTATCTGGCCCAAAACATCAATAGCTCTGAGGTTGAAAAATCTTGCTCTGTGGATGACAATATACAACTGTAATTTTCACAAACTACTTAGAAGTTTCTATTTACTTCACATAAAGAGCCTTGAAACTGTAGAGCAAGTTTCCTTATATCCCCACGCCCCTTTTTAGTGGTCAAAACACTTAATATGAGATCTACCCTCTTGTTGTGCAATGCTGTACAGCAGATCTCTAAAGCTTAATCATCCTATGTAGGTGTAACTTTATACCCACTGAACAATGCTTCATTCCCCACCCCCTTCATCCCCTGGCAGCCACCATTTAATTTTCTTGTTCTATGAGTTTGACTATTTTAGATGCTTCATGTAAGTAGGATCACGCAGTATTTGTCATTCTGTGACTCATTCCACTTATCATAATATCTTCCAGGTCCATCCATGTTGTTGTAAATGGTAATTTTTTTCTCCTTTTTTGAAGATTGAATAATACTCCACTGTACCTATATAACACATTTTCTTTATCTATTCATCTGTCCATGGGCATTTGGGCTGTTTTCATATCTTGATTATTGTTAATAATTCTACAATGAACATGGGAATGTAGATATCTCTTCAAGATCCTGATTTTAGCTGTATGTGGTGGCTCACACCTGTAATCCCACCACTTTAGGAAGCTGAGGAGGGAGGATTGCTTGAAGCCGGGAATTCAAGACCAGCCCAGGAAACAAAGTGAGACTCTATCTCTACAAAAAATTAAAAAGTTACCCGGCATGGTGGTTTGTGCTTATAGTCTCAGCTACTTGGGAGTCTGAGGTGGGAGGATCAGCTAAGCCCAGGAGTTTGAGGCTGCAATGAGCAACGATTGCACCACTGTACTCTCACTTTGGTGAGACCCTGTCTAAAAAAAAAAAAATTCCTAATTTCAATTCTTTTGGCTCTATTCCCAAAAATAGATATATGATAGCTCTATTTTTAGTTTTATGAGAAATTGCCAATCTGTTTTACATTGTGGCTGTATCATTTTACATTCCTACCACGAGTGTACAGAGTTCTAATTTCCCCATAACCTTGCCAACACTTGTTGTCTTTTGTTTTTTTTTGATAGTAGCCATCCTGACAGGTATGAGGTGATATTTTATTGTGGTTTTGACTTGCATTTCCCTGATGGTTGGCGATGTTGAGCACATTTTCATTTATCTGTTGGCCATGTGTACGTCTTCTCTGGAGAAATGTCTATCTTTGTCCCTTGCTCATTTTTAAATTGGATTTTTAAATTATTATTATTTTTTGCTATTAAGTTGTGGGTATTCCTTATATATTTTGGAAATTGACACCTTATCAGATACATGGTTTGCAAATACATTCTCCCATTCCAAAAGTGGCATTTTCACTCTATTGATTGTTTTCCTTGCTGTGCAGATATTTTGAGTTTGATAAATTTATGTTTTTGACCAAACAGGTGAGATTTTCAGCAATTATTTCTTCAGATTATTCACTTTTTTTTTTTACTTTCTCTTCCTTCTGGCACTTCAATTATAAGAATGATCTTTTGATATCGTTCCATAGATTGGTGAGGCTGTTTTCATTATTGTAATGATGTTTTGTCCCTGTTCTTTAGATTGGATAATTTCTATTGCTCTCTCTACTGACTTTGTTCTATTGTCTTTAAGATACTATTAAGTGCATCCAGTGCATTTTTGTTTGTTTTTAATAGCGTTATTGAGGTATAATTGAAATATAAAATGCATATATTTAAAGTGTGTAATTTGATGAGGTTTACATCCATGTACACCCATAAGACAATCACCACAATCAATATAATGAACATATTCACCAATCCCAAAAGCTTCCTCATGCTCCTTTGTAATACCTCTCTTGTCACTCCCTTGCCCCCAGGAAACCATGATCTACTTTCTGTCACTATAGATTAGTTTGCATTTTCTAGAATTCTATACAAATGAAATAGGACAGTTGTTTCTTTTGTTGTCTGCATCTTTCACTTACATAATTATTATACTTTTCAACTATGTTGTTGCATGTTTCAATACCTCATTCACTTTCATTGCACAATACTATTTTATTGCAAGAACATATCAGAGTTTGTTTATGCATTGTTGTTTCCAGTTTTTGGTTATTCTACGTAAAATTGCTATGAATATTCATGTACAAGTCCTTGCATGGAAGTATGCTTTCATTTCTCATGGATAAATATCTAGTAGATGGATGTTTAACTTTTTAAAAAATAGCAAACTGTTTTCCAAAGTGGTTGTACCATTTTACACAACCCATCAGCAGTCTATAAGAGTTCCAGGCCAGGCGCGGTGGCTAATGCCTGTAATCCCAGGACTTTGGGAGGCTGAGGCAGGTGGATCACCTGAGGTCAGGAGTTTGAGACCAGCCTGGCCAACACTGTGAAACCCCGTCTCTACTAAAAATAGTTAAAACAAATTAGGTGGGCATGGTGGTGGGTGCCTGTAATCCCAGCTACTTGGAAGGCTGAGGCAGGAGAATCACTTGAACTCAGGAGGTGGAGGTTGCGGTGAGCTGAGATTGTTCCATTGCACTCCAGCCTCAGCAACAAGAGCGAGACTCTGTCTCAAAAAAAAAAAGAACAAAAAGAGTTCCAGTTGCTCTAGATTCATGCCATGTTTGGTATGGGATGGCCAGTTTTAAATTTTAGCCACTTTAGTGGGTATGCAGTTGTATCTCATTGTGGTTTCAATTGCATTTCTCCAGGAACTAATAATGTTGGAGCAACTTTTCATGTGCAAGGTGCTATCCACAAATATTTTTTTCTGATTGTTTGCTCAAATCTTCTGCCATTTTTCATTTGGTTGTTTGATTTCTTATTATTGACTTCTGGGTTCTTCGTATATACTGATATAAAGCCTTTATTAAAATTAATATTGAAAATATTTTCTCATAGCTTGTAGTTTGTCTTTATATTTTCTTTTTTTAAAATTATACTTTAAGTTCTAGGGTACATGTGCACGACATGCAGGTTTGTTACATATGTATACATGTGCCATGTTGATGTTCTGCACACATTAACTCGTCATGTACATTAGGTATATCTCCTAATGCTATCCCTCCCCGCTCCCCGAACTCCATGACAGGCCCTGGTATGTGATGTTCCCTACCCTGTGTCCAAGTGTTCTCATTGTTCAATTCCCACCTATGAGTGAGGACATGCAGTGTTTGGTTTTCTGTCTTTGTGATAGTTTGCTCAGAATGATGGTTTCCATCTTCATCCATGTCCCTACAAAGGACATGAACTCATCCTTTTTAATGGCTGGATAGTATTCCATGGTGTATATGTGCTATATTTTCTTAATCCAGTCTATCATTGATGGACATTTGGGTTGGTTCCAAGTCTTTGCTATTGTGAATAGTGCTGCAATAAACATACGTGTGCATGTGTCTTTATAGCAGCATGATTTGTAATCCTTTGGGTATATACCCAGTAATGGGATGGCTGGGTCAAATGGTATTTCTAGTTCTAGATCCTTGAGGAATCGCCACACTGTCTTCCACAATGGTTGAACTAGTTTACAGTCCCACCAACAGTGTAAAAGTGTTCCTATTTCTCCACATCCTCTCCAGCACCTGTTGTTTCCTGACTTTTTAATGATGGCCATTGTAACTGGTGTGAGATGGTGTCTCGTTGTGGTTTTGATTTGCATTTCTCTGATGGCCAGTGATGATGAGCATTTTTTCATGTGTCTTTTGGCTGCATAAATGTCTTCTTTTGAGAAGTGTCTGTTCATATCCTTTGCCCACTTTTTGATGGGGTTGATTTTTTTCTTGTAAATTTGTTTAAGTTCTTTGTAGATTCTGGATATTAGCCCTTGGTCAGATGGATAGACTGCAAAAATTTTCTCCCATTCTGTAGGTTGCCTGTTCACTCTGATGGTAGTTTCTTTTGCTGTACAGAAGCCCTTTAGTTTAATTAGATTCCATTTGTCAGTTTTGGCTTTGTTGCCATTGCTTTTGGTGTTTTAGACATGAAGTCCTTGCCCATGCCTATGTCCTGAATGGTATTGCCTAGGTTTTCTTCCAGGGTTTTTATGGTTTCAGGTCTAACATGTAAGTCTTTAATCCATCTTGAATTAATTTTTTTTTTTTTTTGAGACGGAGTCTCGCTCTGTCGCCCAGGCTGGAGTGCAGTGGCGCAATCTCGGCTCACTGCAAGCTCCGCCTCCCGGGTTCACGCCATTCTCCTGCCTCAGCCTCTCCGAGTAGCTGGGACTACAGGTGCCTGCCACCACGCCTGGCTAATTTTTTTGTATTTTTAGTAGAGACGGGGTTTCACTGTGGTCTTGATCTCCTGACCTTGTGATCCGCCCGCCTCGGCCTCCCAAAGTGCTGGGATTACAAGCGTGAGCCACCGTGCCTGGCCCTCTTGAATTAATTTTTGTATAAAGGTGTAAGGAAGAGATCCAGTTTCAGCTTTCTACATATGGCTAGCCAGTTTTCCCAGCACCATTTATTAAATAGGGAATCCTTTCCCCATTTCTTGTTTTTGTCAGGTTTGTCAAAGATCAGATGGTTGTAGATGTGAAGTATTATTTCTGAGGGCTCTGTTCTGTTCCATTGGTCTATATCTCTGTTTTGGTACCAGTACCATGCTGTTTTGGTTACTGTAGCCTTGTAGTATAGTTTGAAGTCAGGTAGCATGATGCCTCCAGCTTTGTTCTTTTGGCTTAGAATTGTCTTGGCAATGTGGGCTCTTTTTTGGTTCCATATGAACTTTAAAGTAGTTTTTTCCAATCTGTGAAGAAAGTCATTGGTAGCTTCATAGGGATGGCATTGAATCTATAAATTACCTTGGGCAGTATGGCCATTTTCATGATACTGATTCTTCCTATCTATGAACATTTATTTTTGATCTCTTTTATTTCGTTGAGCAGTGGTTTGTAGTTCTCCTTGAAGAGGTCCTTCACATCCCTTGTAAGTTGGATTTCTAGGTATTTTATTCTCTTTGAAGCAATTGTGAATGGGAGTTCACTCATGATTTGGCTCTCTGTTTGTCTGTTATTGGTGTATAGGAATGCTTGTGATTTTTGCACATTGATTTTGTATCCTGAGACTTTGCTGAAATTGCTAATCAGCTTAAGGAGATTTTGGGCTGAGATGATGGGGTTTTCTAAATATACAATCCTCTCATCTGCAAACAGGGACAATTTAACTTCCTCTTTTCCTAATTGAATACCCTTTATTTCTTTCTCCTGCCTGATTGCCCTGGTCAGAACTTCCAACACTATGTTGAATAGGAGTGGTAAGAGGGCATCCCTGTCTTGTGCCAGTTTTCAAAGGGAATGCTTCCAGTTTTTGTCCATTCAGTATGATATTGGCTGTGGGTTTGTCATAAATAGCTCTTATTATTTTGAGAGACATCCCATCAATACCTAGTTTATTGAGAGTTTTTAGCATGAAGGGCTATTGAATCTTGTCGAAGGACTTTTCTGCATCTACTGAGATAATCATGTGGTTTTTGTCTTTGGTTCTGTTTATATGCTGGATTACATTTATTGATTTGCATATGTTGAACCAGCCTTGCATCCCAGGGATGCAGCCAACTTGACTGTGGTGGATAAGCTTTTGTATGTGCTGTTGGATTCGGTTTGCCAGTATTTTATTGAGGATTTTTGCATCAATGTTCATCAGGGATATTGATCTAAAATTCTCTTTTTTTGTCGTGTCTCTGCCAGGCTTTGGTATCAGGATGATGCTGGCATCATAAAATGAGTTAGGGAGGATTCCCTCTTTCTATGGATTGGAATAGTTTCAGAAGGAATAGTACCAGCTCCTCTTTGTACCTCTGGTCGAATTAGGCTGTGAATCCATCTGGTCCTGGACGTTTTTTGGTTGGTAGGCTATTAATTATTGCCTCAATTTCAGAGTCTGTTATTGGTCTATTCAGTGATTCAACTTATTCCTGGTTTAGTCTTGGGAGGGTGTATGTGTCCAGGAATTTATCCATTTCTTCTAGATTTTCTAGTTTATTTGTGTAGAGGTGTTTATAGTATTCTCTGATGGTAGTTTGTATTTCTGTGGGATTGGTGGTGATATCCCCTTTATCATTTTTTATTGCGTCTATTTGATTCTTCTCTCTTTTTTTCTTTATTAGTCTTGCTAGCAGTCTATCAGTTTTGTTAATCTTTTCAAAAAATCAGCTCCCAGATTCGTTGATTTTTTGAAGGGTTTTTTGTGTCTCTATCTTCTTCAGTTCTGCTCTGATCTTAGTTATTTCTTGCCTTCTGCTAGCTGTTGAATGTGTTTGCTCTTGCTTCTCTAGTTCTTTTAATTGTGATGTTAGGGTGTCAATTTTAGATCTTTCCTGCTCTTGTGGGCATTTAGTGCTATAATTTCCCTCTACACACTGCTTTAAATGTGTCCCAGAGATTCTAGTATGTTGTGTCTTTGTTCTCATTGGTTTCAAAGAACATCTTTATTTCTGCCTTCATTTCGTTATGTACCCAGTAGTCATTCAGGAGCAGGTTGTTCAGTTTCCCTGTAGTTGAGTGGTTTTGAGTGAGTTTCTTAATCCTGAGTTCTAGTTTGATTGCCCCATGGTCTGAGAGATAGTTTGTTACAATTTCTCTTCTTTTACATTTGCTGAAGAGTGCTTTACTTCCAACTATGTGGTCAATTTTGGAATAAGTGTGATGTGGTGCTGAGAAGAATGTATATTCTGTTGATTTGGCATGGAGAGTTCTGTAGATGTCTATTAGGTCTGCTTGGTGCAGAGCTGAGTTTAATTCCTGGATATCCTTGTTAACTTTCTGTCTCGTTGATCTGTCTAATGTTGACAGTGGGGTGTTAAAGTCTCTCATTATTATTGTGTGGGAGTTTAAGTCCCTTTGTAGGTCACTGAGGACTTGCTTTATGAATCTGGGTGCTCCTGTGTTGGGTGCATATATATTTAGGATAGTTAGCTCTTCTTGTTGAATTGATCCCTTTACCATTATGTAATGGCCTTCCTTGTCTCTTTGGATCTTTGTTGGTTTAAACTCTGTTTTATCAGAGACTAGGACTGCCACCTCTGTTTTTTTTTTCCATTTGTTTGGTAGATCTTCCTCCATCCCTTTATTTTTGGCCTATGTGTATCTCTGCATGTGAGATGGGTCTCCTGAATACAGCACACTGATGGATCTTGACTCTTTATCCAATTTGCCAGTCTGTGTCTTTTAATTGGAGCATTTAGCCCATTTACATTTAAGGTTAATATTGTTATGTGTGAATTTGATCCTGTAATTATGATATTAGCTGGTTATTTTGCACGTTAGTTGATGCAGTTTCTTCCTAGCCTTAATGGTCTTTACAATTTGGCATGTTTTTGCGGTGGCTGGTACCAGTTGTTCCTTTCTATGTTTAGTGCTTCCTTCAGAAGCTCTTGTAAGGCAGGCCTGGTGGTGACAAAATATCTCAGCATTTGCTTGTCTGTAAAGGATTTTATTTCTCCTTTGCTTATGAAGCTCTGTTTGGCTGGATGTGAAATTCTAGGTTGAAAATTCTTTTAAGAATGTTGACCCCCACTCTCTTCTGGCTTGTAGAGTTTCTGCCAAGAGATCTGCTGTTAGTTTGATGGGCTTCCCTTTGTGGGTAACCTGACCTTTCTCTCTGTCTTCCCTTAACATTTTTTCCTTCATTTCAACTTTGGTGAATCTGACAATTATGTGTCTTGGAGTTGCTCTTCTCGAGGAGTATCTTTGTGGCATTCTCTGTATTTCCTGAATTTGAATGTTGACCTGCCTCAGTAGGTTGGGGAAGTTCTCCTGGATAATATCCTGAAGAGTGTTTTCCAACTTGGTTTCATTCTCCCCATCATTTTCCGGTACACCAATCAGATGTAGATTTGATCTTTTCGCATAGTCCCGTATTTCTTGGAGGCTTTGTTTGTTTCTTTTTACTCTTTTTTTCTCTAAACTTCTCTTCTCACTTCATTTTATTCATTTGATCTTCAGTCACTGATACTCTTTCTTCCACTTGATCGAATTGGCTACTGAAGCTTGTGCATGCATCACATAGTTCTTGTGCCATGGTTTTCAGCTACATCAGGTCATTTAAGGTCTTCTCTATGCTTTTATTCTAGTTAGCCATTCATCTAATCTTTTTTCAAGGTTTTTAGCTTCTTTGCGATGGGTTTGAACATCCTCCTTTAGCTCAGAGAAGTTTGTTATTACTGATCTTCTGAAGCCTTCTTCTCTCGACTTGTCAAAGTCATTCTCTGTCCAGCTTTGTTCCGTTGCTGGTAAGGAGCTGCATTCCTTTGGAGGAGTAGAGGCACTTTGATTTTTAAAATTTTTGGCTTTTCTGCTCTGGTTTCTCCCCATCTTTGTGGTTTTATCTACCTTTGGTCTTTGATGATGGTGACGTATAGATGGGGTTTTGGTGTGGAGGTCCTTTCTGTTTGTTAGTTTTCCTTCTAACAGTCAGGACCCTCAGCTGCAGGTCTGTTGGAGTTTGCTGGGGGTCCACTCCAGACCCTGTTTGGGTATCACCAGCGGAGGCTGCAGAACAGCAAATATTGCAGAACAGCAAATGTTGCTGCCTGATCGTTCCTCTGGAACCTTCGTCTCAGAGGGGCACCTGGCCGTTTGAGGTGTCAGTCGGCCCCTTCTGGGAGGTGTCTCCCAGTTAGGCTACTTGGGGATCAGGGACCCACTTGAGGAGGCAGTCTGTTTGTTCTCAGATCTCAAACTCTGTGCTGGGAGAACCACTACTCTCTTCAAAGCTGTCAGACAGGGATGTTTAAGTCTGCAGAAGTTTCTGCTGCCTTTTGTTCAGCTATGCCCTGCCCCTAGAGGTGGAGTCTATAGAGGCAGGCAGGCCTTCTTGAGCTGTGGTGGGCTACACTCAGTTCGAGCTTCCTGGATGCTTTGTTTACCTACTCAAGCCTCAACAATGGTGGACGCCCCTCCCCCAGCCTTGCTGCTGCCTTGCAGTTTGATCTCAGACTGCTGTGCTAGCAGTGAGTGAGGCTTCGTGGGCGTGGGACCCTCTGAGCCAGGCACGGGATATAATCTCCTGGTGTGCCATTTGCTAAGACTGTTGGAAAAGCACAGTATTAGGGTGGGAGTGTCCCGATTTTCCAGGTACCATCTGTCACGGATTCCCTTGGCTAGGAAAGGGAATTCCCTGACCCCTTGTGCTTCCCGAGTGGGGCGATGCCCCACCCTGCTTTGGCTCATGCTCCCTGGGCTGCACCCACTGTCTGACCAGTCCCAGTGAGATGAACCCGGTATCTCAGTTGGAAATGCAGAAATCACCCATCTTCTGCATCGCACACGCTGGGAGCTGTAGACTGGAGCTGTTCCTATTTGGCCATCTTGGAACCTCTTTCTTTATATTTTCTTAACAGTGCCTTAGCAGAAGTTCTAAATTTTGATAAAGTCCCATTTATAAATTTTTTTCTTTCATGAATTCTTGTTTTGGCATCATATTTGAAGAATCTTTGCTTAATCTAGGTAAAAAGGGATTTCATCCTGTGATTTAATTTTCTAGAAGTATTATAATTTCAGATTTTATGTTTATTCCCATGACCTATTTTGAGTAAATTTGTATATATGATGCAATCCATATGATTTCAGTTCACAGAATTTATGGATTGAAATTCATTAATTAACTAATTGATGCATGCATATGGATGCTTAATTGTTCCAATGTCACTTGTTGGAAATACCATCCTTTTTTCACTGAATTGCCTAACACTTTTGTAAAAAAAATAAATTGAAAATTGATTTATTTTCAATTTTTGGGGTCTATTTCTAGATTCTATATTTTGTTCCATGTCTATTTGTCTATCTTGATGCCAGTACTAAATGTCTTGATTACTGTAACCTTGTTATAAATCTTGAAGTTTGGTAGTGTGTCATTCAACTTTGTTCCTCTCTAACTTATTTTGGTATTCTATGTCCTTTAAGTTTCCATATGAATTTTAGATCTTCACTTTAATGCTCTGCCAACTGAGCTATTTCAGTCAAATTTTAGCATCAACTTCTCAACTTAAAGCCTGCTGCAATTTTCATTGGGATTGTGTTGAATGTATAGAACAGTCTGGAGAGAATTGACATCTTAGCAATATTGAGTCTTTCTACCCATGAAACAGAAACCCATGAATCTTCTTCATTTTTTGAGGTGCTCTTCAGTTTCTCTCAGCCATGTTTTATAGTTTTCAGTTACACATGTCACATGTTTTATCAGACTTATCTCTAAGTGTTTCATAGTTTGGGTTGCTATTGTAAATTATGTCTTTTTTAAAATTTTAAGTCCTGAGTACTTGTTGCTAGGAAATAAAATATAATTGATTTTTAAAATATTGAGCTTGTATCATGGAATATATTAGTTCTAGTAGGTTTTTTTTCCAGTAGAGTCTATGGAATTTTCTACACAGCACATTATGTTATCTCCATCCAGTGAATATTTTATTTCAGGTAATTTTAGTTTTCAATTCTACAATTTCATTTGATTCTTTCTTAAACAGTCTTTCTCTGCTGAGATTTTCTGTTTTTATTTACTTGGCAAACGTTTTTCTTTACGTCCTTGAGCGTAGTTGTAACAGTTATTAACAGCTGATTTAAAATCCTTTTTTTCCCTAATGCCAACATCTGGGTTATCTCAGGGTCAGACTTCATTTTGCTGCTTTTAAGTATGTCTAGTAATTTCAGATTGTATCCAGGACATTCTAAATTATATGTTGTAGACACTCTGGCTTATTCTATTATGGTCCTCAGAAAACTTGGTTTGTTTGTTTTTTAAAGGAGGAAGTTTAGCTTGCTGGACTAAAATTCTAAACTGGCTCCAGTATTGCAGGCAGTGGCAAAATTCTCTTCTGTTACCCTCAGCTGGGTTTCTTCATGTCTGTCTCACACATGCACAGTTCAGGGGACAGCCAGATATTAGGACAGAATTTATGTGCAGAATATAGGGCTCCTATGTTAGTCTGTTCTCTCACTGCTGTAAAGAGGTACCTGAAACTGGGAAATTTATAAAGAAAAGAAGTTTAATTGGCTCACGGTTCTGCAGGCTGTACAAGAAGCATGGCTAAGGAGGTCTCAGGAAACTTACAATCATGGTGCAAGGCGAAGGAGAAGCAGATTTGTCCTACATGGCTGAAACAGGAGGAAGAGAGAGAGGGGGAGGTGCTACATGCTCTTAAACAACCAGATCTCTGATAACTGAGTGAGTGAGAACAGCAAGGGGGAAGTCTGCCCCCTGATCCAATCACCTCCCACCAGCTCCCACCTCCAACCATTGGGGATTACAATTTGTCATGAGATTTGGGCAGGGACATAGACTCAAACCATATCAGCTCCCTATTCTTGGCTCATTTCTATTTGCGTTAGCCCTCACCACCACCCCAACCCCACCCTCTCGACTCTGCATCCAGCTGCTGTGGGTACCCTGAACTGTATCCTCTGGTACTTTGAGCCACAGGACTGTGGAATGCTTTTCAAGTTTCAGCCGCACCACTTGCTGCCAAATGAAGCCTGCCTTCAGGTTAAAAAAAATGTAAAAATGGGAAATAAATCAGGTGAATCAGGTGCCATTCCCTTCTTCCAAGATAAGTCCAGTCTTCCCTCAAGGCTTGTGTTCTGTGGCATGGATCATGGCTCACTGCAGCCTTGACCTCCCCATCTCAAGCCATCCTCACATCTCAGCCTCTCGAGTAGCTGGTACTAAGTCATCGGCCACCACACATGGCTAACTTTTTTGTATTTTTTTTTTGTAGAGATGGAGTTTCACCATGTTGCTCAGGCTGGTCGGAAGCTCCTGGGCTCAAGGGATCCGCCTACCTCAGCCTCCCAAAGTGCTGGGATTACAGGCCTGAGCCACCGTGTCTGGCCTTAAGTTCTTCTTATTTTTGATTGTTCTTCAGTGCCTTCATGTAGTTATTTAAAAAGTATTTCCCATGGCTTATAGTTTTATCTGCAGGAGAATTAGTCCAATAAAAGATACTTGATAGTCATACTTAAGCAGCAAACAGTTTAGTTGCAAGAACAGGAGTCAAATATAGGGAGAAGCCAAAGAATGACTTCAGAAGCATAATATGAACAAAGACATGATTCATTCATGCATTTATTTATCCAACAAACATTTTTTGAGCCTCTGCTGCAGGTAGGGCTCTTCTCAAGGCACAAGGTAACATAATGTTGAGTATAGATAGACATTCTGTGGTCATTCAAACTAAAAGATCATTTGGAACAAATTGACTTCAGAGGGGATTTGGAAAAAAAAAAAACCATAGTAAACCAGGATTAGGCATCTTCTGAGGGCATAAAAAGTGTGTATGTTTTTACTTTCCTACATAGTCCCCACCAGATACATACATATGGCTATTGAGCACTTGAAATGTGTGTAGTCTGAAATGATCTGTGCTGTAAGTATATAATATTTTATACACCCCAGATTTTATACACCACAGAATAAAGTATTTTATATATGCCAGATTTTAAAGACTTAGTATAAAAAAAAAATCTCATGTCTACTTTTTTGAAATGTGATATTTTGGACATATCTGATTAAATATATATATTATTACAATTAATGTCACTGATTTCTTTTTACCTTTTTAATGTGCCTACTAGATTATTTAAAATCCATATGTAGCTCACATTATTTTTCTATCGGACAATGGTGGTCTAGACCAGGAGTCAGCAAACTTTTTCTTTGAAAGGTCAGAGAGTTGCTATTTCAGACTTTGTAGGCCATATGGTCTCTGCTGTAACTACTCAACTCTGGCAATGTCGTATAAAAGAAGCATAGTTAATACAAAAGCAAATGAGTATGGCTATGGTACAATGAAACTTTATAGATACTGATTTTTGAACTTCATGTAATTTTCATGTTACCAACCACCATTCTTTTGATTTTTTTCTCCCAATGATTTAAAAATATAAAAACTCATTTTGGTTTGCAGTACATACAAAAAGAGGTGGTGAGCTTGATTTGGTCTGTGGGCTACTGTTTGCTGAACCATGGTCTAGACCATCATCTTGAAGGACCCCAGAAACAATTTTCTTTGGAAAGCGTCATGTGAAATAAAACCTGAAGTGGAATGAATCATTGTTTGCAATTCTTTATGATCTTCTACATTAGAATTACATACCCACTTTCTTTCCCATGTGGCTTTGCAGTACCAGTTATCAGAGTAGATGGAGTGTATTTTCCCATCTCATCAAAATTGGCTTGACTATGGGACTTATACTGGCTAGTGGAATGTAGGTAGAAGTGGCAGTATGCCAGTTCCAGGTTGAGGCTTCAGAGGAATTGTGTGTTTCCATCCACCTTGAAATTTCTGTCTTTACCAGGAAGCAAGTTTCCTCTGGATTGCTTTTGCCATTTTGGCCTCAGTCCCAGGATAAGCACGCATAAAATTGACCAGAGCCCAAACTTCAGTTGAGATATGTCAAGCACAACCTGATCTGCAGCTTGAAGCACAGGCATTTAGCCAAGCCCAGTGTAAATCAGCAAATTTATAACTGACCCACAAATTTGAGAGAGACAAGTGTTTATTGTTGTGTTACTAAGATTCTGATTGTTCAGTACACAGCATTTGCCGACCACTACAAATTCTATTTTCATTTTCCTTTCTTCGTATCTCACTTTATACCTTCCCCATCTTGTCTTCATGGGCAATTGCTGGGACCATCAGAAGTGACACCATGGCTGCATTAGCAGTGCACTTGCTTCTAGGATTTCTCAGTGTAGGTGTTGTTTATTTCATGCTGACTCTAGGAGAAAGAAAGCCAGTTAATCTAGATGCAATTGAATTTAGAAATCACTCAAATCTAATTTTACTCACTTCTTCATTCCCAAGTTACTTTTTCTGCATCCTTTGGTTGTGTGTGTTTCAAATCATTTCCCACTGTTTATTTTTAATTTCTACTTTATTTTAATTATTTAATAGGTGGCATCTGTGCTGTGCCTGTCATTCATCGAGAACAGTTTGTTTTCTGCTTATGGAATCACAAATATATTTAATCTGAAGCTTCAGTGGTGCAGCCATCCTTGAGGCTGCAGATCATAGGATCCTTCCTTCTCTGTCTGGATGCACTGGAGGGCCAGGATTCTTGGAGGTGGCCAGGGTCCTCTGAGAAGCCAGCACCCAAGTGGTACCTGAGTCCAGTGAAAGGCAAGTAAGAAGCTTTCCTTCCTTCAGTTACTGTTTTTGAACAAATGTATGCTTTCTTAAATGTCCCCAGGTGACACACTGTGGATGGCCTGCACGATGACAGGTGTTAGGGATCAGTGCTCCCACTGTTGATGCTTTCCCAAGCCAGATCACCTCTACTTTTGGGGCTGAGTCCATTGGATAGGTGAGTCAAAACATGGATCAGAAGGGTTGTATCCACTCATGCCCCGGGGACCTGACGCTAGACACCAAGTGAGTTCTGAGTCGTAAGTGGTAGATTCCATAGAGAGGAAGAGATTGAAGGAGAAATGGAGCATAATTAGCAAAATAATAATGATGATAAAAGTTGTCAGCATCATGCTAGCCATTCCTAAAGTATTGTACGATTTTCACAGTTTAGAGCAAACCAATCCCGTGATTTCTCTGCCAAAGCCTTCTAATTTGGGGGCCTCAGTCCCTGCATCTCTAAAATGGGTTGACTTGATTAGGCAGCTTTTTATTTCCTTGCCATACTAGGCATTGGATGAATTCTATGTTCATGATCTAATCTGCAATAATGTCAATGTTGAAATCTATGGTCTTATTTCTTTTTCTTGTAATTTTATGGAGGGCCAAACATCCTGCCAATACTTTGTGTGAAGTCTGTTATGGGTTCTGAAATGATACTGCTAAAGCTCTATTCTTTTGGAATAGGCACTGAAGAAATGCCTCCTGGACATTTTTTCATAGCATTACACCTGCCATTTATACCTTAGTGAGAACCACTGTGTGAGATTAGTTTGCTAGTCCCCTAGCACTATCTGAACAGGATTTGACCCTGAAAGAGGGCAGGCTGAGTGTTTGGGGAAGGGCACAAAGACAGCAAAATGGTGGTGCAGGCATATTAGTTTGGGTTACAAAGGAAAGGGGAACATGGTGGGTGGAATGTAGGGAGCTGTTTCAGGCTCTGGAAGGTTCGCTGGAGCCAAGCAGCGGGGTTTCCAGACAGACCAGAACAGTCTGCCCTGGAACAGATTGCAACTGAGGTGGGAAGATGGTACACAGGAAGCAGCAGGAATAAGCAAGAGAGACTCTGCCTGGGCTCCCAGCCTCCACTCTGGGCCCTGCACAATCTGTTTTCTTTCCTGCAGAGCAGACAGTGTGGCATTGTGAAACTTACACCAGGCTATGGCTCTCCTCAAAACCCTGAAACAGCTTCTTATCACACTAAGAATGAAGCCACCACGCTCACCATGGTCCACAGGCCTCCATCAAGCTCTGTCTAGCCCCTGACCTCATTTCTGCCCTGCATCCTTCCTGGATCACTGTTTTCCAATTGCACAGGCCTTGGTTTTTCTCATTTAATACACCAAGAAAACCCCTGCCTTGGCCTTGGCACTAGATCTTCTTCCCCCTGGAAGCTTCGTCTTTCAGATAGTGACATGGCTTGTTTTTGCAATTCACTCAGGTCGCCACTCCAATGTCACCTCCTCCGACTCTCATTCAATGTCTATCCATCAATATGGCTTTATTTTCCTTCAGAGCATATTTCACTGCCTGATCCTGTGTATATGCTTATGATTTCTTGTTAACCTGTCTCCCTTATTAGAGCACAGGCTCCCTGAAGGTAGGTTCTTTGCTTATTTTGCTCTCTGCTGCACAGCCAGTCTCAAGAACAATGTCTAGTATCTGGTTTATACTCTAAATAGAGGATTGAATGAATGAATGAACAAATAGCTTTAGTGTCTGGTTGTAAGGCTGCAGGCTACATGTGCTTGGGAGGACTTGGTTGTTGATGTTTCATTCGGCTGGTTGAGCAGTTGCACTAGATAGAGAGATAGACAGATAGATGGAATCTGATCACTTGCACTAGTTAGCTAGCTAGCTAGATAGATGGAATCTGATACTCACTGATATTCTACAGAAATAGATGGTATGAAATAATGAATGGAAAAGTTCATCTTAAAGCTGTAATATTTTTCCAATTATCACACAAGGAAATACATTATGACCCAATCTAAGGAACTATTTTTGACTTTCAGAGATGCTCCACAAGTGAGTGAGGGAGAAAAACTACATTCCCTGCCTCTACAAGCTTTTGAGTAGGATCTGTACGCGGGGCTTGTTAGAGATGACTTTTTAAAAGAAGACTTCAAATAGAGTCAGAACTAGATGAACCCTGATGTCCCTCCATGACTCTCAGCCATTTCTAGTCCCTTGTTTTCACCTGAAAGCATCATAGTTTGAACTTTATGTTGCTCCTGGATGCTTTTTTAAAAATTGTATTTTTTTTGTTTTCTCTTGTATTATTTGTGTCTGGAAAAAAATTCTTCAAACAGTAAAATCAGATGTTGGTAGCATCTACAGGGCTGGACAGGTGGTAGATGCTTCTTATATTTGAAGAGGCAATTGCTTCTGGCAGGAGCAGTCAGGGAAGACTTCCTGGAGGAGGCAAAACTTGAACTGGACATTGAGAGATAGATAAACTCAGAAAGAAATAGGAGAAGGGAGGAAAGTTAAGTAAATTGCCAGCAAAAGGCTCAGAACCCCAGAAGTGGCAACAGCTCCCTCCTACCTCTCTGGCTAGGGCAGAAAATTTTCTCTCTAGGGCCTCATGTGGAGGGGAGTGGGAAATAGGACACAGCCGTCTCCCCATTCCTTAGCACTGAACTTCTCGAGGAATTGCTCTCTTTGCAGGTGTAGTCACTTAGGTTCTTGTGCCACACTTTTGGGGACACATTTACAGTGAGAACTAACGCCTGCCAAAATTTACGTCTCCTGAGTTGCCAAAGCCCTGCCTCCACCTAGCTCACCTGGCTTCCCCCATGCCCTGAGGAGTCAGAAGGGGATGGGGGGCACAAAACTGGCAAATTGGTATAAATTTGAGCCACAGCCAAGTTTATTTAGATATGCAACAGAAGTGGGCTAATAAAGGGGGGATGGGGCTCGGCAATGTAACTGGTGTAAATTGGAGCAAATCATTGAAACAAATGTTAAAAGTAGACATTGTTAAAAAACAAGTCCCAATAGCAAAAAAAAAAAAAAAAAAAAAAAAAAGTTGAATTTCTGTTTTCTCTACACATCACATGACTTAACGGTATTTTGGGCTGAATATGTGTACTTATTCCACATCCTCTTAGGGCAGAAAGTGACCTAGGAGTCTCAGGTATGAGGGAGTTATATTGACAAATGAGCTTATGACCAAATGTCAAGTGGACATATGTTCTGGCATTAGCAGGTAGCTGCAGCCTCTCGATGACCAGGTCGCTTAGTCCAAGACCTTGTGAAAAGCTTAGCCCTCAAAGAATAGATATATTACTCATATATACACTATATATGAATATATGGTGTATAGATATTCAAATATATCAAATATATATGAATATATATTTACTCATTTAATATGAATATATGAATATATTTACTCATTTAATATGAATATATGAATATATATATTTACTCATTTAATCTCAAGACCTGTGAAAAACAGAGAACAAATATTGGCCCTTGCTCTATAAAAGTCATAGACTTTAGCTTTATTGAAGGAACTTGAATTGTAAAATCATCTCATCTAAAGAAAAAAATGATCTTTTACTCTGTCTTTGCCTTTTAAAGATACACTGTGTAATCAGTTGGCTTGTTAGGCTGTTTAACAGGTAAAGAATATTAAAATATTTGCCTTGGTTTCTGCACTTTCTCAGTGCTGTAAACATCAGAGAACAGAGCCTGCCAATCATTTACTGGCTGCGTGGATGAAGGCGTTTGACGGAGGCAACAGTCTGTAACCAAACAAGACGCCTGCAAAATTTTGACTCTGTTGTGGCCTGACTTAGTTTTCTGTTGCTTATAAGAGAATACCTGAAACTTGGTAATGTATAAACAAAAGGAATTTATTTCTTACAGTTCTGGAGGGTGAGAAGTCCAAGGTCGAGGGGCCATTGGTGAGGGCTTTCTTGCTGGTGGGGATGCAGCAGAGTCTAGAGGCAGCACGGGATGTCACATGGTGGGGGGGGTGAGCCTGCTAACGTGTCAGCTGAGGTCCCACTTCCTTTTCTCATAAAGCCTCTGATCCCACTCCTATGATATTTCATTAATCCACTAACCCATTAATTCATTAATTCATGAGGGCAAAGTCCCCATGACCCAATCACCTTTTTGTTTTTTTGGGATGGAGTCTCACTCTGTCGCTAGGCTGGAGTGCAGTGGTGTGATCTTGGCTCATTGCAACCTCTGCCTCCTAGGTTCAAGTGATTCTTCTGCCTCAGCCTCCTGAGTAGCTGGGACTACAGGTGTGTGCCACCATGTCCGGCTAATTTTTGTATTTTTAGTAGAGATGGGGTTTCACTATGTTGGCCAGGCTGGTCTCAAACTCTGACTTCAGGTGATCCACCCATCTCAGCCTCCCAAAGTGCTGGAATTACAGGCATGAGCCACCATGCCCAGCTCCAGTCACCTCTTAAAGGCCTCATCTCTCAATACTGCCATACTGAGCATTAAATTTTAACATGAGTTTTGGATGGGACAAATACTCAACCATTGCACGGCCTGATAGTATTTCTCAGAGTGGATCCAAGAGCTGAATCAGAGGCAGCTTTTTCCACTAGGCATGTGGGTGGACCACCCTTGTTTCCTGGCACTAGACATTGTCCGTGGAGATGGTCACCAGTCTCTTCCCTTGCAGGGCTATAGAATGGCAAAAACCCATCTGAGACAGCCAGTGTCATGGGGTTCATGCCAAGAATCTCTTTGTTTTCCTGCTAGAATAATGTTGTCAACTATTGGGATTTCTGAGGAAGTCCCCTATGAATAGAACTCCTCTTTTCTGCTGGGCTCTGAATAAGTTATGAACTGAAGAGCAAGAATAGGTTTCAAATACACCACTGATAACAAGTAAGTTGGGGGCCATGAGTCCCATTCTGTTAACCAAGTAGGCTTGTTCATTTGAAGCTCAGAATGAGGCAGTCCCATCTCCCTAGGCCTGGCAGCACTGAATGGGCAAGGTCTGGTACAGGGAAAGGGCTATTCAGGTCAGAGTTTTGGGAGAAATCCTGCTCTCCATGGACTAGCTAGTTCCCACAATTAATGAAATCTGAGTTCAGCTGAGCACCCTGAGTTATTTTTCTCAAATTTCCTAATCAAAAGAGTGGTGGGAAAGGGGCAGAGACCAAAGCGTTTCAACAAGGGAGTTCCCTCTACTTGGACAGAAACATCAGGAATGGACAAAGAGCTTCCTCCGTCCCTAAAATTACCATGCGTAGGAAGGCACTCCTTGCTGGACGATCAAGTTCTCAGCTATCCCCACTCCACTGCGTGAACTCCATCCTCTCTGTTTTTCAGCTTCCCCAATTCTTAATGCAGACAGAGCTGCTCCAACTTTAACCTGCTGTGTTAAACATTGGTGCCCATGCACCAAACATAAATAGAGGGATACGTAGCAGAAAGGTGGCTCTTAGATCCTCTCTCTGCTGAGTTTCCCAAGTCTTCTGTCATACCTTGGCCTGATATTACCTCCCATTTATAGGAAGGTATCAGTCTTCTAAGGGCCCTACTGGAATTCTCTCTCCCACACTGTAATTCACACTGCATGCCATCACGGGACTAATTTTCTGAAAATACTACTCTTACTGAGTCACTCTAACTCTGAGTCTCCATTTTCTCATTGCACAGTGGACATGTTTATGTTTTCCCTGCTTGCCTACCTCACATCAAAGACCATGGATGGAAAAGCACCCTGATGACTGAAACATGTTGTGTGTATGGGAGGGCACCAACCTTGGGGGCCCTCTTACTTCCTATGGTCTATCAGATCAAGGATGCACTGTTGGGCTTGTGTCCAGAGCCCCTGCAAGCAGGCACACGCCGGACCTCCTCTTTCCCTGTTTCCTTACAGTTGTGGTTCTCTTTCTCTTCCCTACCTGTCCCTCTGGGAGTGTTGCCTGACTGCTCCTACCCTCAGGAATCTCCCTCTCATCTGAGCTCTTAAAGGCACTGTAGTTGGAATAAATTGTTCTTCAAGCATGGCTGCACATTAGAAATATCCAGAGAGCTTTGAAATAATCATGTTGCCTGCACCGCATCTAATTTCAATTGCATTAAGATATCTTGGTGTGGGGCCAGGGTGGCTGTGTTTTCTCAAAGCTCTCCAATGACTCTAATGGACAGCCAGGGTAGAAAGTCCCTGGTCGATACCTGACACTTAGCACTGAATTGTTCTGTTGCGTGAGTCCATCTTTTCTCCCTAATTACTCTGAATTTTCCCTAGGACAGAAACCCTGCCTCAGCTCTTCCTCCTTCTTTCCCTTGTGCTTTTTGTTCCTCCAGAACATATCTGGTTTCTATGGGTTGTAGTTAGTGAATTTGCTTCAGAACACATTCATTTGCCCTTTCTCCTGCCCCCAAGTCTGAACTCAGCGAGCATTACTCAAAACTGTGTGGTGGGTCATAGCGTGAGGCCCACCTGTGCTGCTATGTGGAATTCAAATATATTCATGTGTGTTTGGTGGACTCGTAAGTGGCATCAACAAGGAATCTCTTTGTATGAGGGACCCATCAGTTTCTTTCTTGGAAGAGAATTCATTTTTTTTTTTTTTTCAGTGGTGGGAGTCAGGAAGCAACAGAAGCAAATATTTAGAATCAAACATCCAGAACCAACATTAGGAGGCAATGAAGAAACATTCCATGCAGAAAAATTCTCTGATGATTACATGCATTCAGGAGCTGGGAGGCTGAGACAAGTGTCTTTTAACAATGTCACTGCAGCTCACGCTTTATTAAACACTGGTCACTGACCTTCCCTCATGCTCCAGCCCACTGTTCCTCTCTTTGCCAACAGGAAGCCATGTGGGGGTTTCTCAAGTCTTTCTGGGAATTTGATGGTTCTAATTGAAGAAGGGCTCAGGAATTCTTAGAGCTCAAGAATGAAATTTCTATTTTCAACAGACACATTCACGATTACATTTATTTCTAACACCATTCACATGTGCACATAGAGAGACACTGTGCATGTTAAGTGATTATATACCCACTCAGCACGCCTTTCTACATGGAGGTTGTTATAGCTACGATAATTCTTCCAGCCTGACCAACTCTGGACAGTTTCAGGTTGGTTGCAGTTTTGTATTAATAGAATGCTCCCATTTCATTTCTTTTGTTCTTTTTTACACATCATTCCAGGCACTATGTTCCAGGTTTTCTGCTCTCCCAAGTGTCTTCTTGAGTATCTGTTGCACTTAGTTTCTCTCTGTTGCACTTAGTTTCTCTCCAGGCTATACTTAGAGATTTTGCAATTTTGCTTCAGGACACATTTACTCCTTGGTGCCTGTTTCCTGAGAAGCCTTACTCTGGTTTATGGAAAAACACTGACTGAATTGTATTGTTCTCCTGCTGCTGAACATTTAGTTTTGTATCTCACAGATACAAAAGTCTCAGACTGTCCATTGTACTTCATATCCACCCTTAACTATCACTCTCTAAATCTCACTTCTAATCAGTCAGTGGCATAAACTCAATAGTAGGCTTGGCTTGACAAGCTCATTGTTATCAGTGACTAAGGCAGCTTATAATGTCAGTAGGGCCTATTGCAAATGTCTTGCTTTGCCTCACACCTGGACTACTCTATGTCTATGGAATGCTTGATTTTTGAGGACTAGAGATCATTGTCCAGTAGTGAATCTGGCACTGTGTTATGGAATATGGTAACAGTTGAGTCTAATCTGGGTTTACCAATGAAATTCACATGTATCATGTGTGGTTGGTAGACTTGTGGGGCAGCCACACAAATATACTTCTTGGTTGAGTGAGCATATCCTCTCCCAGTCTTTTTGTGACTCCAAGATTTTAGGCTGGTGTGGCACTTGGGTCAACTCTCTTCATTTGCCCTGGTATTACGCACGTGTGTGTACGTGTATGGTCTGCAGTAATTATAGTATATGCCACCTGCTACATCCCAGAAGCATGCTGGGTAGCATGAGAACCTTTTTGCACGTATGGGATGCTTTTCAAAATTAGCATTTATTTCAATAATTTCTCCTCCTTCTCTGAGGGTCAGTCAGCACATCTGTGGAGACTGCACCCTTTGTTTCCTGGAACTGGAGATCGTCAAGGATACCTGATTTCTTCCTGTTCAGCACAGAGAGAGAGGCATGAGGGTCTGTGGGCTCAGCAGCGAGCATCAGAATCTCATGGAGAGGTTTCAGCAAGTCTGCTGGGAAGACATATGCTTGGAATTATTTTTCCAGAGTTGGGAACAGAGCCAGAAGTACTTTATTTCATTCATGTCTTTGTTCAACATGATTTAGGTTGCTAATGTGTGTCTTTACTTGTTTTGAGAGCTATGGGAGGGGGTAGGAAAGACAGTTTTATAAAACATCTCTTCCATCAAAACTGAGGAGACAACACACACCTCACAGCCACACACACACACCACCATACACACACACCATACACACACACACAACCATACACACACACACACCATACACACAACCATACACACACACCATACACACCATACACACACACACACCATACACACACACACAATACACACACACACCATACAACCATACACAACACACACCATACACACACAACCATACACACACACCATACACACCATACACACACACACACCATACAACCATACACACACACCATACACACACACCATACACACACACACCATACACACAACACACACACACACACACACCACACACACACACACCATACACACACACCATACACACACACCATCACACACACACCATACACACACACCCACACATACACACACACACACCATACACGACATGAGTGAGAAGAAAGCAGTACCAGCAGTTCGATGCTCGTGAGGCTGGGTGAGAGGGACTGTCAGTCTGGAGAGGTGACCTCCTGGATCTTGCCATGATTGAGTCTTCATTCTCAGGCCGAGCCTAACTAGTCTAGCTGTGAGCAGAAATCAGCACAAAGAAAGAAAAGGAATATTCATGTTTATGTTGAATACCAGGATCCAGGAATGGAGAAAACAGGGGTCCATCTGTTTTGTATCAGTGTTGTAAGACTCAGGCATATCTTTATTGAATGTCTTTTGAATGTATTCTACAGTTTCTGGGGCTCCGGCCCAGAAAAAGATGCATTTGCTGCAAATAAACATTCCTTTTTGAAATATAAACAATAGATTCATTTACCCAATGCTATGTGATCTAGCCCTTTGAGGGATCTGGAAAAGGCCTTAACTCCATCCAAAATTGCTCCTAGCAGTCATACTAATAGGCAGGGAGACACGAAGAAAGAGGGACTCACTTAGCCGACTGAGATTTAGAAGAATTATTGATTCATAGAAACATTTCTTCTGGTATGAAGGGCAGAGGTCTCGCCTGAACCAAAGCTGAGGTTAAGCTAGACTTGGGCATCAGGCAAAAGAGACTTTGCTCAGTGGCCTTACCAACTGGTCTTTAGGCTCTCCCAGAGCATAGAAGTCAACAGGGAAAATAGGAAGGAGGAGGCCAGTTTCTTGGGCTGTGTTTTTGATGAATCCAAGTTTTTCTGGAAAAGAAAGAGGAGAGTCTCCCCCTCTCCCACTGGGAAATGGGTCCCTTGAGGGTATCCAGTTTGTGATCTTCTATTCATGCATATCATCTGTTTGGCTCTATATTTGGGAAATTACTTCTATTTAGTGCACTTACTTGCTGAGATTGTTGTGTATTTGTTGCATTTAAAAAATTCAGTAAAAGACACAAAGATTGACAGTAAAATGTTTATCAGGTGAAAGTCATCTTCACAGATTCACAGACCCAGATTCATCTTATAAATACTGATTTTGGAGACCCAGGAAATAGTTGAGAGGCTGTTGATTTTCTCATTAGTCCGTGGACAGAAAGTAATAGAAATAATAACAATTATAGCTATGAATGTTTGAACATCTGTAACATGTCAGTAAGCACTCAGAATTTTACATCAATTTGAACAGACAGAGATGGAAAAATCTGTGATTCTACTTGTGGGGACTCTGTCACTCCAAGCTCTTGATCCTGAATGGCCCCTCATGGTGCTCAGTGATGCCCATCCCACCAAGTCAGGGCAGGTTCTAGAAAGATTGCTCCCCCTGCCCTCCTGTTTTGAGGATAATCTTGTAAGGTTTTTAAGTTATTCATGGCCACACTTGAGGAGGAAGCTGAACCAGAGAGGTTTGGGGACTGCCTGTCCAGCGAGCCAGCAGAACTGTCACTGACCATCAGACCTGAGAAAGCTGGAGCTGCCAAACAGCAGAGAAATTACCACAGCAGCTACAGCAAGGAGGCCTTTGAAACTGGCTCAGTTCCCCAGCTGTGATGCCTGACCATTTCTAACTGTGCATCTGAGGGCATGTTTTCTTTCTTGTTTATACTTCCCATTTCTTGAACTTTCTGACCTCTTTCCAGAAAACATCAGTTTTGTTTGTTACAGCAAATCAAAAAAGTGACCTGCTCATTCATTTATAGAGATGTATCAGTAGCCTGTGGTGGGTGCATCATTGTAGAAGGGCTTAAAGCAAGTGCTCTGAGCTGAAATGCTCAACTTTCTTTAGGATTGATGTCTGCTGGGACAGGGAGGGATGCTGTTCATCAGCTGTATATATTATTCTGTTCCCCACCCAACTGGTTGATTGCAGAGCCCCCTTGATGCCTGGAGAAGTTCCATCTCTAGGGGGATTTGGAAATGTGTGAGAGAGGCCTTTGGTTGACACAATGATATGGGGAGGAGGGATAGGGATGGGTCCTGTACATGGAAAATTGTCTCTAATCCTACAGGAATCTCAAATGTTTCAATGGACATTGATGTAGTTGAAAAATCTTTTGACTGGCAGAGCCTAGCTTCCAACTTTTCTGCATGTAGCACAAAGCGTTTTGTGTGCAATTGCAGTTTGCACTGACTTTCCCAGAGGAAGTAACTACTGTGTAAATTGAGAGAAGATTGTGTTTCGTTATGTTCAGGAATTGACCAAGAATTGTGTTCATCTTTCTGATCATGGAAAATCATGATCACCAATGGCAATGCCTCGCCTGGTATTGGAGCTGTCCTACAACATACCTGTAACAATATGCATTTGTAGCTATCTCATTCCTGGTGAGTCTGTGTAAAGACACACAAAGCATCTGGCCACTTCATTGTGTCTTCTAGGTTAGTCACCCTCTTGACTATTTACAGATTGAAAAGTGTGTTATTTTATTCTTTTCCCTGTATTTCTCCATGATATTATATTTAGGGCATTATATTGATGTTAATTTTTGCACATTTTTGATGCTTCTTTTGCCTAAGAATGCAATTATGTTGTTAAATGAGGTAAGCTTATACTTTGTTTTGCCCAGAACTTTACCAAGAGTTGTTCACCATTTTGAAAAATCAGTTTTCTGATGGAAAAAGTGTTCATGATAATTTGAATCATAAATATAAGACGCTTGAGTCAGCTTGCAGTTTTAGATGCCTCATTCATGGTGATTCTTCCAAATACAGGTGTAAACATCTGATGATTGTATTGTTTGCTAGTGTAATCATTCTCATTTACAAATTGAGATTTTTTTGATATTGCAAATTATTTCCTTTCATCTCTCCTTTAACTTATAGTTAGGACACTGTATTTCTATTTAAAAATTATATGGCTAGGATATATTATCTGTGACTTTCATATGAGGATAGGAGAGGGGCATTACTAAAAGCTTGTTATACAAGGGGAGCATTGGCTCTAACCAGGCTCTGATGAGAGGCATTGAGGGGATGCTTTGTGCAGCCCAAGCCTGGCATGAAGAAAACACACCCATCTACCTCACACCCTTTGTGGGGCGTTGTGGGTATCCAGCTTTCTGTATCAGGTTCTTTCTCTACACAGCCACATTACTTGGCTGAAGGTCAATTTGCCAAATACAAGTTGGCAATTTTTCAACTGATCAGTTGATTAGATTCAACTTCCTTCCAAGAGTTTTCTCTTCTATTGAGGTGACCTGTATGCTTTTTGCCTTTTTTTCCCCAAAACACACTGCCACGTTTGCCTTACTATCCTCTATCTCTTCTGTCTCTCTTTCTGTATATAAGTATATGTAAACACACATTCACACATACATACACATTTTCTTTTCTTTTCTAGTTCATGTGCGACTAAATACACAATGATACCCCATTGTCCCTAAGTACTCTAGTTCGTGTTTCCTAAAAACAAAGACATTACCTTATAAAGCCACGGTACAGGCTGGGCACGGTGGCTCAAGCCTGTAATCCCAGCACTTTGGGAGGCCGAGGTGGGCAGATCATGAGGTCAGGAGATCAAGACCATCCTGGCTAACACGGTGAAACCCCGTCTTTACTAAAAATACAAAAAAACCCACGAAAAAACAAAAAACAAAAATTAGCTGGGCATGGTGGCAGGCGCCTGTAGTCCCAGCTACTTGGGAGGCTGAGGCAGGAGAATGGTGTGAACCTGGGAGGCGGAGCTTGCAGTGAGCGAAGATTGCGCCACTGCACTCTAGCCTGGGTGACAGAGCGAGATTCCATCTCAAAGAAAAAAAAAAAAAAGCCACAGTACACCTCACTAATCAGGAAATTATCATTGACTATCACACTCCCGCCACACACATACTTCCACAGATCCCACTCACAGATCCTGCCTGTGCCAGCCATGCTCTTTATAGGTACAGGAACCAACCGAAGGTCACTCATTACATTCAGTTGTCTTGTCTTTTTAGCCTCTTTCAACCTGTAGCAGTTCCACAGTTTTCCAGGTCTTTTTTTTTTTTTTTTTTTGAAACAGAGTCTCGTTCTGTCGCCCAGGCTGGAGTGCAGTGGCGCAATCTCAGCTCACTGCAAGCTCCGCCTCCCGGGGTTCACGCCATTCTCCTGCCTCAGCCTCTCCGAGTAGCTGGGACTACAGGCGCCCGCCACCATGCCCGGCTAATTTTTTTTGTGTTTTTAGTAGAGACGGGGTTTCACCGTGGTCTCGATCTCCTGACCTCATGATCCGCCCCCCTCGGCCTCCCAAAGTGCTGGGATTACAAGCGTGAGCCACCGCGCCCGGCCAGTTTTCCAGGTCTTTTATGACCATCATGATTTTTAAGCATGGGCCTGTTACTTGGGAGACCATCCCATTGTTTGGGATTTTTCTAATGTTTCCTTGTCAGTAGTTTCAGGTCACTCATTTCTGGCAGGAATGTCACAGAAGTGATGCTGCGTTCTTCTTAGTGCATCATTTCGGAAGAGATATGATGTGGGTTTTCCCATTCCTTGTTAAAATAAAAAAGTTAACTTTAGTCACTTAGTTAAGGTGGTGACTGCCAGGTTCCTCCACTGTAAATACTCTAAATACTCACTCTAAAATTAGTGAGTATTTTTAAGAAGAGATACTTTGAGAATAAGTACGTAAACTCTTCTTATCAACACTCACCCTCCAGCATTAGCAGGGGTTAATGCTTCTTGCCTGAATCGGTTATTACTATGATGGTTGTCAAATGTCAAATGTCATATTTTCTGATTCCATCTTTCTCTACATGGATGAGTTGGCATTCTACTGTAAGGTAGAACTCCTATGTATGTACGATATGTGTATGTATTTCAGTATGGACTCATGGGGTCCTGTGTTACTCAGTGGGCTATAACTCTTACCATCATCATTTATTTTGATGCTCACGTTGCCCCCAACTTGGCTACGGAACCCTTGTCAAGATGGATTCTGAGTCTTTTGGCCATGCTCCTGTCATTGCAGCACAAGATGGCCAGGGCTTGTATGTTTCCTGCCCCAGCCCTGCAGTCAGCCAGTCAGCCATTTCTCCACGAATGCCTGACTCCTTTCAGGAATCAATATCTGGTGCTGAATGCATTAATCGCTCCTGGTTTGTCTGGCTTCTAGGCCTTTGCAGCAGACAGAGCTAGAATATCTACATCTATAGATCTCTACATGCTTATATCTACATCCATGTACATGCATATTTATCTGACTATTAGAAGTCACGGTGCAGATCAATATCCCTAAGCATAGTCTAACATTATATGGTTTATTCTATAGCCTCCTTCTCTCCATATTTGACTTCCATTCTCGCTGGTGAGGAACCTGGCTCTCATAGGATCAATTCACTTGTTTTCTCAATCACATTGTTTGTAACTAACGTCCTGAGCCCAGGAGCCATCTCCTTGCCAAGGCATTGTCAACTCATGCTGCTCCACTCCTGCTGAGAAGTTCCTCCCTCTTTGAGCCCTGAAAGTTTGCTCTACATTGATATTTTTGAAATTATGCATAAAGGGAATATTATATTATCTATAAACTTCATTGCAGGGTAATGGGGCAGTATTTTTATAATAATGTATATATATATGTATTTTTAATGCTATATCTTTTTTTTTTTTTTTTTTTTGAGACGGAGACTTGCTCTGTCGCCCAGGCTGGAGTGCAGTGGCGCAATCTTGGCTCACTGCAAGCTCCGCCTCCCGGGTTCACGCCATTCTCCTGCCTCAGCCTCTCCGAGTAGCTGGGACTACAGGCGCCCGCCACCACGCCCGGCTAATTTTTTGTATTTTTTAGTAGAGACGGAGTTTCACCGTGGTCTCGATCTCCTGACCTTGTGATCCGCCCGCCTCAGCCTCCCAAAGTGCTGGGATTACAAGCATGAGCCACCGCGCCCGGCCTTTTAATGCTATATCTTATCGACTTTTTCTGTGTCCACCTCCTGAATGCCTCTTATATATCTTATCATCCATCTGTTTTCAATTTTATATGTCTGAAAAGTGACTTTATTTTTGCCTTTTCTCTAGAATAATAGTTTTGCTGGCTGTGAATACTGCAAAGTATTTTCTCCTTCAGCATTTTGAGTATGTTACTCCCTTCTCTTCTGGCATCTAATGTTGACTGTGGGAAGTTTGCTTTCAATCTAAATTTGATAGCCCTCTTTTTAAAGGTAGATTTTAAGATTTTTCTCCTTACCTTTAATGTTGTGTAGTTTTACTATAATATGTCTAGGTGTAGATTATTTTTGTTTTCTCTGTCTGAATATAAGTGGAGGGCACATTGTTCTCAAGATTCTCAAATTCTGGAAAATTCTTTTCCAAATATTGTTTCCATGCCATTCCTTCCATTTTCTTCTTCTGGAATTCTTATTCAACCTATGTTATGCATCTCAGTCTATCCCTCCTTCTTTCTTAGCAGATCTTTCATATTATATTTTTCTCTCTGCACAGCCTCTGGGTGAACTTTTCAATACTATCCTTTGTTTTACTAATTTGCTTCCACCTCTGTTTTCAGGCTAGAGTTTATCCCATTATTGATTTAGAAAGTCTTTTATATCTGTTACTATAATTTCCATTTCTAAGATTTCTCACTGGTTCGTTTTCATATCATTTTCTTGTGTCATTTTTGTCTCTTCCACATAGATTTTTGCTCATGTAAAGGATGTTATTCTTTCATTAATCCACCTAGACATACTTCCACACTTCTATAAAGGGATCTGGATTGATTTCTATTTCAATTGCTCATTTTGTTTGCTTTCATTCTTACTGTTATATTTCTTTACATGGTTTGGAATTTTGATTATGGCTTCATTTTCAGGGGAGATTTTATTAGTTATGTGTTATTTTCTGTTTTGCTCTTTTCTCTTGTGAATGTTTACTCATATCTGAGTGGTTATGTAGTTGACATCACATAATCCTTAATTCTGAACAGATCCTATAAGAGGCATTTTGGTTTTCTGCCCAATTGTATAATCAGGGAAATTATTGACCATGTCTCTGAGCTAGTGCGTACCTTCGTTGGTTCCTGATCTTGGGGCTGGATTCATATTTCTGTGCCTGTCTAGATGTGTAACCTGTTATAGGTCAGAGTCCCTGGGAGCACTTCAGGGCATGTCTTTTCTGCCTCCTTTCTCAACTAATATGTGTGTTTGGAGAGGGGAGAGTGGAAAATCCCTTCCTCAGCTTTAAGCAGTGAGCCTATTTCTAGTCCCCTATTATCCCAGAGGAATTGAATACCTTGGTTTGGGTCAAGGTGTTCAGCAGTCTGTGACTTCAGAGTAGTTTATATTTTAGACTTACTGTTCTGTTTCTGATCCATTAAGACATTTACTTGTTTCTGAGCCTGGCTACATTTTTTT
Source organism: Hylobates moloch (assembly GCF_009828535.3). Lineage (NCBI taxonomy): Eukaryota > Metazoa > Chordata > Mammalia > Primates > Hylobatidae > Hylobates > Hylobates moloch. The sequence continues at coordinate 22,778,291 of NW_026652288.1, read as the reverse complement.
GTTTTGTTTTGGATGTATTATTGCTACCTGTTTGGGGCCAGGGTGTTAGTGTCAAAGTGTAAATTTACAAAGCTATTTTGAAAGAACGTTTCTTATTTCCATTAAGTAAAGGTAACACTCCAGTAGGGAAGAAGATACTTTTTAACTTGTAGAAGTTGCTGGCACATATTCTCAAGTTAGAGCTATGGGAGAATTTATCTCCATCTCTCACTGAATAACAGAATCCCAACACACATCACTAAGTTGGACCTTGCTTATTTCTCAGTCCAGGAAATTTTTCATGGCAAGTTTGATGCAAAGGATGCCTTTCAGTATGGTTCATGTGTACAAAAACCTCCTCCAGTATATTTTTCTCTCTTGGTGGAGCACAGAGGGCATAGTCAACACATGTATGCTTAGTTTTAGAAAAAGCTCAAATATGTATAAATCCAGCATCCCTTCCCACAAGAGCATAACATTAGTGCTCCTTAGGAAAGCAATTAGATTTTTCAAAACCAGGGCAATATTTTTAGGTCCTAAAGGGTAATATGACCCTTGCTCATCACAAAGTTAGGGTTTTTTTTTTTTTTTTTTTTTTTAATGATGAAGTCCAATTTTGCCTCCTTGTAGCTGCCACTGTAATGACACAAATGATATTCTGAAATGAGAACTGCTCAGACATGGGAAGATGTTCAGTTGTACTTTTGAGTTTTCTCTTCTTTGTGCTAAATTCTTCAAATTTTTTTTCAGAGCTGTCTTCTGTAACTCAGGGGTGTGTGTGTGTGTGTGTGTGTGTGTGTGTATATGTGTGTGTTTTATCCATTTGTTTGGCATAGAGTGTTTATGCAAAGGTATGGGCAATTCTATAAATTCGAAAGTGTCAGAGACGAGGGTCCAGTTTGGTACCTTGCTGCAGCTTCCCTCAGCTGTGGAAAGGATTCATTCGGCTGTATGGCTGGTCTCATGGTATCAAACAATTCAATGTAATTCTTCGAGCCTTCCTTTGCCCCTGTTGCAGCCCGGGAAGGGTTACTTGCAAACCACTTCTGTAGATGGGGTAATGGTGAATTGATTGCTGAACAGGTGGCAGGAGAGCAGTTTGATTTTTAGATATAATTCTGTTTTCTGCCTTTTGGCTTATTGCTGAAAGGTGTTTTATGCTGTAATTTCACTGTGGGATAATTTTGATTTCAATGCTTGTGAGTAGTTTGACTCTTTGCGTGTGTGTGTATGTGTGTGTGTTTGCACAGATTGACATGGTGCACTGAGGCGATGCGAGGGCTAGGCAAAGAAAAACTGATGGGATTGTGATTTGTTAAACTGAGAAGCATAGGAGAGATTCTCATCCCAGAGACCCAAGCTTTGTACTGAATATTTCAGGAAAATATTTCCCAAATAGTGCTTCATGGAAGGTTGTAACCTTCTGAGATAGTCTGTGAATAAAGTACTCTATGACCATATAATTTAGAAGTGCCATATAGTATGCCTCCTTCTTGGAGAAAACTTTCCGTCTGATCATATGGAAGGCTGTGAGACTTCCAGTAGTAAAACAATCTTTTTTTAACTTTCTTCTTTAACATTTTTCATCCATATTTGGTCATGGAACTTGTTGAAAAGAAGACTACGATACCCATTAGCATCCTGGAAAATTAGTACTCCATTTTACACACTATGGGAAGTGCTTTGCTAAGCCACGTGGCATGCCTGTGAATGTTTATGCTATATGCATTTACTCACAATCAGGCCAAATGCCCATTGTGTGACTCTGGAATCTGGGAGACAGCTGCTTTCTCTCATTGGGTAATTAATTTGAGATTCATCTTACCAGGTACCTCACCAACCTCATAACAGTGTGGTCCTGGAGAAAGAAGACAACCAGCAGTTTGTGTCAGGAAACAGGAAAGATCACAGGGGAAGGTGTCATTAAAATGAGGTGGAGTGAATCATGAGGCTATCTGTTAGAGCTTTTAAGTGAAAATTTATGAAAATGACTGATGTGATTTTCTAGGGAAAGAGAATGTGAACTGGAGACAGCCAGTTCAGCAAAGGCGAGCAAGAAGCAAGGAATGAATAGAAGGTGGTGGGGAATGAGTAGGTTCTGCGTCCTGGCTGATGCGCCAGGGAAGTGTGTTGATAAGGAAGAAAGAAGATTATTGTGGAGGGAGAGATTCAGTGGACATCTGGGGAAGGAGACTCAGTCCTCACCGCAGAGTATGAAAGAGTCATGAATGGTGTTAGGGACCTCAGTACAGATCCCCAGGGAGGCCATGAAGGAGAGCAAATATTCTTCACAGACCATGGCCCCTTTTTCTACTGTCAGATGTACTTGAGGTAATTCCTGGCCTGAGTGGCAGCTGCACGGAGGGAGGGTGGGCTGACTGGGGAGAAGAACTTGGTGATTACAAGGTGCAGAGGCACACACTAGGCAGTCACAAGGTACAGAGAGAAGAATCTAGCTCAGTTCAATTCCTAGCATCATAGTGACTGGGACCCAGGTGTTTCTGAAGGGTACACTTCTGTTCAGGCCTCCCAAAAATTGGCTTCCCTTTTGTCCTAGACACAGCACTGGGGTTGTCAATGAAGTTCTTATCTGGAGGCTACGCGATCACCATCCAGTCATTAGGAGATAAAAACTATTGATCATTATTTGTCTGATGCTCGTTGCAAACAGCAGGCCTCCTTCTAATATCTTTATCCACTTCTAAGCCTGTCAGCCTATTGACTTTTTTTTTTAAACAGTTGATTGGAGTGTGAGGTGCAGAAGAAATGATTTTTAACCAAACGATGGAGAATTTGATCATGACACATCTGTAGAAGAGCATGGAGAACTTATGATGGCTCTTCTCCGCCTAGTGAAAGGGCAGGGGGTTGAGGGCTATCCACTGTTTGTCTTATGATCTCTTCTCTTGATAAAGCCTAACACAAAGAAAGCACAAATGAAGAAAGCAAGGTTCAGTGAATGACCCAGAACTGGCCACATGACCTCCCTGGCCTTGGTTTACTCATGCGGGCAAGGAGTTAGTTGACACCAGATGTCATTCTATGTTCTGAGGCTGTGGAAACAACAGGGCACTGCATGGTTTCTTTGCAAAGGCTGCTGAACCCATGAGGTATGGGAAGCACAGAGGAGACTGAAGCAGTCCTTAGTCTCTGGTTTGCTGCAGCGAGCTCTGCACTGAAGCCAGCTGCAGGGAACTCTTACATGAGCAAGCACACAGGACCTTTCCTAAGGCAACCTCTGATTGGAAATACAGAGGTCCCTGGTGGAGGCAAAGGCCAAAAGTGCATGAGATGTTCTTTTTTTTTTTTAAATTAATGCTGTGTTATCAAAGAGTTATCACAGAGGGAGATCCCTCAGTGGGAGCTTCATCAACAACATAATCAACAGGTATTGATTGAAACTTCTTGGGCTCAGGCTTATGCAGGTAGAGGAGGGATCCCGATGTCAGGAATCCTGGTCTCAGGGAGCTCAGTTTCCATTTGGGTGTTGAAGGCACTCTCACATCAGACTGTTGTAGTCTGTATGTGCAGAGAGAGTCAGGACTGAGAGGTCATGAAAGATTTTCTGTAGGAAGCTGGACTCATTTTGATTTTTGAAGGACAAATAGAGTTTGAAGCAGCAGAGAGAAAGAAGAGGCTCAAGATGTCTGAAACAGTGAAGATACAGGTCTGGCTAGGGCAGAAGAGATCAGTTGGAGACCATGGTTGATAAGTGCTGGTCATACTGTGTATGCATCTCTATTTATATGTTTAACAGCTTTATTGACATACAATAAACTTCACGTACTTAAAGTACACAGTATGATCAGGTTTGACTAATGTATACACCCATGAGACGGTCACAACCATCAAGATAATGAACAATCTGCCACCCACAAAGGGCTCTTGGAGTCCATTTGTAATTCCCTCCGTCCGGCCACTCACTGCTCCTCATCCCCAGGCAGCCCAGTGATCTGCTGTCGCTACAGATCCGTTTGCATCTTTGAGTATTTTCTATAAATGGAATCTAACAGTAGATACTCTTTTGACTGGCCTTTTCCATGGGCATAGTTATTTTGATATTCATCCATGTTTTATGCATATAAGCAGTTTTTTTCTCTTTGTTGCAGAGTAATATTCCATTGTATGGTTATAACCAACATTTGTTTATCTGTTTACAAGTTGAGGGACATTTGGGTTATTTCCAGTTTTTGTTCATACAAATAAAGCTCTTATAAAAATTTGTCTTTACAGGTGCCTATGACAGTGTTGTTCTGGTACTGGATTCCTCATTTTCCTGATTTTGTTTGTACTTGTTCTGTCAGTTATTGGGAGATGAATGTTAATCTATCTGACTATAGTTGGGGATCTGTCTATTTCTTCTTGAAGTTCTATCAGTTTTTGCTTCAGGTGCAAAATTATTTGCACAAAATGACTTTGAAGCTCTGTTACAAATTGCATCAACATTTAAAATTGTTATGTGACTCTGGTGAATTGACCCTTTCATCATTGTGATATCACCTCCATTATCCTTGATAATATTCTTTGCTCTGAAATCTACTTTGTCTCATATTAATATAGCCATTCCAGTTTTATTTTGATTAATATGAGCATAATATATACATATATAATGTGTGTATATATGTATATACGTATATTTGTGAATACATGTAAGTTGAGTATTCCTAATCCAAAAATTCAAAATCTGAAAAGCTCCAATGAGCACTTCCTTTTAGTGTCATGTTAGCACTCAAAAATTTTAGATTTTGGAGCACTTTGGATTTTGAATTTTCATTTGTATGTATTTTCATTTTTCTACATTTAAGCTCTTTATGTCTTTATATTTAAATTATGTTTCTTATAGGTAGCAAAAGTTTGATCTTATATATTTTTAATCCAATTTGACAATCTCTGCCTTTAAAAAAACTTTTATTTTGTGATAGATCATATGTAGTTGTAAGAGATAATAGAGAGATCTTGTGTTCCACTTGTTCAATTTCCCTCAGTATCATCTTGCAAAATCACATTACAATATCACAACCAGGATATTGACATCACTACAATCCATCAAATTTGTTCAGATTTCCCAAGTTTTACTTGGGCTTATTTGTGTGCGTGTTTATAGTTCAGCCTAATTTGGTCACATGTATAGTTTCACGTATTCACCATCGAAAGCAAGATGTAGAATAGTGCCACTAACACAAAGATCCTTTGTCTTGCCCCTCCCCCTCCACTCCACCCTCATCTTTAATGCCTGGCAACCACTAATTTGTTCTCCTTTTCTGACATTCATCTTTCACCATTAAGCATGATGTTAGCTGTGGGGTTTTTGTAGGTGTTCTTTATCAAGTTGAATTCTCTTCAATGTCTAACTTGCTGAGAGTTGCCACGAATGGTTATTGGATTTTGTCAAATGCCTTTTCTGCATCATTTGATATTATCATATGGTTTTTCTTCTTTAGCATGTTAATGTTATGGGTTACATTGCTTGAATTTTTGAATGCTGAGTCAGCCTTGCGTACCTGGACTAAATCCCACTCGGCCATGCTACATAATTATTTTTATACATCATTGGATTTGATTTGCTCATGTTTTGTTGAGAATCTTTGTTTCTAAGTTCATGGGAGACATTTGTCTGTAGTTTTCTCCTTTTTGTTCTGTCTTTGTCAGTGTTGGTAATCCGTGTCCTTTAAAGGAGTATTTAGATAATTTACCTTATTGATTGTGATTATTGATATGGTTAAGTTTAAATCTATCATCTTGCCTTTTGTTTTCTATTTGTTCTATCTATTTTTATGTCTCCATTTCTTCTTTTCCCACCTTATTTTGGATTGTTTAGTATTTTAAAATTATTCTGTTTTATCTCCTTTTTTGACTTACAGCTATAACTCTGTTTAGTTATTTTAGTGGTTTCTTTAAGGTTTATAGAACACTTTTAAGTTATTATAGCATACCTTCAAGTATATTATACCACTTCAAGTATGGAAAAAATCCTTGTAATGGTAAAATCTAGGTCTCCCTGGACTTTCAGCTCCACCTGCTGTACCTAGAGGTATCTGCTGGGCCATGCCTAAGTTCCCTATCCTTGAGTCATGGACTAGAGACTCTCTCAAGGCAGTGCACCAGGGCAATCATAAAACTCTTCTCATTTGCTCCTCCGCTTTCAGAGATCACCATCCTTCATCGCCTCATGCACTGTGCCTTGAAAGCTATCGCTTCACCTATGCTCTTTGTCTTGTCGTTTTGTTTTGTTTTAGGTAAGAGGATAAAGTTTCCTCTTATTCCTTCTTGGGCAGAAGCAGAAATCTTGCACTGTTGTTTTGATGTGGATTCTGTAGGCTTCATGTCAGAGTCAAACTGTTAATCCTTTCAAGGGCATCTCTGTTGTGGTCCAGAGAGAATGAAAGCATCAAGGCTACATGACATGTGTTAGGTCTTTCCCTTTAGAAAGATCCAGCCCATGCACTGGAACCTCACTGCATAGCAGATGTTCATGTGTGATGGTAGACCCCACTCCAGAAAGAGCAGGTGATTTGCACAAGGAAATTTGGTTATACATATATTTAGCCTCCATTTCACTTATAACTGTTTGTGAATGAGACTAAATCCAGGACTATGAAATCCCACTTTTCACGTTTATCAAATAAACAACTCTATGTCAAAGGCAAAGAGAATTGGAGAAAAGAAACGTCATCAAATGCTTCAAGAATCGCTTAGTCTTAAATGCTGGAAGGTCCTCAAGAATAGCCCTCTGCCTTTAGGAAAGTCAGACACTCTCTTCTTCATTTTACATCTACTGGCAACTCCGGGTGTTAAGGGGCTTATATAGGGTCCCATAAGTGTGTGATAGAAACAGAACCATAGTTCTCTCTCCAAGTATATTAGTGGCTTTTTCAATGCTTGTCTGCAGTATTCCTCCTCTTGTTCCCTGTACTATCTCTGGGGTAGTTTCCTGCCCCTAGCACTGCCTGTCCCCTTGCTAGGCAGCATGCCTCCTAAAGGCTTTCAGTGTTCTGCCTCTCCAGGTGAGAGGAAAACATGCTCCCTTCTGAAGTTTCTCTGGGCAGGCTTTAGAGCTACACAATTAACAATTTCCCCGTTCATTTTCCATTGCCTTGTGGTCCTGGCCTCTGACAGAGGATAGATGGCTGTATCATAACAGCCCCCTCACATCATTTGTCATGTCCTGGCATGCTGACAACAGTCTCTCTGTTTCTGGAAGGCCAGAAGCTAGAATGTCAGGCAGGGAAACTAAATAACTTTTCACCCTTAGGACATAATTCCTTCTTCAGAGAGCTGCAGGCCACTGAAAGCTGGTGTGAAGGCGTTGAGCCATGGAAGCATGGAGCCTAGAATATAACTGTGAAGACTTTGTGATGATCAGGCTGGGTCTTAGAAAAGTGATTTGAAAAAATGACCTGGAAGCTGAGTAGGCAATGGGGCCATCCTCTTCCCCAAAGCAATGAGTTACAGTGAGTGCTCTGCTATCTTTCAGTGAGGTGCTGTTTGCTAATAGGGAATTCTCTATAGCCAAGAGCAACTGGAATTAACGGGACAAAGGGTTTTGTACGGAGGATAATAATACCAAATATATCACCAGTGAACACTGGTATAGGGATTTTCATGAGCCAGTCCTAAGTCCTATAGGTATATTATCTTATTGAAGCTTTGCAATGACTCTTCGAGGCAGGTACTATTACTCTCCCTATGTTACAGATGAGAGTGAACAAGTGGGAAAACTGTGATTCGAATCCTGACATTCTGACTCCAGAGTCTGTGCTCTTAAACTCAATGCCATGCTGTCCATAACTAAGTATAAAATTCCTCTTCTTTATCAAATCACAGCATGGGGAGGAGTGAGCATTTAGGCAAGGAAAGGGTGGATTTCAGCACTGGAGCAAAGAGACGAAATCCCTTTGTTCACAGAATGAAATGGGTGCTTAGAAAATGGCAGAGACCTGGTCCTTCTGTGAGCTTCTCTACTTTTCCCAGCCTCCCTTGATTTAGGTCCACCATGTGACCTGTTCTGGCCAATGAAATGTATACAGAAGTAATATGAGCCATGATGGTCATTACCATGTTTCTTTTTCCACCCCATCTCTGAATCCTTGACAACCTTGAAGGATAACCTCAAGACCATAAGACCACAATAAAGTGGAACCATAAGAGAAGAGCAGCTTGGATCCCTGAATTGCTGCTTGGAAGAGAGTTGCCTAGGAGATCTATGAACACACATAGAACTTGGAGTATGCTGTGGACTGAGTTATGTCTTCTATATTCATGTTGAAGCCCTAATTTCCAGGTACTGACTACTGTCTTTGGAGACAGGATCTATGTGGAGATAGTTAAGGTGAAATGAGGCCATAAAGTTAGTGCCCTTACCTGACAGGATTAGTAAAAACAGGCACTGGAGAGCTTTTTGTCTCTCTCCACCCACTCCCCCAAGTGCACACCCTGAGTAAGGGCCCTGTGAAGACATAGCAAGAAGGTGGCCATCTGCAAGCCAGGAAGAGAGACCTCACCAGAAACTGGCCCTGCTGGGGCCTTGATCTAGGACTTCTAGCATCAAAAACAGTGAAAAAATAAATTTCTGATGTTTAAGCCACCCATTTTTGATGGTGTTATGGTATTTTGTTATGGTAGTGCAAGCAGACTAAGACAGAATGAATGAAAAATACACTTGCATTATCTTAATCCACTGATATTTTCAGGGTTTATTTGTTACCACAGCAAAAACCTACCTGATTAATACATGGGCTTGAATCTCCCAGATTCCTTGTAGCCCTATCTGTTCAAAGCCCCTTTATCTTGGGAGAAGGAGGGCTGTTTAAGTCTTACAAAGAGAGACACTATCTGAGAAGCTAGGGAGGAACCATTTCCTGCAAGTCTTGTTCAGTCTTTTTTAGCCTTTAGTAGGCTCCATGGGGGACATAAGAGAAGTATAAGGTGAAATGTGGGAGAGGATCTTAGTTTTCTAATATTTAAAATGAAAGGGGTAGCATTGTTTGATCTCTAAGGGCTTTTGAACCTCTATACTTCTGTGATTTATAGGCATGTTCTGAGATGTTAAATATTTAGAATTTTTCTGATGGCTAAGAAAGATATGTGCCAAGTACCCTCACACTTTAAAGAAATATGCTTGTCCATCTACAAAGCACCTTAAAAATAAGTGACCCCAAACTATTCTGCCACACTGGCTCATCACCCACCTCCACTGTATAAAGAAAAAAAGGAGGGAAAGAGGAGGTCACTATAAGGATCCCTTTGGGGAAAGTTGTGAATGTCTAGTGAGCTGTTTTCCCCACAGGCCTTGTGGGAAGAGAGGTAGAGGCCCAGGAAGCTTGGCATGTATTCTCTGGCCTTTGGTGGATACAGGGTCTGGACTCCGTTGGTCAGCTTGGGTGGAGGCAGCAGAGAGGGAAGAAGGAGGCTGGGGAAATTGCCTGTCCTTCCAGGGTGTAACCAGTCTAGGGTGTGTGTTTCTAATAGAGCAAAGGAAGTTTCAAGGATGAGGTCTGCATGGAGTCTAGCTCTCCAAGGGGACCTGCTGGAGAGGTGAGGGGATGAGGGCACCCAAAGAGAGGGGTAGATTGCAAGATGACAGAGAATGAGGGAGTGCAGCAGGCTATAGGAGGCATTGCTCTTGCAAGAGAATACAGGGTTAGGCTTCCTATCCAACCCCTCATGAAGGAAAGGGTGAGCTTTGGACATTCCCTGTATTCTGAGAGCCTCAGTGCTCCTCATTCCAGGAGGACCTTGCCTGCCCGCTTCTTCCCCATTCTCCCACCTGCACTCACTCATAGGGCCCCCATTCAGAGCTGCAGAGCTGGGGAGGTGGGAGCAAAAGGGAACAGTGAGGATGCTGGCTTCTCCCCTTGGGCTTCTGAGACTGGTCCAGTGGTGGGCCTGACCAGTTGTACATTGGAGGAGATTTTAGAATTTCAATATTACATAGAACTGGACGTTTTTTTTTTGAGACAGAGTCTCGCTCTGTCGCCCAGGCTGGAGTGCAGTGGCACAATCTCGGCTCACTGCAAGCTCCGCCTCCCGGGTTCACGCCATTCTCCTGCCTCAGCCTCTCCGAGTAGCTGGGACTACAGGCGCCCGCCACCACGCCCAGCTAATTTTTTTGTATTTTTTTAGTAGAGACGGGGTTTCACCGTGGTCTCGATCTCCTGACCTCGTGATCCACCCGCCTCAGCCTCCCAAAGTGCTGGGATTACAAGCGTGAGCCACCGCGCCCGGCCAAGAACTGGACTTTTTAATTCCCGCTCCAAAGAGATGGTTTGCTTTTAACCTGAGCGTTCACAAAAAATGTTATGAGACGTATCGGGTACTCATTCAGGAGCAGGGAGGAATTGCTTCATAGAATGGGCTGGAAGGGGCCTCTGTGACAAAAAATTTAGTGCTTTTTGTTTGTACTCTGTTGAGGTGGATTCATTCAGTTAACCAGTTACATGCATACAGTGCCTCACTTTTCAAAATTTGTTCATATGCATTATCTGTTTGCTACCTACCTACCCATCATCACCTGACTGGACACATGTGATCTGTGCATAACCTGTTTGAGACCAAAGTAATTTTTTTTTTTTTTTCATTCCCCTGCTGGACTTCAGATGTGGCCATTGCCACCTGGGACTAGCTCTGAGAACCCACTGGTGGTTACTGCTGCTGCCCTCATATTTGGAGAATCCAGCCCACCAGCAGATAGAGGAGACAGCTGGGAAGGTTTCCTGGTGCTCTGGAAGCTCACCCTATTGACCTCCCTGGATGTCTAGAGAAGGGAGAATATGGTGCACCAAGGCATTCAGAATTTTTCAGGACAGAGAGACCCTTTTGTGCTTATAGGACTCTCCCTAGTGCTTATCCTCAATGTCCCCCACTTGTGACCTGCTTTCTATGTGCAGCAAAGCCAACCTCCTCATGATTCCCTGGGTGTGTCCTGCATTTACCCACTTCTGAGGCTTTGTTCAAGCTCATCTCTGTGCCTTAAATGTCCTTCTATGTTCATTGTCCAAGTCTTTTCTCCCAAGTCACATCAAATTCCTGTCCTCCTTCCCCAACCCAGAAGTCTTTCCTGAAGCTCACACGAGGGTTGATTCTGTCCTTTTTCCTACAACACATTGTTGATGTTCTCTGTGCGTTCTCCATGGTCAGCATCTGCTTGGATCATGTCATCTGTGATGGTGCCTGTCTCTCTTACTGGTCTATGAGCTCTCAGAATGCAGAGATACAGCTTCATTCATTTCTGTTATCCCTGTGGGCACTCAGTGAATATCTGTTCAATGGAATTAAATTGTGAATTATCACTGGTAGGTGAATTTTAAAGGATGTGTGATCTAGCATCTCTCTCTCTCTCTCTCTCTCTCTCTATATATATATATATATATACAAATTAATATAAAGGTGGGACTTGAACCCTCATATATGTTAAACTCTGCTGGGGTATTTCATGACCTGTGTGAATCCATAGAAAATTCAGATGTGTAAATTCTTTTAATTCATTGCTGAGCCCCATGAATCATTGTCCTTTGTGAAACTAGAGGGCCAGCTATGTACACCTTGATGGGAAAAAAAGTGGGGAAGTTGGTAAACTGGCTAATACCCTCTACAGCCACTTTTTTTTTTTTTTTTTTTCGAAAGTAAAGAAAAAGCTAACTAATTGGGGAAGCAGAGGCCAGATTGGAGAGAGTAAGCCCAGGTATTCATAATTCTGGGTGGGTAAGGGTCCTTGATATCACAGAGGGGAGAGTCATATATTCAGCCAAGGCCTGGGGCTGGTGATAAATGGTTCTCAGCAGACCAATTGGGGATTTGGGGAGTTTAACTCAAGCACACCATATGACAGCTTAGGAATGAGCCAGGGCATGGTTTTGAGCATTGTGATATTTAAGATGAGCTGTATGTCAAAGATGATACCTTTTCCTTTTGCTAGGGGTAGGTGGTGGGTTCTGGGTGGATCTGCTGTCCAAACACAGAAGGGGTCATAGATGTGGTGACAACAGCCTCCACGGTTACTTTTGCACCCAGTCATGCTTGGCACCCTGCTTGGGGGTGAGGCCTTGAAGGCAGAGTGGCTGGCAATCAGCCAATGTACGTGGCTTAGGCTCTAACAGGGTTAGGTTCTGCAGTTTTGCTTGCTTGTCGCTTTTGATCATTTTTCTCTTCTGCCTTTTATTTTTCCCGCAGACCTTTTGGTACCCAATGATTTTTGATTAATTTATTTACCATTGTTGGGTGATTGATGTTGTTTTGTGCTGGTACTTTGTAACTTTCCAATTCTTCTAGTTGTCAAGGTGACAGCCTCCGATGATGAATTAGACCCTGTCCCTTGCTCTTTTTATTCTCCCTGTGTGCCAAGGCTCTTGGTTTTCAGCAAATATAAATGTTTTTAAATGCAGACTTAATGATTGGAGTATACAACAAAATTCAGAAAGATCTATGGTACTTTCATACTTCTTTACTTTTACACTGAAGTTCAATACGTTGTGTTTTTTCTCTATCTGTTCTACTTTAGATTTGGGGAATCCACTTCCCTTTCGGGAATCCTCTAAGCGATTTTCCTGCTCCTCTGCGTCTTCTCCTAGGCTTAGTTTTCCTTTCTCACTTTCTTGTCTCCTGTTGTCTCCCTGAATTAGGTGAACTCACATTCCTCTACATAATGCATAAGCATGGGATGGTGGTGAGAAAAGGTACTTTTATTTGTTAAGTCCTTATCTGCCTCACTCAATGAGAGGTACTTTTCTATTAAGTTCATAAATATTTATTGAGGACCTATTATGAGCCAGGAAAACCCCAAGAACCTTTGCAGAGGGTAGTCTTCTGAATCTCTATTTTATAGGCAAGGGAACTGAGGCTCTGGGAGGGTAATCAATATGTTTTATTCATACTAGTAGGAAATAGTAGAGCAGGGATTTGAGCTCAGTCTTTCTGATATTAGCAATTTGCATTGTTTTCCATGACACTATTCTGAAGGTGACCAGGGATGGATGAAGGAACTCCTAGAGCCTCAGAATTTGGAAGAAACCATAAACTTTCTCTACAAGGGTGGTTCTCAAACTAGTAGTTAGATGCATGCTTGATCAACTACATAATAATCACAAGGAATGCTCATTAATACAGAGAATCCTGGGCCTTTTCACAATTGTTAAGGCTGGTTTGGCCCAGAACTTTTTTTGTTTTTTGAGATGGAGTCTTGCTTTGTTGCCAGGATGGAGTGCAGTGGCGCAATCTCAGCTCACTGCAACCTCTGTCTCCCAGGTTCAAGAGATTCTCCTGCCTCAGCCACCGATGTAGCTGGGACTACAGGCATGCGCCACCATGCCCAGCTAATTTTTGTATTTTTAGTAGAGATAGGGTTTCACAGTGTTGGCCAGGATGGTCTCGATCTCTTGACCTCGTGATCCACCCGCCTTGGCCTCCCAAAGTGCTGGGATTACAGGCATGAACCACCACGCCTAGCCAGAACTTTTAGTTTTAAAACATTGCCTGTGTTATTCTGATTCTCAACCAGTTTAGTGAACCAGTGCAATAAGCCAACTATTATCTAGAGCAACACTTTTCTCGACACCTTCATGAGAGATGTTCATCTAGCTTCTGGGGTAAGGAGCACAGCCTATGTTGTAGCTTCCAGTAGTGGGCAGCCCTTAATAATTTTGGAAAATTCTTTCTCACGTTGACCTATCACCAGTTTCTCTGTAACTATAGTATGTGATGCTTATAATGCAAATCATAGGCACTACTGATTGTGCACTCACTGTGTGCAGACTCATGCTGAATATTTTAGCTCTATTTTACCACTCAAGTGCCTCAGCAACTCTCTGAGGTTGGTATTATCATCATTCGTATTTTGCAGATGAGATCATTTCATCCTGGAGATACAAATGATGTGTGTTTCTTTCATCTAGTCGCTATCAGCTGTTCAGATGTTTGCAGGTAACATCCTTCCCAGTCTCTCTGGCTGATAAAATGAAGTTGCAATAATTCACTATGACCAAAAATTCACCAGGTGCTGATTTTTTCCGAGGCAGGATGCTAACTTTGCAAAGATGAAGGAGATCCCCCTTTTTAACAATCTACAACTAGGGGGCAGGGGTGACAGAGAGCATCAGGATAAATGACTAATGCATTTGGATGTTAATACCTAGGTGAGGGGTTGATAGGAGCAGCAAACCACCAGAGCATACACTTAACCTATGTAACAACCTGCACGTCCTGCCCATGTATCCAGAATTTAAAACGAAATAACATTTTAAAAAATATGAAACAAAAACAATCTACAATTGAGTGAGAGACACCCAGGTAAACTTGGACTCAGTTTTATGTGTGAGCCTTGCCTCTTCAAGTGGACTATGAGTCTTTGTGGGCAGAGCCACCAAATTCTCCCATTTTCTTCCTTACAGTAGCAGGGTTTGAATGCATGATGGGGACTTAGTAAAGACACATTGTCCTGGACTGATTTGTGAATATGTCATCAAGCAAACTCTTTTTTGGCTTTTGTGTTTCCTAGGTGAGTCAGGTGATTGGACATAGGGTATGAGGCTCTTCCTGGATTCCTAAAGCCTAGGTCTTTGAGAGGGCTCATGAATTTCTTTGGAGTCCCTGCATCTGTGATGTGAGGAATGTCTCCCTGGGAGATACTAGCTGCCCACAGTTTCCTAAGCAGGAAGTAACATATCAAGATAGATAAAAGTGCAGGATTTATAAGCAAAACCATGTGAGTATCCTATCTACATCATTGACTTTCTCCATGGTCTTGGATCTATCTTTATTCCAAGCCTTCACTGTTGTTATCTGCCAAATGGGAATACCAATTCTTTATCAGTTCTTAAGGATATGCAGAATGAAGTATTAGTTATTATTAATGTACTTTAAACTCCTTGGTGACAGTAGCTGCATACATATAGATTTTTCTTGTTTTAAACAAGAGATGCTAAACAAAACCAAGAAGTATTAAATTATAAATTTACAGAAGAGATAAATTATAGAGGTAGTTATTATTTAAATTGCAGAAATATTTCTCATTTTCAGCCCAGGGTTCCTTTACAAAGCAATCTGTCTTGTGCTTTTAAAAAAAGTAATTCAATTTACAAAAATTTGATTTGCATGCAACTTTTTAGAAACATTTATCATGTAAAGTGAGACATCATCCGACTAAATTAGAGAATTTACCAATATGTTTTGGCTTAGGATAAATATCACTTCCTCCAAGGATGGGAATATTGGCAATTTTAAATTCACTTCTCCCCTTCTCAAACTGAGACTGTCCAAGCCCAGGTTTGAGGCATCTGGTCTGAGAATTAGTAGCCATGATGGAAATACTTGGGTTCATGATCTAGATCTGCCAATAAATCACTCATGACCTCAGGGAAGTCAACTTCCCAAGGCCTCAGTTTTCTCATCCGGACAATGAGATTGTTGGAGTTTATGTTTCTTCCAGCTTTAAGGTTGTTTAATAGTACTCATTGCTAAAAGAAGTGATCTGAAATTACAAAGGGCAAGACCTGGCATCCTGTCAATGTGTAATAAATCAATACAACATTTGCCGAATAAAATTACGATGTTCATTTATTTCCAACCAATTCTCCAAGTTGGAGATGCTCCAAGTTTATGATAAAGAAAACAAAATGAGTTCAGAAAACCCTTTTTCTTATTCTTCACTGACTTGATCTCTCTTGATGATTTCTTGCGTCCTTAAGTCTGGTGAAAAGAAGATTGGTTCTGTGCAAGTATTGGGGTCCCTTTGTCGTAAGGGAAAGAGTCCTGCAAACTGAAATGCTGAGTTAATCCTAGATCACTACTGTGCCTTTTACATTTCAACTGATGCAATTGCAGGTGATAGCTGCAAGTAGCGAAGAGATACAGAGACATGGTGGCAGCTCATTCTCTCCTCTTCCCCAGTTTCCCCACCCCGGCCAGCGCCTGCCTTTGCATTTGCCGCTGCTGGCCAGCGTGCCAGCCTCCTGTCAGCCTCAGTCGTCTGTGCCTCCCTTCCAAGCCATGAATCATCAGAGGTGCTGTGGCTTCTCCAGTTTTGCATTCCTGGCAGAGGTGTTGTTTCTTCCTAAAAGTGGAGGGGAGGGAGTTGCTAGGGAACACCATTAACATGCTGACAGCACAACAATCTCGGAGAGTCTTGGCCTCAGCCGTTTGACTCTAATCAGGAAATCATTTTTAGAAAGATTTGTCAGTGTAAGAAAACAAGCTCCTGAACTAAATTAGGATCTGGATTATTTTTCCCTCCTCTCTCAATCTGCAGTGCAAGGCAGAGTGGTGAGCCATCACGGTTTTGTGTGTGGTGAGTTTGTTTCTACCGCACATTTTAATTCGGAGCTCCTGAAGGTGTCTGTGTTTGTAGGGACTGTGTTTTTGGAGCTGCTCCCTTGGAGGTTTGGTGCTTGTTTCTCCTTCCCTCAAACTGGTTGGCTTTTTTGGCAAGACCGCCTAGGCTTCAGGATTCTTTAGTCTAATTTTCTTCTCCTTTTTTTTTTCACCCCAGTAATGAATTCACGGCATGTCTCTGGGAAATTAAGGTAATCCATTATACTGTTGTCTCCCTATCTTTGAAGCAGGGATAATAGTATTTAACCCACCTTTGCAGTATACTGAGTGGCCTGTCAGGGTTTCTTCTTTAGAAGGACAGCTTGAAAACATTTTAGTAAATGCTCCTTAACTGTATGCTTTAAAAATACACGGGGTCAGGTGGCAAACAGCTCAGTAATAACTAGTTCAGGAAACCAGACTAGCCATATATCACTCTCTGCTACTTCCGTTTTCTCCTCTTCCTCTCCCCAGATCCTTCCATTTTTTCAGGGACATGCTATCTCCATTTGGGGTTAGAGTCTTTGGGGATAAGCTAGAATTTTGTTAGTTACAGACCAGTCCCTGCAAATCCAAACATCTTTAAGCTGCAGGACCAAGTGAGTTTCATATCCTGTAATGCCTGCAACAGACAGCACTTAAGGATGGAGACCTGAATGCCAAGCTCAGTGGTGTTGCACAGATGACGCATGGGACTGGACCCGTGTTCTCCATGATATGCCTGAGGTTTCATTTCCAATACAATTAGGGACCTAATCATACTTAGGGATGTCCACCTGTGCATGTCAGTGCTTTACTCACAATCACTCTTCATTTCATGAACCTCAGGCCTGAGACTGGTGTGTCATTCCTGAAGAACAGGGTAGAGCGTGCTTTCTAACTTTATCTTCGTATCTCCTTTTCTATGAAGATAAAGGGGTGGGAGTGCACAGACTTTCCATGGCCTGAGGAAAATGCTACCCAGAGTGCAGCATGAACCCATCCTAGGGATGAGCAAAGTCAAGGCTAAGCCCTTGTGTGATCTGCAGGGCTGGCTGCTGAAAGGGAGCCAGTTGTGAATGACGGCTTTAGATGTGACTCTTATCTGCACTCACAGACCCCAGTATTCATCCATTAGAGATTCATTCCTTCAGATGTGGGGATCTTTGGGAATTTTCATGTCGGCTCTGAGAAAAAGATTCTCCTGGGCTTTGTGCGGATCCTGCTGGCTCCTCTCATTGGACAGTCCGATGTTGAAAAATGCCCCTCCGACCCTCTTCAGACAGAGACTTCTGAATAAAAAGACTTTATCTATAAGAGGACCCATGACCCAAATAAAAATCCAAGTAAACCTGAATTTTCTCATTTCTCCAACTTATACGAGTTGAGTTGACGATTTAGACGAATTGGGAAAAGATGAGTTTAGATGAGTTCTTGATGAAAAAAATAGGTGATGCAGGAATTGCTCCTGCCCAACCTCAGAACGACCACATGTGCAGGATCCAGGGACAGGTAGAGGCTGATGTTCTTAGGAAGAACAACGACTGACGTGTTTCATTCTGAACTCCTGGGATATGTACTCCAGAGAACCTACCAGCAACTGAGCTCTCGAACCAAACTACGGAGCTGTTGAATAAGGGCTTCTCTCATTGCTACTGTAAGGTTAGGGGACTAGACCTAGAGATTAGTTAGCTCAGTGGATTTTTGTGTATGCACACGTACATGTATTTAAGCAACAGAAACCTTTCCCTGCCCATTTATCTTATGTGGAATGCCTACGTATTAAACAGATAAAAGTGGGGCCATCTCACTGAAGTGGAGGAGGGGGTAGAGAACTAAAGTCTCACCATGTGGCCCTCCCTTGCCTGTCCATCCCCACATGATCCTCTCCCTGCAGCTGCTCCCAGGGCATTTCCATGGAATCCTAGGGCTAAACACACTTGCCACGCTTTACCCTTGCACTTCACAGATGAAGTCACTGAGGCTCCGAGAACTACTTTAGCTTGCATTGCACTGTGCACATAGGAAATGCTCAACAAATAAATCAAACACATCCATTTTTTAACTGTGAGGTGGAAGAGTTACACTAAAAGTGCCAGAAATGTGCTGCGAACCTAGGTTTTTGCCTTCAGTGGAAAGGAAAGGGATTTTTGGTCTCCTCTCAATTTTCCCTGCTTCCAGGAGCCCACTCACTTCCTTCTGGGCTGTCACTGCTGTTTACACAGTGTAGCTGGGACTGAGATGAACCCACAGGAAGGGACTTTCCTTTGGTGCTAATGCAGGAAGGAACATGGCATCGATCTATCTGCAATTATAAGCTCAATGTGTTTCCCTTGAATTTTTAGACAAACCAAAGGTATTTTGCAAGTGCAGTAGGACTTCCAATTAGGCATTTAAGTTCCCGATTTCTATTTCCCTAGTGACTTGACTTGCTCTTTTGCTTTATGAAATGAAAATAGCTTTATTTGGGCATGAGAATGCAGCAGCTGATTGCATGCTTAATATGCTTTTGCAAGAAGTTTCTGTTTCTAGTATAATACAATGGACAGAATAATACATTTCCATGCTTGTTTTTTTTTTTTTTTTTTCCTACATATTCATGATCATTTGCTCCAGCTCCATCCTATGCTGAGCTTGGTGCGGCCTAGGTAGGAACGTACAGAGGGCTGGTGTTTTAAGGCTTCAGAAGGAAGGCCATCCTTGAAGTGAAGGGAACTGGCCCCAGGGCCATTTTTTGTGGGGGAGGATATAAGGTTGTGACTTATTGATATGGCTTGGCTCTGTGTCCCCACCCAAATCTCATGTCAAATTATAATTCCTAGTGTTGAGGGAGGGACCTGATGAGAGGTGATTGGATCATGGAGGCAGACTTTCCCCTTGCTGCTCTCATGATAGTGAGTTCTCACGAGATTTGGTTGTTTACAAGCATGTAGCACTTCCCCCTCTGCTCTCTGTCTCCTGCCACTATGGTAGACGTATTTGCTTTCCTTTTACCCTTTCACCATGATTGTAAGTTTCCTGAGGTCTCCCAGCCATGCTTCCTGTGCAGCCTGTAGAACTGTGAGTCATTTAAACCTCTTTTCTTCATAAATTACCCAGTCTCAGGGAATTTTTTTTTTTTTTATAGCAGTATGAGAATGGACTAATACACTTTATCAAGTGCTGAATGGTGGGAATCAGGGATGGACCTGGGGAAAATCACTCAGAAGAGTGAAAACAGATGTGGAGGACAAGAAGGGGGCACTGAAAGACATCAGCTGTGTTTTAAGAAAGCAATAGCAGGAATAAAGAACCTTTCTAGATCAAGCTCTGTGAAGGTATTAGGGTTGAGTTAAGAAGGTTTTTCTTCATTGGAGGAACAGACCTGCAAGTAAAAGCTGTACCCATTTCCAACTTTATCTGTAGCTTTGAACACTGCACAGAGTCAACTTTAGTTTCCGGAATGTCAAAGGTCTTTCCTTCTTTGGCTTTTTGGTTTGCAGAAAACCTTGCATCATCTGTGGCCCTTAAATACTTCATATACATGGGAAGCACTTTGAAAAGCCACTCTAGAAGCTCTCCAGTCTTCTCTCTGCCCAAATCGTCCCCTTCCTTCCAGCTCTGCACAAGCAGAGAAGCTTTCTGGGATGCGGCAGCCAGTGCTCTGCGTGCCTAATGCTGTCATTCTGCACCACGTCATCTGCACTATCTGGCCACATCATGCCTAAAAACATACCCTTTTCTTCTCTGGTCCTCAAGGGTGAACTGCTGGGCACAGGTGTCCCAGGAGGCCTATCACATGCCTGACAGGAAGTGAAAGCATGATATTGGGAAAGCCAGAGCCAGCACAGCCCTTCTGGCCATCCTAGTGGGCAGCAGCAGGTTGAGAATGCCCTCAGGTTTTCTGTTGCTTCTGCCTGGGTGGGGCATCAAGGTTTTCACATGGTTTGTTAAATGCAGAGCTGTCTGTGGAGAGGACTGCCGTCGTGCCCCTGTTGTCTGGGTGATTTGCAGAGTGGGGCGTAATCTATCTCTGCTGTGGTCTGCAGCTGCTCTTGGCTTTCTTGTCTAAGGTGCCCTTGATTAGACCTGAGATTACGGAGGACCTTGGCCACTGCTGCAAGGCAGATGTGGCTAAAAAATAGAAAAAGGAAAGGAAATCTCACATGCTTTGGCCTCTTCTTATTTCTGGGAACACTCTGGGCCTTCCTCAAAGTGCATCCCGGTGCTGGCTGGTCTGCTGATGGGAAGGCCTGCTTTACAAGTCTGAAGGAGACCCCGAGGTCATTGTGTCCATTCCCCTGCCTTCAGGTAGGATTAGAGATAAGCTGCCTCTGCCAGAGGATAATCTCTTCTACTTGTAAAAGCTTCCAGAGCAGACCTGAATCTCTCTCGAGACCATTCATTGCAACTTTTAACAACTTTCGCCATCAGGAAATTCTCCCCCATAGCTATCCTAAATCCCTTATACTGGGGATTAAGCTCCTTTTCTTATTCTATCCTCAGTAGCCGCTGCCAAGACAGCCTGCACTGCCTAAGAACTCTTCTGATACCTGAAGATTGCATGAAATCCTGCCTGCCTGTCTTCCCTGATGAATAATCCCAGCTTCCTTTTCTCCCAGGCCCTGCAGCCCAGCCTGCTTGTTACCTTTGAGGCTGCCCTCAGATTCCCT
Source organism: Hylobates moloch (assembly GCF_009828535.3). NCBI lineage: Eukaryota > Metazoa > Chordata > Mammalia > Primates > Hylobatidae > Hylobates > Hylobates moloch. Next base: position 22,757,382 of record NW_026652288.1, on the reverse strand, counting down.
CTAAGTGTGAGTTTCCCTGGTGGGGAGCCTAGACCAAGCACAGGAGTCTAGTATGTTTCTGGCCCATCTTAGGTATATTGAGAATCTTCTTGGAGCCCATGGTGTGGACAGCGTCTTCCTGTTCACGCACTTGAAAGGGGTTTGTCTGTTAGTGACAGTCCTGTTCGTGGGCTGTGGTCACCCTTTACCCCACCAGAATACTAAATTGTTTTTCTTTACTATCCTTAGATGTTCAGGGCAAATTGTATCATCTTCCCCACAAATGTCACTGCATCCTATAATGTGCACCAAATACTGACCACTGTCACCACCAGAAATAAGGATGAGGCAGAATGATGACAGTTCTGAATACCTGTGCCTCTTTTAGAAGATTTGGACAAAAGCAAGCAACCTGCATTTAGAGAGCCAGCAGCCTGGTGCCACATCTGATTTAGGCAGAATCACCTTCTTGATCTGGTTGCTTTTCCTTCCTCTCCTCTTCTCTGCCCTCTCTGACCTTCTGGTCTTTCTGTGCTCTTTTTGGGGTGCCGGGGCCCTCGTACTGTGCCCCTGCTACCTCAACAGCACTGGTGAGTCCTATATGCCCCTCCCCAAGCACACTTTGCCCCGTGCCTACCCCAACCCAGACTATCTCCCATTTGCTGCTTTCTGCAGATCTCAATTCCAAACCACCAAACAAGTCCTGAGTGACCTGCACAGCCAGAATGTGCTCCCTCTGTACTAGGTGGTGACAAAGACAGGTGAGATGGCCAACATCCTCAAGGGGAATGCAGTTGAGACAGGGACTGAAGACTCAGGCATGGCGAATTCTAAGCAGCAAATATAATGTGATCTACATTGCCGTAGAAGAAAATAGATGTCCAAAGGCAGTCCACCTACAAAGGCTAAATGAGTTAGGCAGGCATTCAGTGCAGTGGACTACAGGCTGGGTATCAGAGGGAGCTTCCTGGGGGAGATTGGCTTGGGTACAAGCTGGGCCTTGGGCACAGTTAGGTGTAGGGTGGGCCTTGAGTGGAAGAGACAGAGGCTCTTGTTTGGCTCAGGGCTCCTTTTGTGCTCCTCCAACACCTTGATCTTTCCAACTCTCTCCATCTCTAGTTTCTGGAAGGAATTCTCTTCCTTTTCATTCCATTAATAAAAAAAATATAAGCATCTTCTTTTTTTTTTTTTTTTTGAGACGGAGTCTTTCTCTGTCACCCAGGCTGTAGTGCAGTGGCATGATCTCGGCTCACTGCAGGCTCTGCCTCCCAGGTTCACACCATTCTCCTGCCTCAGCCTCCAGAGTAGCTGGGACCATAGGCGCCTGCCACCACGCCCGGCTAATTTTTTGTATTTTTAGTAGAGAAGAGGTTTCACCATGTTAGCCAGGATGGTCTCGATCTCCTGACCTCGTGATCCACCCGCCTCAGCCTCCCAAAGTGCTGGGATTACAGGTGTGAGCCACTGTGCCCAGCCTAATAAGCATCTTCTAAGTGCTATAAGTATCCCAGTCCAGAGGCTTCCTGTAATGTGCTGTGGCACACTAGGGGGACTGTGACTGGATTCAGGTATGCAGGACTTTGGTTCTCTCAGTTCCTGGCTGGATGAGCAGAACCTGCTTGGGTTGGTGGGGCTCCTGGGCTTTGGTCATCTTTAGTTGCTGAGCAGTCACATTGGTTGACCACACTGCTCTCTGTAGTACAATCACTTTCTGCATGTACTGTATGTGTTTGGAGGTAGCATACCAGGCCTCAGGATGCAGAGATAACAAGACAGACAAATACTCCAGTGGGGGTATGGTAGGCAGAATTCTAAGATAGCCCCCAAGATTCCCACCTGCTGGTGAGCATGCCTTGTGTAACCCTCCCATCCCTTCGGTGTGGAGGTGAGCTGTGAATATGATCGGACAGTCACTGCCATGTTTAGGTTATTTTACATGCCACGGTTGACTTTAAAGGTGATTCTGCTGGGTGTGCCTGACATAATCAGGTGATCCCTTGGAGCTTTTCTGGGTGAGAGATATTCACAGTGTGAGAGGGATTTGATGTGGAGAAGAGTCTTCCGTTTCCAACCTTGAAGTTGGAGAGGCCGTGTGGCAGGGAATGTGGGCGGCCTCCAGGAGCTCAGGGAAGACCCTGGCTGACTGCCTCCAAGGAGATGGGAGCCTTAATCCCATCACCACAAGGAACAGAATTCTGCCACAGCCATGTGAGCTTGGAAGAGAAGCCCAAGCGGTAGATGAGAATATAGCCACTTGATGTCCTGATTGCAGCCTTGTGAAATCCTGAGCCACGAACTCAGCCACTCTGTGTCCAGACTCTAACCTAGAGAACTGTGACCTGGTAAATGGGTATTGTTCTAAGTTGCTGAGTGTGTGGTCACTTGTTTTGCAGCAATAGAAAATTAATACACGGGGAATATAGAAAAAAATAGACATGAAAGATTAGAACAGTGGTAAGAATTTTGCAGAGGATTTAAACCCAGGAATGTAAGATAGAGTGGGCACTGTGACTTCTTTAGAAGGGGTGGTCATGTGAGGCATTGGGGAGGTGTCAGGAAGGACCCAGCCTGGCGATGATCAGGGGAAAGAGCAGTCCAGGCCCTGAAGCTGCCCCAGGACTGGTGTTTTCCAGGTACAAAAAGCAGAATAGCATGGCTGGAGTGTCTACAGAGGCAGAAACCAAGTCAGATAGGGATTTTTTAAGAGTGAGCATGAATTTTGGATTTATTTTCAATGTAGAGGAAGCCAAGGAGGATGGTAAGCAGGGGAGGGACACATCTGCACAACCTGATGTATGCTTTAAAAGATTCCTGCATACCCTGGCTGGAGCTTGGGTTGCAGCTGGGGACTGTGGGAGCAGGGAATTTGATGAGAAGGTCATTGCATTGTCCAAGTGAGCCCTGCTGGGCTCTGGCACTGGGAAGGTGGAGGAGAGATAAGCAGTGTTGACTCCAGTGGTTTTCCCTTTCCCCTTTCCCCTTCCTTCTCTTTATTTCTTTTTCGTAACCCAATTCTGTTTTCCCCTCCTTTTCTCCTTATACATTTGCACACCCTCATGTTTTCCTTTAAGGGCATAGGACAATCTCTGACCCGAGTCATGGTACATTGTCCCATGGGCTCAAGGCTGAGCAGATGGAATGGGTGTATGGGATCTGGAAAAACACAGGGCAGAGGAGCCAGAACTTTCCTCAGTGCCTGGCTCCCGTGGGCAGCTCTGTGGGGCACAGCCCAGGCATAGTCAGGCCCTGGGCATGGGGAGATCTGTTCATACTCTGCTGGGAGTTTGTCCTTTGTACCTCAGTGTTAGGCCTCCCCAGAGGGACTTGAGTATAGGAATTGAACCTTCTGCATCTGTCTACCTGGTGCCCAGCCCATTTCACCTGTACTTTGAACATGGCGGGTACTTGGTAAATGCTTGACAATAATGGCAAAATCTAGTGTTGATAGTGCTGACTCTGGCCAGAATGTCATATGCCAACTACCATGTGCCAATTTGCCATTCATCTGTCCCTTCAATTATTCAATTCTTACTCCATAAATATTTCTTGGGTGTCGACTATGTGCCCCACTTTGTACTAGAGGCTGTGCTTACCCTATGCTATGGACCAAATGTTTGTGTCTCCCCCATCTAAATTCATATGTTGAAACCCTTACCCTCAACTGGACAGTATTAGGAGATGGAGCCTTCGGGAGGTAGTTGGGTCATGAGGGTGGAGACCTCATGAATGGGATTAGTGTCCTTATAAGAGATGAGAGTGCTTGCCTCCTCTCTCTCTGCTCTCTGCCATGTGAGGACACAATGAGAAGATGGCCATCTGCAAACCCAGAAGCAGGCCCTCCCCAGACACTGGACCTGCCAGCAACCTGATTTTGGACTTCTCGGCTCTAAAACTATAACAGATAAATGTCTGTTGTTTAAGTCACCCAGTCCATGGTATCTTACATAAGCAGCCCTAGCTGACTGAGTCACCATATCGACTAATGGTGGATCTTTTCTTTGAGGAACATGCATTCTTTTTATATACCTAATGCTAAATGACAAGTTAATGGGTACAGGAAATCAACATGGCACATGGATACATATGTAACAAACCTGCACATTGTGCACATGTACCCTAAAACCTAAATTATAAAAAAAAAAAAAAGTTTTGAAAACTTTTTAAAAATTATTTTTATAGATTCAGGGGGTCCATGTGCAGGCTTGTTACATGGATATATTGCATAGTGCAGGCTTGTTACATGGATATATTGCATAGTGCAGGCTTGTTATATGGATATATTGCATAATGCAGGCTTGTTACATGGATATATTGCATAGTGCAGGCTTGTTATATGGATATATTGCTTAGTAGTAGGCATTGGGCTTCTGTTGTACCCACCACCTGAATATTAAACATTGCACCCAATAGGTAATTTTTCAACCCTCATCTTCCTCCCACATGCCCCCTTTTAGAATCCTCAGTGTCTAGTATTTTGAGGAATGTACATTCTTAAAGGGGAGACAGATTTTAAAGAAAGCACAGAAACAGTGAATCCAAGAAAACAATAACAAATGGAGGTAAACATGAAGGAAATAAACAAGGAAACTAAGTGCTTGGACCTGGAGCCTCCCAGAAGGACTGACTCCAAGTTTTGAAGGTGTAATTTAATGAACAAACAAATGTACGAATCGATAATTTCCTTTCCCCTGGATTTGCTGTATTGTGCTCAATTTCTCTTCTCTGAGTCTATTTCTCCTGGGAAGAGGACTGTGAGTGTGGGCAGATATTCAAGGAAGGGGTTTAAGGAGAGGGTAGCAATTTCCAGTTTGCATTTTAGACACCTGACTGCAGTGGGGGTGGGGTGGGCTGCATATTAGGACAGAGGCTATTCCGGTGTTAGAATGTGAGGGAGAAAAAGACACATTTGAAGGACACTTAGGAGACATAGGGCATGGAGGTTTGCTGGTTAAGGAAGAAGGAAGCTGAAGGTCAAGGGTCAAGAACCTTTTCTAGGTCTCTCTGATTTGGGCATCTGGCTGGCTGGAAATGCTAATTTACTATGAGACATTAAGGATAAAGAGCTAAGGGCCGGTTGCAGTGGCTCACGTCTGTAATGTCAGCACTTTAAAAGGCTGAGGCAGGCAGTTCACTTGAGCCCAGGAGTTCAAGACCAGTCTGGACAACATGGCAAGACTCATTTCTACAAAAATACAAAACTTAGCTGGGTGTGGTGGTGTGGTCTGTAGTTCCAGCTACTCAGGAGGCTGAGATGGAAGGATTGCCTGAGCCCAGGGATGTTGAGGCTACAGTGAGCCAAGATTGCGTCACTGCACTGCAGCCTGGGTGACAGAATGTGACTGTGTCTCAAAAAAAAAAAAAAAAAAAAGCAAACGGGTAGGGGAGCACTGTGAGAATTTTAGCTTTGGGTCGGTTTTGTTTTGCTGCAGGCTCTTGTCCATTAGGAAGTTTGTTAACATCTGTGATGTGCTTAGGAACAAGATCTGGGCTGGAGATGCCAGTGAAGAGGCTGTGACACATAGACACAGTAAGGCAGGAAAGTAAATGAGTAGAAAGGAGAGCTGAGGATTTACCACTGAAAACCACATTTAAAGATGGGAAAAAGAAAGGAGATGGCAGAGCGAAAAGTACAATGTTCAGGAGAGGGAATAGTTAAGGGAAAAGTGAATTGCTTTGGGCAGGGGGACGTGGATCTGCAACGCAGGTGACGCTGTTCAGGTAAAGCAGGAGGACACAGCTTCCCTTGGAGCGGCCCAGGTAGGTTCGTTTACATGCGGGAGGGAAGAGGAGAGATGCCCATCTGACGCTTTCTATTTTCTCTGTAGGTAGGAGGTGAGGTAATCTGTTCATTACGACTCTTCTCATTTTTTTTTTAAGAAGTGAAACTCCAGCACAATAAAATACTCCCAGGAAGGAGGCTGCCACACTAGAGGGGTTGCAGATGTGGGAGAGGAGGTGAAGCAGTGGAGTGGGCTGTGGGAAAAGGAGGCCATCTCAGTCATCTTTTCAGAGGAGAGGGTGGGTAGAGATTCAGGTGGTGCATGCATGTGTGTTATATGTGTATTGTGTGTATATGTTGTGTGTTGTCTGCGTGTGTCATGTGTATGTGTAAGCAAGGGGCTCAGGAGTTTGCATTTGCTGCCTGCTACATGTATGTGTCATTGGAGGTACAGATCTCCTGGGAATGATGAAGGAGGCGGTGGGAAAAAGAGATTGGTGAGTGGAGAATGCTTGCTGTCGCCTGTGTGGAGCAGGAAGGAACGAGCTGGCCAGGGGACTTTCTGGTAGCACAGAGGGGGTCTCTGCACATGGGCCACAGAGCTGCAGGAGCAATTTCAGACCACAGTCCTTCCGAATCTAGAACCAAGCAGGCCAAGATGGTTAAAGCCTTGGCCTCCAGAGCACCTTCTTTCTTCCAGGCCTCCTAGAAGGGAAACGGAAGTGGCCAGCTGCCCTGGGAAGGAGACCACCCCATGAGCTTGTAAAATAAGCATGTGCAATTCCCTCCTTCTGTCCCCCTCATGGTGTTGCTTGTCTTACCACCTGCCTAGTCCTCCTCCCCAAATCTGTTCCATACATAATTAATGACTGCAACAGCGGTTTCTGTTCATGTAATTGAAGACACCTTTTGGCAGCTTTGAAACTCTCATGTCGTTCTTGGCTTCACAAGCAAAGCTACTCCCCTTGTGTCTACAAGTGTGGCTCCAGACCGTTCATGTCTGTGCATCTTCGAGTTAGGATACATGAGTGATTGTGGCCACCAGGAATGTCTCAGCTGTTAACCCTGAGCAGTGTGCAGAAGGAAAGTCTGCTGATGTGGAATCTGGGGCAGGAGATGACTGGTAGGGTGGGAGGAAAGTAGAAGGATGGTAAAGGGCCAGATCAAATACAAAACACTCCACTACACATGGCAGAAGTATGTTGTCTTACGTCCCTAGAAGCAGAGCTTGAGGAGGAGATTCTTAGGAAAGTGACTTACTGAGGGAGTACTCTCAGGGAGTGAGGGAAAGAGGATAGGGCGGGGGAAGAGTTAGGGAAGGATGTGGTCTCAGCCACACACCAGCATTCCCTGGTTCCAGCATGAGCCCTGGAGTACAAATTGCATCCCAGCGTTGGACTCTCCCCACCTGGCTTTTCTTAGAGACACTGTTTGGAATCTCCCGTGATGTCTCCACTTGGACCAAAGTAAGTCTCCCAAGAGAAAACCAGCAGCTTCCATTACTATGTGCACTTACTATTTTTCATTTACTGAAGTCATTCATTCATTCATTTATTCAACAATACATATTATGATTGGATCTTCCCATGACCTTTGTATTTCTGGGTATTTGAAGACACATTTTCTGTAAATTCTCAACTAGTCACTGAAAGCCAAAGGTTTTTGTGCTTCCAGAGTGCCAAGAAACCTCTCTTTTGTTTTTGAGTATCCACTGGCCCTAGCTCATCAGTGCCTCTAGACATACACACCCCATCGAAATAAGTTTATGAATATTAGTAGGGTGGAAAACAAAGAGATCAGGAGAGCATTGGCCACCTCAGGAAGGGGGAGAAGAAAGGAAAGGGTGAAAAAGTAAGAGAACAAAATCCCTGTGCAGGCTTCCCAAGCTTCCCACTGCTGTGCATGGACCACAGTCAGGAGGAGAAAAGAGAGGAGACGAACTTTGTGGATGGATCCCACCCATCCAGCGTGGGTGATGGCAAATTCAGGCTCTGGATTGGCTCATTGAAGTCCAGACCACCCTGGAAGCTTGTTACTATGGAAGCTCCCACTCAACGCAAACAGGCTATTTTCAGGATTTGGAAATCATTTATTTCACTTGGGCACGGCTTCTAAACTCATCACTGCACTTTGGATGATGTCAGATGTCACTACCCCGTCTGTAAAATGGAGGCATCTAGTCACTTGATCTTTAAGCTGCTTTCCAGGGTGGAGAGCCTCTGTCTTCAGGACTCCCAACTCAAATGATTTGGAACAATTAATTGAGGCCTGCAGGGACCTATCTGCTGGCCTGTCAGGAGGCTCCTTCTGTATTTTCAGTCTTTGTCAACCAGTTGGATAGAGGGGTGACTGTATGCGGCCTTGGTTTTGGGGGAACTGACCAATGTTGAGAGAAGCTGAAACTGTGTTGGAATCAAGATGTATGAACTACAAAAGGCTGGAAAAAGGTCTAAAACCTGAAAGATAAAATGCTGCATTTTTAGTTAAAAGTTAATAATTGTCTGGGTACAGTGGCTCATGCCTATAATCCCAGCACTTTGGGAGGCCGAGGCTGGCAGATCACTTGAGGTCAGGAGTTCAAGGCCAGCCTGGCCAACATGGTGAAACCCTGTCTCTAATAAAAACACAAAAATTAGCTGGGCATGGTGGTATGTAGGTTGCAGTGAGCCAAGATCGCATCACTGCATTCCAGCCTTGGTAGCAGAGCAAGACTCCTTCTCAAAAAAAAAAAAAAAAAAAAAAAAAGCTAATAATAGCACAAATATGGGACAAGTAAACTACTTAGCCTATGAACAGTTTAAGTGAAAAGAGTTAGGAGTTTTAGTTCAGGATATAGTTACTTACAAGTTTAATAAATATGTGTGGGGTCTCAGGCACTGATCCAGAAGCTAGGGGCTAGGAACACAGCAGTGAATAATATGACATCATCTTCATACTGCTTGTATTCTACTATCATAATGTGATCCAATCCACAGTCTACAATGTGCAATACAAATCAGTAGCTGTATGAGCTGGCAGTAAGAGGTGAGAGGAGAAGATAAAGCAGGGCAATGGGAACTGGGATGATGAGGTGCTGTGAGAGATGGGGGAGTCAGGGAAGACTTCTAGGAGGAAGTGTTTATACCATTAGCTGTTTGACATGGCTGCTCGAAAGGACTGAGATCCTAGGTCCTATGACTAATTAGTCTCATTTATTAGAACAACCTGCTTAGATGTCTCTACCTACCTGACTTCCTCTAGCAGCAGGCCCAGCCCCACAGGCCAGTTGAGGCCTTTCAGGAAATTACCAAGCCAGCCTCTCTGACCTTGGCTTTAGGTCAGTCAATGTGCATTTTTTTGTCTCTTGTGAGCTGTTGTCCATTGTAGGACCCCCATCACTGACCACACCCAACACCACCACCACTCACCAACTGTGATCACCCTCGAATGCTTGGGGCTGGCTGGATTTCCTCCAGCCCCCAGGTGAGGCCCACCTGCAGTGCCCACCTGGCAACCGTCACTCACCCAACCGGACCTATCCCACTCTTTCCTTTGTTTCAGGTCCTCTGCTGGCATTGACTGCAAATAAGATTAAAAGGGAACATTTTCTGTTTTACTGATGTTCATCTTCTTAACTTTACACAGTGTGTGGCATAAATGCTAATTTTTCTAGGTGGGAGAAATTTTCCTCCCAAACTTCTTGCAATTTTATTAATAATGTAGCAAATGAGACAACATATTCTGAGGGCTTCGTCAATCCCAGGGAGGCGGTCTGGGCCTCTGAGCACCTGTGTTCTTCCGCTGGCTGACTCCAGTGCTCTCTCTCCAGCAGGTAGCTGCAGCGCTGAAGAGCAGAGGGCAAGGGGAATTATGCATGAGCATAGAGAGGAGACGCTGACCTTCTGTATTTAAAGGTTAAAATGATTTCTTGGGAAATGGAACAAACTCACTAATCAGAGGCTGTTCTGAATTTTTCTGCAAAAATTAGACCCTGTGGCTCTCTTCACGTGATCTGTTTGTGAGTATATATGTACACAGATCCAACAACTAAGTCAAGTTCAATCTCAATTTATTCAACATCTACTATGTTCCCAGTCCTGGGATGAGTTAGGCTAAAGAGAACACAAGGAAATAAATCAAAACCCTTGGTCATTGATAACTCCAATAACCAGAACACACAACCAGCCCGTGTTCACTTTACACTGCTTAAAAGTGATAAGGTAGTTATTCTTACTACAGGGATTTAATACAAGGCAAATGGGATCAGGGCATGTCCTGGAGTCAATCCCCTTTCATAGCCATGTGCTGGTGGGGAAGCAAAGCTCAGAGTGGAAGTCATGGGCATCATAGGATCTTAGCCTTTAGTCTGCATTGAAGAGGGGCAAGGGAATGGCTTAGGCCACAAAATCATCATTCATTCAGTAAACATGTGTGGAGTATATTCTCTGTGTCCAGCATTCTAGTGGGCACTTGAAGATTAATAAGTTAATGCAGCTTCTGCCTTCTAAAATATAAGCCCAATAAAGATAGAGACTTTTTCTATCTTATTCTCCACTATATTTCCAGGACTTAGGGCAGTATCTGGTATTTAGTAGAAACATAATGATGTTTGATAAATGAATGAATGAATGAGTTCATAATCCAGAGGAAGGTAGACAGGAATATAAATGTCATATATGTATTGCAGTTCTGTGTGTGTGTGTGTGTGTATGCATTCGCGTGCACGTGCACACAGTGGGGGCATAGAAGAGAGAGCTTAATTTTTCTTTCTCAGGAAATAGGATATGAAAAAAGACTTCAGAAGCATTGCAGGCAGGATTCTTAGTATCAAACAACAGAAATTAATTTGGCTAGATTAAGCAGAAAAAAATGAATTTATTAAAATACAGAAAGATCACAGAATCTCTAGGAGTGCAGAAACTCCAGGCTCAGTGCTATGGATGCAGGAACCATGTTGAAAATTGCACCTCAGACCGTGCAGTCTAGAGGAGGTAGCGTTGTCTTTGCTGGACACAGCAATCAGGGCTTTCACCACTGAAACCACAGCGCTGGGCCCTGGGAATACCCCTAGAGCCTGACATCACCACCTCCACACACACCAGAATGGGTTCTGGGCTGTGCCTCTTTCTCCATGCTTCTAACCTCGGATTCAGAATCTGACTTGGGTTTCTCCGACTGGAGAAACTTAGGTCACTTTAGGCAACATGCACCTTGCAAAGGAGGCTGGGATCATGAGTATCTGGTGGTTGTTCTCTTGCCAAAAATCTTGTCAGGTGAGGAACTTGTGAAAAATGGAGTGGTATCCAAAGTTGTTAGGTGGCCAAGGAGAAAGAGAAGTAATTGTCACAATAGGATAGATGATTTTAGTTGGCAAGAGATAAAGTTGGAGACATGGTGGGGGCAGATCATGCAGTGCTGAAAAGTTCAGATTCTTAATCATAAACATTTGGGAGCCACCGATGGGTTTTGGGCAGGGGAGTGACTTGATCAGATTTGCATTTTAGAGTGATGACCCCGAAGGCAGAGTGAGGAGGCTGGATGCAAAGGCCTGGGGCTGGAGGCAGGATGATAGGTTGTTGGGGAAGAGGGAACAGAAGGAGATGGTTCTAGTATGAGCTAATGAGGGCCTGAAATAGGCAGTGGCAATGGAAGTGGAGGGGATGGGGCAGTAGGAGGGTGGTTACAGGGAGGAAACCATGGGACTTGTGAAGGAGAAGCTGGCAGGAATGTCCCCTAGGTTTGTGGCCTGGGTGGATGGGAAGGGTGATGGTGGCTGTCATTGAGAGAGGCAGTGAGAAAAGGGGACTAGTAAAGAGTAAGACTGAAGATGCAGGTGACAGAATGCCTGGAAGGGAATGTTCTTAGCGGAGAGGGGATCTGAAGCAGAGGGGAGGGTTTGCCTTTTCCTCAGAGGCCAGAGAGAAGAAGATGAAGCAAGGTGTCTTTGTCAATGCGTGTTGAGACACGGGTTCCTAGGGAGTGCATGTCCAAGGGACTCACATTTTCCAAGTTCCTTCCACCCCAGCCCAGCCTCCCTCCACCCTTTGTGTGGACAGCCTGCCTTTCTTCTTCCTCTAGCTCAAGGGTCAGCAAACTTTCTTAAAGGGCCAGGTGGAACATATTTTTGGCTTCGTGGGCTGGAAGGTCTTTGTCCTGCCCACTCAACTCTGTTGTTGTAGAGTGAAAGCAGTCACAGACAATCTGTGAATGAAAAGGTGAGGCTGTGTTGCAATAGACTTTATTAGAACTAGCCTGGCCATATGAAGTTTGCCGACCCTGATCTGGCCGGTTTCTGCTCCTTCTGACCCTCTGGTGCGTGCTCTTGTTGCACTTTGCACTTTGTCCTTTTCCTTTGCACTCATCTCACTCTAATGAATTATTTGTCCAATTATGTGTTTAGCATTGGCTCCAGTGTTGGTGGTGAGGCAGGGGCTGTGCGTGTCTTGTCGTGGAGGATTCCCAGAGCTAACATGAATAGGAACTAGCATGTATCTTATGCTCCCTATTGGCCAGGTATTACTCTAAGTGTGTTTTATTATCAATCCATTCAAACTGCCCAGGATCTCCAGTAGGTGGATTCTGCTCTTATTCCCACTTTACAGGTGAGGAAGCCGAGGCTGAGAAAGACTTGAAATTACGCAACTGGAAAATGGAGGGGCTGAGATTTGTACTCAGTCTGGCTCTCCTGAGTGACTCTTTGCGACTCAATTTTGACTCTTGATAAGTCGCTGGTGAAAAGTGAGCCAAGTAAATTAGACATTGTGTTCCTCACCTAGTAGGAAAGGGAGCCAGCTAAGGTAGGATAACGGAAACCTGGTGGTGTCACTGTGGGAAAGGGCGTGGACTGTCTGCAGCAGGTGGCGGCCTTCCTCTGTGTCCTGGTGAGCCTACAGGGCTTGCCTGGGTGTTACTCTACAGCTGGGCTTTCCTCTGGACATGTGCTGCAGCCTGTGGTAGGGCAAGGGCAGGCTGAGGTCTAGGTTGCAGGTTGGGGGTTCACTCAGAGGTTCTCTGGGGTTACAGCAGCCTCCTGAATGGTAGTGTGAGCTGGGATCAACAGCCCTCAGATCAGGCTCTGGTTTAGCACTTTCTAACCTTATGACATGGTCATATGGCCTTATTTGGGCCTTGATTTTCTTATTTACAAAATGAGGAGATGATGCCCTATGCTGCAGTGTTGTGGTAGCAATCAGAGCAAATTAATCTGAAGTGCTGCCCTGCCACAGAAGCTCAGCAAATCGGCCCTGCTCTCCTATTCGAGAAGTTTTTGCCCATGGGGCTCCATGAGAACAATATCTGGTCCAGGATATTTAAGACATGCCTGGAGAAGCTACACCTCCTCCTGTTTCACTGTGTGCTATGCGCCCCTCCCCACCTGACCCCAGCAAGTGTTCTCAGCTCCAACCAGGCAGTACTTAGCACACACTACTCCCTGCCTGCTGTGTGCTTTGAGCCCATTTTTGTGTTGTCCTGAGGTGTGTGTCTGAGTGTGTGTTGGGAGAAGAGTCCATACCATGTGCCTTTGTGTAGAAGCAAGCACATTTCTGGTGTGTCTGCTGATGTGAATTTTTATGTATATATACGCCTTTATATATATGTATGTAGCACTCAAATGACAACCTTCAGTGGTTGAAATGAGTTTCTTGTATGATGTTGTTGATAATGAAAAATAAAAAGGCAACTGTGGAGCCAAGTTGATTAATTCTTTGGAGTGTAGGGATCATGATGTTTAACAAACCCAGGAGCCAAATGGGTTGTAAAGAACTAAAAGAAAGAACAGATGGCCGGGCGTGGTGGCTCACGCCTGTAATCCCAGCACTTTGGGAGTCTGAGGTGGGTGGATCACCTGAGGTCAGGAGTTTGAGAGCAGCCTGACCAATATGGTGAAACCCCATCTCTACTAAAAATTCAAAAAATTTTGGGAGGCCAAGGCAGGCGGATCACGAGGTCAGGAGATGGAGACCACGGTGAAACCCCATCTCTACTAAAAATACAAAAAAAAAAAAAAAAATTAGCCGGGTGTGGTGGCGGGCGCCTGTAGTCCCAGCTACTCGGAGAGGCTGAGGCAGGAGAATGGCGTGAACCCGGGAGACGGAGCTTGCAGTGAGCCGAGATTGCGCCACTGCACTCCAGCCTGGGCGACAGAGCGAGACTCTGTCTCAAAAAAAAAAAAAAATTCAAAAAATTAGCTGGGTGCAGTAGTGTGTGCCTGTAGTCCCAGCTACTCAGGAGGCTGAGACAGAAGAATTGCTTAAACCTGGGAGGCAGAGGTTGCAGTGAGCTGAGATCACACCACTGTAATCCAGCCTGGGTGACAGAGCAAGACTCTGTCTCCAAACAAAACAAAACAAACAAAAAAGAAACAAGAACAGATCAGATGTAAAAACTATACACACACACACACACACACACACACACAAACACACCCACACATAACCAATTGTGCAAGTCTAGGAGAGAAGAGGCTGAATTACTGTTAGGGGGAAGAAGCTCAAGAAGTTTGGCTGACTGCAATCTCAATCTGACTGGAAGACTCTAGGATTGGGGTGAACCTTTGTCTCCTCCCCTTCCTCCTGGGCTTCCTCTACCCAGGCCAATAGAGCAATGCTGAAGTTATAGAATTCCTGACATGGTGCTTTTCTTCCTAGATCATTTTCCCTTGACAAAGAAATGGTTTTGTGCCCGCAGTTCCAAAGTAATACATCTCTAATGAAACATTTTCAGTCCCTGTGAAAGCCATGGAGTCCCAAAATCAACAATGTAATTGTCGACTGCATTAGCAAAGGTGCATGTTCAGACCTTGGAAGGGACAGTCCTTCTGTCCTCTGTACTGGTCAAGCCCATCTAGAAAGTGACACTCAGCTCTGGGTGGCACAGAAATATATTGTTCAACTTGGGTATATGAAAAGGAGTCAAGGAAATCAAGAAGACACATGTTGGGAGACAATTCTCCAGGCGTCTCCTGCATTTGTGCTCATCTTTTGAACAAGAGGCATTGCTTTGTTGTGGACCAGCTTTTCAAAGATATATCTGCAACAGCTTTTGAAGATGGAGACAGAGTATCACTCTAGGAGAAAATGGCGGATTTGTTTCCTGACCAGGATAATAAAGATGATGTCTCCCTCTTGGAAAATGCTGGGCAAGCTTTCTAGCAGCTCCCTTGTAATATTGGGGGTCTCTTGAGCTCAGGTTTCCTCAGCTGTGTCATAAACTCACTGGATTCACAGAATTCACCTTGGCCTACCTCCACCTTGCCTACTTTGGGATTTGGAGAGCAAGAAGAACTGATGCAAACATGAAGCTCATGCTTCTTTCTGTGCCATGAGTAACAAAGACCTTTTTCTTTGGTCCAGGAGTCTTGTGACTTTGGCCAGCATCTATGAAATGAAAAGACTGACTTGTTAGCTTGAAAACAGGGTGAAATCTTAGATGTTCGCAATTCTTGACAATGAGAAGCATCAGAATATACCACGATGAATTGATGGAAGAGATGAGAAAAGAGTCACAGAACAGTCGGGACTGTTAGGCTTCTGTGTAACCCCAGAGAACAGCACTAGAACTATTGGATAGAAATTTCATGGTGAATGATTTGGTAGAACTCAAGGGAATACTATCTAATATGTAGAGTTGTGTGGCAGAATTTTGCGATGTTTTGTGGGTAGTGAGAACTCATCAGTACTTGCTGGAGATCCTTTAGAAAGGAATGTTTGGTGACTTAGAGTGAAATAAATAACCCCTGAGACCCTTAGTGTTATGCAGTTTTGAAAATTGATGAAATTCCTACTGTTTGGAAATTCATCAGTTGAGACACACCCTTCCGGACCATTGGTTTCAGCTGAAGATGCTCTAGGAAGCTAGTTGCCTGTCATAAATTCCATGACCTTGCATCAGCACCATTGGCTTGCCCTGAAGGACACCACTGGCTTGGACTGAAGGCAGCATGGGAAAGCAAGGGTGGCAGAGGCAGGAAATACCAGTGAGTCCTCTGTGAACAGGGCACAGACCTTTGCCTCCTCACTCAGATTGGTTTGCCTTCCTATTTTATCATCATCAGAAAATATGAATTGAGGGTGTAGTGTGTGGTATTTGCAGGCAGAATTAATGAAATACAAATTTTAATCTTTGACTTTTATTTGTACATATTTTAATTCTTTCATTTCACAAACCATTATTGAAAACCTACATTGCACTAAAGGTTAATACAACATAGTTCTTGCCTTAAGTAATCTATAATTAATTTAAGAAAACAGGAAAATATCTAAAATACAAGGGTACATTACGAGTGTATGATGGGATACAAATTCATGAGACCTGTATGTTCACAGACATTCCCCTTTCCCCAGAACTCAAGAGGATCTCTACCTCAATGGGCACAGTGATGTGATCTCTACCAGAATCCCCCACCCTGCCTCTGAAATAAAGGAAGAAAGCAAGGCTCTGGCTGGGTGATGAAGAGTTTTCTAGGGAGGAGTTGAAGAGTGTGCTGCTGGAGTATCTTTGGGATTGGAAGGAAGTTGAAAAGAGAGTTTTGGTAAATATTACTGTAAGCTATGCATTTGATACATAGAGACCTTTTGACGCCCCTTTCTTACCTTATGTTGTCTTCAGAGAGCCAGAGTTGGCCCAAGGCATGCAGTGATGGTGTGACCTTCTTATCTTCCTTGGAAGTGTCATATCTTCTGACTAAAGATAGCTCCCTCTTTGCATGTCTCCAGCTGCAGCCCTGGCTGTAAGAATCCTTGTACCCTGTTTTCACTCATAGGAAGTTTCAAGTTCTCACATCTAGGGCTATTTTCTAAGGACAAAAACAGAATTGCAGAGTCATATAAATGAATAAAATATTTATGATGAACCTGGGAAGTTAGTTTAATCATATATATCTCTTTCCTCTCGTGTATTCATTAATCCTAATAAATACCCCTAACTCTTTTTCCCCTACCACATCAATATTGCTTGGAAAATGCATGTATGTGGAGGGGCTGCTTCAGGATCATCTTAAATGAATAAGCCCTAAATATTTCAGATGGAGTCATGAGTACAGCAGCTCCATCATCAGAAAAACAATTATGATGATTTCATGATAAAGATCCATTTTTATGTACTTGAAAACTGCCTGAGCTCACTCTATTTGGTCACTGAGACCTTCTCTGCTATAACAGAAATCCAGCAGGATGAGTCAGACTTGAATCCATCAGAATGGAACTCTAAGGTCTACCATCAGCACCTCCTAAGTCATTACCAAATTGTGTGGCTATTTCATGCTAGAGGTTGAGGATGCAATGGGGAGAGGTGTTGGATATTATGACTCCCTTTCACAGCTCTGACAACTAGGATAAATCTTTTTCTGTAGTTAGAAAATGGGTTTTACCCCAAAGATAAAGAAAATCAACACCAACAAAATCTATTTACCACTGAGATGAGCTGCTACATCTTTGTATTTTCTTCTCATTTAGTCTAATCAAATTTACCATGATTTCCAAGTATTACTGATGTAGTTTCCTTATGGAGAGATGGTATTTTCCTCTGATGATTTAACCCTTGTTCCAAACGAAACATAATTTCTGCCATCTATTTATAAGAAAAAAATAATTCAGGAGGCAAATATGAATAGTGATGGGAAGATCTTGGGGAGACAGTAATATGGTCCCTTACTTCTGATTTCTCCAAGTATGGTGGAGAGGTGTGGGGGTGTGGGAGGGCAAGGTGTGCATCTATTGTAGCACAGCCAGAGACGTGCAGGCATGGAGTGGATGATGGCAGAAGCAACAGAAGAGAGAAGCAGGGCAAGAACACACAGGACTTTCAATGCCAGTAGTTCTCAACCCAGTCTACTCATGCAAACCTCCTGGGGAGATTTTTAAAAATACCATTGCCAAGTCCTACTTCAGGACAATGTATTTTTAAAAATAATTTATGCCTTGGAGTGAATTAATTCAATTAGATTGTTTTCCTTCTCAACTCTAGTCGAGACCATGGAATAAATGAAAGTTTTGTTTGGGGGAGTAAATTAACCTTGGAGCATGGATTAATTAATTAATTAGGCAACCACTTGTGTGTTATTTTTCCCAGCATTGTGCTAGAATGAGGAGCTAAGAAAGTCCTTGCCTCATACCGTGAAGAGCTCAGTCACTGGGGTTGGGGGAGAGAGGCTATATGCAGGTAAACAGATGTTTTACAATATGTACTACCCTGGCATCAAAAAGTTCCAGAACGTTGTCTTTTACTTTCACACCTTGGCCCTTATGATGACCCTTAGACCCTAACCATCACCCTTGGGTCTTGCAGCGCTGTGTTTTCTGGGCGAGTATTGGGTGGAGCAAGGCAAGCAAGGGTCTTTACTGGGATGCTGTGTTCTGAAAGGGTGATATGGCCAATCCAAGGAACCTGATAGATGCAGCACCAAGATTTGGCATCAAAGAGACTGGAAGAGGAATAGAACTGGTGAACCAGTGAGTGGGATGACTGGCACTGGTAGGCTAAAGGGAGCCCGGAGATGTCCTGGGAGGGTTGCTTTTTTATGGTTTCTCCTAACAGCCTAACAGCTGACATGGACTTGTCAGATACATTTTTTTTATTATTTATTTAATTAATTAATTAATTAATTTATTATTATACTTTAGGTTTTAGGGTACATGTGCACAATGTGCAGGTTTGTTACATATGTATCCATGTGCCATGTTGGTTTGCTGCACCCATTAACTCGTCATTTAGCATTAGGTATATCTCCTAATGCTGTCCCTCCCCTGTCCCCCCAACCCACAACAGTCCCCGGACTGTGATGTTCCCCTTCCTGTGTCCATGAGTTCTCATTGTTCAATTCCCACCTATGAGTGAGAACATGTGGTGTTTGGTTTTTTGTCCTTGCAATAGTTTACAGAGAATGATGGTTTCCAGTTTCATCCATGTCCCTACAAAGGACATGAACTCATCATTTTTTATGGCTGCATAGTATTCCATGGTGTACATGTGCCACATTTTCTTAATCCAGTCTATCATTGTTGGACATTTGGGTTGGTTCCAAGTCTTTGCTATTGTGAATAGTGCTGCAACAAACATACGTGTGCATGTGTCTTTATAGCAGCATGATTTATAGTCCTTTGGGTATATACCCAGTAATGGGATGGCTGGGTCAAATGGTATTTCTAGTTCGAGATCCCTGAGGAATCGCCACACTGACTTCCACAATGGTTGAACTAGTTTACAGTCCCACCAACAGTGTAAAAGTGTTCCTATTTCTCCACATCCTCTCTAGCACCTGTTGTTTCCTGACTTTTTAATGATGGCCATTGTAACTGGTGTGAGATGGTGTCTCATTGTGGTTTTGATTTGCATTTCTCTGATGGCCAGTGATGATGAGCATTTTTTCATGTGTTTTTTGGCTGCATAAATGTCTTCTTTTGACAAGTGTCTGTTCACGTCCTTCACCCACTTTTTGATGGGGTTGTTTGTTTTTTTCTTGTAAATTTGTTTGAGTTCATTGTAGATTCTGGATATTAGCCCTTTGTCAGATGAGTAGGTTGCAAAAATTTTCTCCCATTCTGTAGGTTGCCTGTTCACTCTGATGGTAGTTTCTTTTGCTGTGCAGAAGCTCTTTAGTTTAATTAGATCCCATTGGTCAATTTTGGCTTTTGTTGCCATTGCTTTTGGTGTTTTAGACATGAAGTCCTTGCCCATGCCTATGTCCTGAATGGTATTGCCTAGGCTTTCTTCTAGGGTTTTTATGGTTTTAGGTCTAACATGTAAGTCTTTGGTATTCAATTAGGAAAAGAGGAAGTCAAATTGTCCCTGTTTGCAGATGACATGATTGTATATCTAGAAAACCCCATTGTCTCAGCCCAAAATCTCCTTAAGCTGATTAGCAACTTCAGCAAAGTCTCAGGATACAAAATCAATGTACAAAAATCACAAGCATTCTTGTACACCAATCACAGACAAACAGAGAGCCAAATCATGAGTGAACTCCCATTCACAATTGCCTCAAAGAGAATAAAATACCTAGGAATCCAACTTACAAGGGATGTGAAGGACCTCTTCAAGGAGAACTACAAACCACTGCTCAATGAAATAAAAGAGGATACAAACAAATGGAAGAACACTCCATGCTCATGGGTTGGAAGAATCAATATCGTGAAAATGGCCATACTGCCCAAGGTAATTTATAGATTGAATGCCATCCCCATCAAGCTACCAGTGACTTTCTTCACAGAATTGGAAAAAACTACTTTAAAGTTCATATGGAACCAAAAAAGAGCCCGCATCGCCAAGCCAATCCTAAGCCAAAAGAACAAAGCTGGAGGCATCACGCTACCTGACTTCAAACTATACTACTAGGCTACAGTAACCAAAACAGCATGGTACTGGTACCACAACAGAGACATAGATCAATGGGACAGAACAGAGCCCTCAGAAATAATGCCACATATCTACAACTATCTGATCTTTGACAAACCTGACAAAAACAAGCAATGGGGAAAGGATTCCCTATTTAATAAATGGTGCTGGGAAAACTGGCTAGCCATATGTAGAAAGCTGAAACTGGATCCTTTCCTTACACCTTATACAAAAATTAATTCATGGTGGATTAAAGACTTACATGTCAGATACATTTAAAGGGCTAAAATACAACAGGTGTATAACATTCTTTCTTTTAAAAAAAGCATTCTGTGTTAATAAAGAAAGCAAAGTGGGAACCAAAGATATTTGGATTCGTAGAGAAATAGTGGCTTTGTTGATACTTTTTTTGATCCATCAAGTAAACAGAATGATGAGGTACCAACATGATATGATTATTTGACTTCTCTGCTCATAGGCTAGGAAAAGAGAATTTTTATTATTTCATTTGTCACTGAAAATATTTCAAGAAATTCTAATCTACTTTTCTGCCTTGGTAATGGAGTGTAGTGGAGATAATGAAATATTTGTTTCCCTGAACCTCAGTGGCTTCACGTTTTAATGTTTTAATCACACGGGTCTTTTTGTTATTTGCTAATTACATCATATATGAAACTTAGCTCCCCAAGGAGTCTGTGAACTCTTAGGGAAGCAGAATCTATTTCCTACACCTTGGCCTCCCCTGCAAAGCCTAGCCCATTGGCTTGGACATTAGCAGTGATCCATAAAGAACCGTGAACCAGACTAGAGTGGCTGAGGAACACCAATTCTTGGGCTATTTTAATTTTCTGATAAGTGAGGTGCCATGGATGCTTGCCTCATAAGGGTTGGTGATCAAGAAAAGAGGCTGGAGCTAATGGAGCTGGAGGCTATTATCCTCAGCAAACCAACACAGAAACAGAAAACCAAACACCGCATGTTCTCACTTATAAGTGGGAGCTGAGCAATGAGAACACATGGACACAGGGAAGGGAACAACACACACTAGGGCCTCTCAGGGGGTGGGGTTGGGGGAGGGGGAGCGCCAGGAAGAGTAGCTAATGCATACTGGGCTTAATACCTAGGTAATGGATTACTAGGTGCAGCAAACCACCACGGCACATGTTTACCTATGTAACAAACCTGGATATCCTGTACAGGTACTCTAGAACTTAAAAATTAAAAAAATAGAAATGGCAACACATTAAAAATGTAAATTCCTTGTCAAGGCATAAGGAGATCCTCTGAAAGTGAGTCTATTAGCTGATTAGATGTGTGCCTTCCTCCCCTGTGAATGCTAGTCTCTGAAGTCTGAAGAGAAAGGGCCACTTGAGTGCTCCTTTATTTGCTGGAGGCATATTGCCATTTTTGGAGACCAGTCATCATGCAGTTATGACCCAGGTGGCTCACTTGCTGTGTGGGGAGAGGTTCAGCTGCTCCTTTTCCCTCACTGCCTGGTGCGTACCCATGGTGGCAAAAGTTGGATTTGATAGCTAAGTCTAGACTTGGGAATCTGCAGGAGGGGAAGGGATTGGGAAGGGGAAAGATTTCTTGTGTAGGAAACATTTTTTTTAAAACATAAACTAAGTATTTTGGCTAAATGTTTTTTCTGCTGAAGGGAGACAGGAGTAGTATCAATGATTTTAGAACTAATCCATATCACAGGCCATATTGTGCAGGGCCCATGAAGGGCAAATTATGTGTGGGCTACACCTCACACTCATGCTCCCACAACACATGCAAACTTTCTCTCTAGAGTGAGTATGGCTGACTTATCTTTGGAGCATAGGCAAGAATCATACTGTGGTTTGGCCTTCACTAATCTGTTTGCCTTTCCCTGAAAGAAGGTTTTAGCTGTTCAATTTACTTTTGTTTACTTGCAATGTTGTGTTTGAACTTTGCTCGCATGCCCAGAGGGTGGAAGGCTGTGGAAAACGTGTGCCTTCTAACTAAATCCAAAAGCAAAATCGTATCAACTAGGCCCTGGACAGCTAGGGGCCACCTTTCACTCCAAGAAGCAAGTTAGGGTGGAAAGGAAAGCTCTTTCCAACCTTGAAAAAATGGGAAAAAATGTTTACAAGTGAAAACTAATAAGGCAAAAATCTTGTATCCAAAAATATGAGAAAAATTCTAGCAAGATATTATAAGAAAAATTACTTTTGCATTAGTTCCATTTCATATTATTGTGTATCCCTTATAGCATTGACTCCTACTTTTAGTTTTTTGTTAAATAAAGACTATGCTTTATTCCCATCTCATGTATGTGATGTAAATTAGGGTTTTTCACACAAGATGAGGATGCCCTCTCTCACCACTCCTATTCAACATAGTATCGGAAGTTCTGGCCAGGGCAATCAGGCAAGAGAAAGAAATAAAGCGTATTCAAATATGAAGAAAGGAACTCAAATTGTCTCTGTTTGCAGATGACATGATCCTATGTTTACAAATCCTCATCGTCTCAGCCCAAAAGCTTCTTAAGTTGATAAGAAACTTCAGCAAAGTCTCAGGATACAAAATCAATGTGCAAAAATCACAAGCATTTGTATACACTAACAACAGACAAGAGAGAGCCAAATCATGAATGAACTCCCATTCACAATTGCTACAAAAAAATAAAATACCTAGGAATACAGCTAACAAGGGAGGTGAAGGACATTTTCAAGGAGAACTACAAACCACTGCTCAAGGAAATCAGAGAGGACACAAACAAATGGAAAAAACATTCCATGCTCATGGATAGGAAGAACGAATATTGTGAAAATGGCCATACTACCCAAAGTAATTTATAGATTCAATGCTATTCCCATTAAACTACCATTGACATCCTTCACAGAATTAGAAAAAACTATTTGAAAATTCATGTGGAACCAAAAGAGAGTCTGAGTAGCCAAGACAATCCTAAGCAAAAAGAACAAAGCTGGAGGCATCATGCTACCTGACTTCAAACTATACTACAAAGCTACAGTAACCAAAACAGCATGGTACCTGTACAAAAACAGACATACAGACCAATGGAACAGAGTAGAGAAGTCAGAAATAAGACTGCACATCTACAGCCATCTGATCTTCAACAAACCTGACAAAAACAAGCAACGGGGAAAGTATTCCCTATTTAATAAATGGTGTGAGGAGACCTGGCTAGCCATATGCAGAAAATTGAAACTGGACCCCTTCCTTACACCTTATACAAATATTAACTCAAGAAGGATTAATGACTTAAATGTAAAACCCAAAACTATAAAAACCCCAGAAGAAAATCTAAGCATTACCATTCAGGACCTAGGCACAGGCAAAGGTTTCATGATGAAAACATCAAAAGCAATTGCAACAAAAGCAAAAATTGACAAATGGGATCTAACTAAATTAAAGAGCTACTACACAGAAATAGAAACTATCAACAGAGCAAACAGACAACCTACGAATTGGAGAAAATTTTTGCAGTCCATCTATCTGACAAAGGTCTAATATTCAGAGTCTACAAGGAACTTAAAGAAATTTACAAGAAACAAACAACCCCATTAAAAAGTGGGCAAAGGAAATGAACAGACACTTCTCAAAAGAAGACATTTATGCAACCAACAAGCATATGAAAAAAACTCAACATCACTGGTCATTAGAGAAATGCAAATCAAAACTACATTGAGATATCATCTCACACCAGTTAGAATGGTGATTATTAAAAAGTCAGGAAACAACAGATGCTGGTGAGGCTGCAGAAAAGTAGGAACACTTTTATACTGTTGGTGGGAATATAAATTAGTTTAACCATTGCGGCAGACAGTGTGGTGATTCCTCAAGGATCTAGAACAAGAAATACCATTTGATCCAGCAATCCCACTACTGGGTATATAAATCATTCTACTTCTGTCCAAAGGAATAGAAATCATTCTACTATAAAGATGCATGCATGTGTATGTTCACTGCAGCACTATTCGCAATAGCAAAGACATGGAATCAACCCAAATGCCCATCATTGATAGACTGGATAAAGAAAATGTGCTACATGTACACCGTGGAATACTATGCAGCCATAAAAAGAGATCATGTCCTTTTCAGGCACATGGAAGAAGCTGGAAGCCATGATCCTCAGCAAATTAACTTAGGAACAGAAAACCAAACACAGCATGTTCTCACTTATAAGTGGGAGCTGAACAATGTGAACACATAGACACAGGGAGGGGAACAACGCACACTAAGGCCTGTCAAGGGGGGCAAGAGGAGGGAGAGCATCAGGAAAGATAGCTAATGCATACTGGGCTTAATTCCTAGGTGATGGGTTGATCTGTACAGAAAATCACCATGGCACACCTTTACCTATGTAACAAACCTGCACATCCTGCACATGTACCCTGGAACTTAAAAATAAATCAGTAAATTGGTGTTTTCAATCATATTAAATGGAAATTTATTGTGGCAAAAGGAAAGGGGCCATCAAGATAATCTATTAGGAACATTCGAAAGAGTTGGCTCTTCTTTCTTAATAGGAGTGCTTATAGAATAACTTTCCAGGTTAATAAAAAAGTTATTTGCTCTTTCCTAAAATATTACAGATAGTTGATCGTTTATGAGAGTACAGGTTACTTCACAAAGAGATCATCTAATCATTGGAATAAAAGGAAAGATAAATTAAAATATAAAGAAAAATAGGTTTGGGGTTTCCATAATGTAGAAAATACAAGAAAGATTAAATGTAGTTTCTGAGTGCATATAAATATTAGCATACAAAGCAACCAATGATAAAATATCTTATGTTTTATGGGTTTTGTATAATGCCCAGCAAACCAAATGTGCTTAATAAATTTTAAGTGGTATCAACAATATTCCCTTGTGGCTGACAGAGAGTTAATGCTGCCACTTTGGGAAACCTTATTAACCCTTTAACTATGGTGATTTCATTGAGTGAAGAGGGAAAATGTTTACTGGGCATCAGTAGTGTGGTGGAAATAATGTTTCCCCCCACAGTGAATAGATGTCTGTCTCTCATTGGGATAATCGATTCTAATATTATTAAGCACAGGCAGCCCCAATAAATCTATTCTTGTATTTTTCTGATACAAATACAATATACCTACCACTGCTCAATATCTTTCATATGTGAAGTAATAAAAGTGATCCGATACGAAATCTTGTACTTTACATGTAAATTGGATTGCTATGGGCCATTAGACTTTTTACATAAACAATATATTTTGTTTAAAAGAAAAAAACTGTGTTCAGTTTAACATTCTGAAAGTTCATAATGTGCGAAATCACATTAGCAGAGTAAATGGTGTCGGGAAGGAATCTGTGGCATGGCCAACAGAGGCATCAAGGGGAAAGGAGACTTAACTTCCAGTAAAGCAACTTCTGCTCCCATGGGTGATTTTAACAAGATGGCTGCCAAGAGGCGAAAGCTCACTAGTGTCAGGTGTAATTAAAAACCTTAATTCCAGAATCCTCCTCTAAAGCATTCACAGTGTACCATGCCCAGGGGCTGAAGCAGAGAAACAGAACCAAGGTAGCAAATTATTTGCCTCTTTGAGAAGGCAGCAATTGCTACACAGAAAGGTGATGACATATTGAGGCCAAGTCTGGCAATACAATATGATGTCACAGGCCCCAATTTTGTTACCAGATAATAGCCTTCATTCTGGTAGGGCAGTATCTTATTCCTTGGCTTATTTATCTCCATTATACACAAAATCTGCAAAACCAGAATTCAGGAGACAAACCTTGCCTAAATGGATTGCACTATTTGCATCTCGGCCTCCTTTGTAACACTGGTCCTCGTGCTCTGCCACAGCTGTCAAAGTAATGGCTTTTTTTTCCCCTTTATATCTGGGTTGGCTTTATTCCCAGATTCCAAATGAAAGACACAGCATTTTACTTGACCACCCCATTCCAACTGTTAAACACTGTGCCTTCAGGCTCCGATGCTCTAATGGTCGATTAAAGTTGATAACAGTCTGCCCAATTTCCATTTTTTAACATTCAGCTTGCTGAAATTGTAATATTGTGAAAATCCAAAGTCTTCAGGACCTGACTGAGAATCTCTCTGGATGTGAACACATAAAAATAAACAAGGGGGAGAAAAGTATTGCCAACAGGCTTCACATTTGTAGAGCTTGGGTTAGCTATGTGGCCTAGCCAAGTTTGTGTAGAGTCGAAGTGGATGATAGATCAACTAGTCTATCAATCAGGATGTGGAATGGAGCCACTCACAGTGTGGTTTACGTCTGTAGAAGGCAAACATCCTCAAAAACTCATTGAACCACTGAATAGCATATGCATTTCCTTCCTCACCTGCCTTACCAAGCCATCAGTCCTTCTTGCTCTTATTAGATGTCCTTCCTTAACCTGTTTGGCAGACTCATAATTTACAGCTCCTAGACTTTGTTGTTAGGGTCAAAGGGTCACAGGGATACAAATCTAATTGAAATATTTTTGGAAAATCTGATTTCTCAGTGGATTGGACTAAAATAGTTTGACACGATCTCTTTTTTCAAACCAAGAGCGGTCTTTCTTGGACCTTAGAAAAGCAAAACCAAACCCAGAGATTCTGAGATGGATTTGTAGAACAGTAGAATTCCAAGATACACAGTTTGATTTCAGTCTTCTAAGTAATGGAAAAAATAAAAAAAATTCACCATGAGCCATACTCCCTCTATTTGTAGTATGCAGGCTACTCAGTTCCTTTCATTGTACTAGTCAGCTTGCCTTTCTTAGCCATGCTGGAATTCTTTCTCTGAATGTGAATGATCTCCCAGAGTTCTCATCTTTGGTAGGCTAGTCTCATCTTTTTCAATCAATTGCTCAGCTCCGGGATGCTTTTTTCGTGTTGGGGAAGCAATTGCCCATTTTCTGAGTCTTTGCTGCTAAAGTAAGTGCAGAAGCGTCCTTCAGACTCTGCCAAATTTATCACTGCCGATAAATATGACAGTTCTGAGAATGTGGCTTCAATCTCCCCTTCTAGCCAGGCTGAAATGAAGACTGGGGAATTTGAAGGGCCAAGTATTTAGTCCTCTATGTTATTACCCCATCACAGAGGCTGTGCTTACTTTTTTTTTTTAAAACAAGCAATTTTTATATCTACTTCTTTTACACAAAAAAACTTTATGTCTAAAACAGATATCGTTGCTTAAAAAACAAGTTTCACTCCACCTCTGTCCAGCAACTTGAACTCTAACTCCCACCCATTTCATGTCTGTCCCGGGGCCCTTCTTTACAAGGGAAAAGGCATCCGTAGTTTGTTATATGCAACTAGATAAGAACATAAAGAAATTTGACATCAAACATTTGAAATAAAAAAAAATGATAGGACTCCAGAATTTTTCTCTCTCCTAGTTTTGAACTATGATGATAGTAGAAAGTCTGACCCACAGTTTATAAGCACTAATGATATTTATCTTTATTGTTCTTTTTATTCCTGCTATTGAAGATACTAGTGCTTGATGTTTATTGCTGGAATGTTTGTAAATTCCTGGAAGCTCATACGTCAGACAATGTGTGTAACTTAAAGAGAAGAAAAAGACTCCATCTTCTGGGACTGTCTTTATTTCCTAGAACTAGCTATCGATATTTGCCTGGTAGAAGCTTTAGGTCACAAACTTTCTGCTGCAAAAATCTGTTTCTCTCTACATGTCTGCCATAGTCTCAATGATTTTCTTCTCCTTCTCCAGAAACCCTTGAAAAATCCTGGTACTTTAGATAATAGTAATAATAGCAGCAGTGAACACTTACATAGCACTTTATCATGTGCCAGATACTCTTCTAAGCATATTGCAAGGATTAAGTAATTTAATCCTTGTGACCCTCTGTGAGGCAGGTACCATTATTCTCCCCATTTTACATAGATGAAGAAATGGGTTTGCACAGATTTGTTACGTAATTTGTCCAAGGCCACATAGCTAGTGAATGGTGAAGATGAAATTTAAACCCAGGAAGTCTTGAGGGGAGAGTCTTCTGCTTGGTTTATCCTGGGGGTAAACTTCTGAAGACCTCCTGTTTTCTTGGCCTTTCGGCCTTCTGCCTTGCTGTGTCCTTGAGTGTCTCTTTTCTCCTCCCTCTCTGCATGGTATTTTATTTTGATTTGTTGCTCAGACCCCTTATCCACAGGAGCCCATATCTGGCAGACTCAGTCCCAGCTGAAACCCCGTCTAGGCCTTATCCTCAATTAAGAGCCCATTCCCATTCCAGCCGGGATGTCTGGGAAGAGGTGCTGTTCAGAGCCTGGTGTTGGAATTACCACACGATGTTTGGGTCTTCTAGGTGCCTCCAAGTTGTAGCATTTCCCCAGTTTCTGTTGGGTGTGCTCAGTTGGGAGGCATTCTGAGGATCCCTCCACATGCCTGGTAAGACGTAGACCTTGGCTAGAATATGAGCTTTGTGTTCTGTTACTTCAAAAAGATCAAAAGCCTCTGATCTGGATCCATCGCTGAAGTGCATCCTATAGTTCCTTAAGGTAATGCTTAAAAATGCAAAATGAGTGGGAAAGAGAAATTACAATAGGAGTTGGGAAGAAAATAGAAAATAATTAGAATAATAATTAGAAGAAAGCAAAAAATAAAGTGTGTTATGCAACGTCTTCTAAATTGGATAATTTATAAGAAAGTGCTTGAAAGGCCTACAATGCTTTCCAGTGGGAGGTAACATTATTATGATAATTGTTGCATTTGTTTTATTATTCTCACCTTAGGATTCTGGTTTCTGCCAAATTTGAACATGGAAATAAATCAGTAGATGGCATGGAATTCCTGAAGGCAGGGTGCTGTTGAACAACCCACAGGCAGGGAAGCTGTCTTCTCGGGGCTCCTGCCTATCCAGTGAACATCCTCAAGATCTAGGGAACAATCAGTTCAGTCCTGATGGAGCAATCAGAAGCTGAAGGAAGAAACCCATCTGTGCTGTAAACCAAAGAGGGGAAGGCGGATTATCAAATCCAGGCCACGTACCATCAGTTCAAACTGAAGGGAAAAGATACAGGCCTCCTAAACACAGAACAATTCCAACCTGACAAAGGGCTTAGAGAGAATCAGAAAGACTCTTGCAAATATAGCAGAGAAAGAGGCGAGGCTGGAGAAACAAATAGGCCAAGTAATAAGTGCGAAAGGGGATTGAAGCTAGTAATGACTCAAAAACGGCTGAGCTGCCGAACCTATTTAAAAATCCTCTTAAAAACAGAAGCAGAGATGAAAAGAATCATGAACGGAAGTGGCACAGGGATGACCTTGAAGAATAATTAAACCAAAACCAAGTGAGGGGCTATTTTGCAGCTCGGAACATAGAGAAATCAGTGTTGGATGGCAGGATTCTGAAGGCATTAAGGGAGCTTGTGCTCTCTAAGCTAATTAGTTCACACATTTACAGTTATTTTGGGGAAAAGTAATAGGGATTTAAGGATGCTAAGAAGAGAAGAGAATATAAAAGGTGGTTTCAATCTTGAACCACGACAGAAGGCTTATGGAAATGCAGTGCAATACGGCTGATGTCAACATGCAATGGGGGATGTGAAGGAGGGACCCTGGCATCCAGAGGGTAATGGGGTCATTGGCAAGAACCATGATTGATTTTTTTCGAGAACAAAGGAGGTCCAACAATTGATTTTTTTTCTTGTGCACAGGAGTTGGCTGAATTTTAAAAGATAGCATAAATCTTTGAACTTTACTCACACATTTGGCACCAGGGTTCACATCATTTATTTCAAAGCTGAGGTAGCTTGGCTATATGGGCCCTTGCCACATGGATCTGGAGTGTCTGGAAAACCGCAGCAAAAGACAAGGCAGTGGCAGTTTATCCTGCTCATGGCTGGATGGGGAGTAAATTTTCCTGGTGAATGAAAGCTTCAGATGATTCTCAAATAGAGGATTCTGAAAGAGTCTCTGATAATGTGACGTCCTACACCATGAGCTTAGGAAATTGTAAGATGAGATTTGGCTGAGGGTAAAACTAGGCGCTGTCTTAGTAATGTCACTATGCTTGAGAAGATTCTTACCTTTGATGGATGACTGGATTGCATGAATTCTTATGTTCCTCACATATTTGATATTTTATAGTGCTAGGAATAGTGGTTGTCATAAATTTCAAAGAGTGGGAAGAAGGCAGGCTAACCAGAGGTTAAGTTGGAATCCCAAGGGAAGAGAAGATTTTCTGGGGTACTGAGGAATGCAGACCCTTTGATGCTCTTCTTTCTTCATCTTGTGCTGTGCTTCAGTTCCAAGACTAAATATGCTGTTTCTATTGCCCCTGCCATCTTGGAGCTTTGTACTTTTAATACCACAACCCATAACCCATCTGATTCATGCATCCTCCATTGTTATTCCCAACTTGAGCCTTACTTCATTTTAGGTAGAATCTTCCCTGTGAAAGTGCAGGGTAAATTAAAAAGTTATATAGAGACCAAAAGGAATACATAATCTAGTACTTTTATGGCTTGATTTAGAAAGCCTTGTTGACAAAGCTACATAAGTCTGTAGTATTCTGAATGGGTAGAATGACAAAGTGATCAGAATTGATAAAATGAGAGGCTGATAGATGACATAAAATGTTCTGACTCATAATTCTCCTGAAAGCCCTCTCCCTGTATGACGCCATTTCCCTGGAAGCTCCCAGGGCGAATTTATTTTCCATTTGGCAGATGAGAATATTGGAACACAAGTCAAGGGACTTCTGGTTTCAGCTCTTACATGTAAACAGTTTGGAAGTCATCACTCTCATTCCTACAAGAAAAAAAGCTGAACAAACTGAAAATCCATGACTTTTCTTGGGCCCATCAGAGAATTAGGTCACAGAACAAACCAGCACTTTGAAATCTAGAGAAACAAGTGAATATCAAACAAAATCACAGCTGAAATCTTCTTACCTGGAGGAGAAGTCAGTTAAATGGTAATTGTGATGAATTGCTTGAGGCTGAGTGTGGACTAGTATCAAATGAGAAACTCCTGGGGTCCACAGTCTTAGCGGGGATCCTAAGCTTTTCTGGGTTTTGCCTCTGTGAACCCTACTAGATTCTCACAGTAAAGAGCTAAGAAAGATCTCTCTTTGGCTCTGGCAGGCAGGGATGAAAAGTCACCATTATGAAATAAATTCAAAGCATCTCCACAAAAAAAGAGCCTACTTTCCAGGGAAAAAGACTTTAGCAGTGACTTATCTCACCTGGAGGGAGGACATTTACTTGGCTTCAGCCCCCTCTAGACTTTCTGTCTCACCTAAGTAGGGGGGAGTATCTAAAAACACTTGTGAAAGTCACAACCCAGGGACACAGAACCACTGAAAGACTGAGATTTAATCACAAGATTATGGAATGCTTCCCTTCCCTCACATCTTATTATTATACCAACAGAACTCCAGTATAATCACAGTGGATTACAGCTGAAAAAAACTACAAGATGCAAACTTCATCTAAGGTGGAGTTATTAGGGAAGCCCAAAGACAGCAGAGGAGACAAAAACAAGGGGACTGGAAAAATTTAAAGTCTCTGCTATCTACAGCTACAGCACATATTAAACACAACCCACCTCTAAGCTAGATTAACATAAAACTTCACATTTGCCCATTTACCTCAGTTCCTATTGCCCCATACCTCATGTCTGGCTTTCACCTGAACACCACAAGGTATGCTAAAAAGGAAGAAGAAAGAGTCTGAAGAAACAAAGTAAGCATTAACCAGACTCAGACATAAAACATATGTTGGAATCATCAGATAGGGGGTTTAAAATACCTATGATTAATATATTAAGGGTCCTAATATGAAGAGTAAACATCGTGCAAGAACAGATAGGTACTATAAACAGAGAGATAAAAACTCCGAGAAAGAATCAAAAGGCAATACTATAAATCAAAAGTACTATACCAAAAATGAAGACTAATTTTATTTTTATTTTTTGTTTTTTATTATTTTTTTAAGTTCTGGGGTACACATGCAGGATGTGCAGGTTTGTTACATAGGTAAACGTATGCCATGGTGGTTTGCTGCACCTGTCAACCCATCACCTAGGTATTATTTGTATACATTTATGGAGAACAAGTTTAATTTGGTTACATGCATTAATCATATAGTGGTGAAGTCAGGGCTTTTAGGGTATTCTACACCTGGATGTCTAACTTTCTTGCTAGACCTGGGAAATTTGTATCAATTATTTTATTAAATAGGCTTTTAAAATTTTTATTCCCCCTCAGAAATACTGATAAGTTATAAGTTTATTTGCTTTATGTAGTCCCAAATGTCTCTAAGGCTGTTTTCATTCTTTTTTATTTTTGTCTGGCTGGATTATTTCAAGACTTGTCTTGAAGTTCTGAAATTCTTTCTTCTGCTGCTTCTTGTCTATTGCTGAAGTTTTCAAATGTATTTTGTAATTCCTTCAATGAATTTTTCAAAAATTTCTGTTGTGTGTGTGTGTTTTAAGATATGTATCTCCTTGGTAAATTTCTCATTCGTATGCTGAATTGATTTGTCTGATTTCTTTGTGTTGGTTTTCGGATTTCTCATGCATCTTATTACATGTTTTAAAAATAAATATTTGGAATTCTTTTTTTTTTTTTTTTTTTTCTTGAGACAAGGTCTCTCCCTGTTGCCCAGTCTGGAGTGCAGTGGTGTGATCACAGCTCACTGCAGCATTTACCTCCTGGGCTCAAGAGATCCTCTCATTTCAGCCTCCTGAGTAGCTGGGAATACAGGCATGCACCACCACACCCAGATATTTTTTGTATTTTTTTGTAGGGTTTTGGCATATTGGTTTGTAGGTTTTTTTTTTTGGGGGGGGGCGGGGGGTAGGGTTTTGGCATGTTGCCAAGGCTGATCTTGAACTCTTGAGCTCAAGCCATCTGCCTGCCTCAGCCTCCCAAAGTATTATGATTACAGTCATAAGCCACTGTGCCAGGCCTATTTTGAATTCTTTATCTGACATTTTGAGGATTTCTTTTTGGCTAGGATCTACTGATGAATGACTGTTCCTTTGAGGGTGTCATATTACCTTGTGTTTTCATGTTTTTTCTTTATGTTGATATAGGCACATATGGAGCAATAATCACTTCTCGTTTTTGAATTTGCTTTGGTTGGGGGAGTGTTTTTTCTTAAAGATGTGACTATAATGTTGGTTGGGTAGGCAAATAGATAATATGAACAATCCTATAGCTATTAAACAAATTAAATAGTTAATAGCCCCTCAAAAACAGGCAACAGGCCCAGGTAGTTTCACTTGTGGGTTCTACCAGCATTCAAGGAAGAAATGATGCTAATTTTTCATAATCTCATCCATAAAAATAAGAGCAGAGGGAATACTTTCCGAATCATTCTATTAGGCCAGGATTATCCTAATACTAAAACCAGATACAGACATTATAAGAAAGTAAAAGTGCAGATCAATAGTTCACATTAATATAAAAGCAACAATCCTGAACAAGATATTAGTAAATTAAATCCAGCATTGTATAAAAAGAATTATACACCACAACCAAATAGAATTTATTCCAAGGCTGTCTCAACATTAGAAAATTAATCAATACAATCAACCATCTTAACAGATAAAAAAGCAAAATCATATGATAATATAAATTGGTGCCACAAAAGCATTTGGAAAAATCTGACAACCATTTATGATAAAAACTCTCAGCAAACTAGGATTAGAGGGGAACTTCTTCAATTTGAAAAACAACATCTACAAAAACCCTACAGCTGACATTTAATGGTGAGAAACTGAATGCTTTCTCCCTAAAATCAGAAACAAGTCAAAGATATCTTCCCTCTTCACTCCTATTCATCTTTGTACTAGAGTCCTACCTAATGAAATAAGAGAAGAAAAGAAGATAAAGTTATACATATTGGGCAGGAAGAAATACAACTGTTGCTCCAGATGACAAGATTGTTTATATAGAAATTCCTAAAGAATTGAAAACAAAACAAAAACTCCTGGAACTAATATGTGAGTATAGCAAGGTCGTAGGACATAAGGCTAATATACAAAAGTCAAATGCTGTCCTGTACACTAGCAGTGAACAACTGAAGTTTTAAATTTTAAAAATCAATTTACATGAAGTCAAATGCTTACGTATAAATGTAACTGAATACATACAAGACCTATATGTGGAAAACTATAATATTGATGAACAAAATCAAGGAAAATTAATAATTGGAAAGATACTCTGTGTTTATGAGTTGAAAACACAAATCAGGGGACAAATTAAAGAGAGGGCTGGGACTAAATTCTGTTTTCAGATTTTTAAACCAGAAAAGAATTTTAATTTGAGGAACTTTATTTTGATGCCTTATTAATAGGAACAATTTTAAACAATTCATCAATTGATTAACTGCCTAATTTGTTTATATTGTTGCTATTAAAATGCAATGCGTTGCTCAGAGCAAAAAATTCAAATAGTTTAAAGATGATGAAAAGTTTTTCTCCATTCTAAGAAGAAACTACAGTTATCAATGTCTTGGCTGTGTTTCCAGAAATGTTCTAATCATACACAGTCTTTCAGATGGTAAGCCAGAATCTGTGGCTAAAGAAGTTAGAGAGAATGTCGAATGTTCCATTTGTGAGATCTTTATATACCATACTTACTTGTGAGCATTTACTTCTTTGCATTGTTTTTAATTTTTAAAATAATACTAATTTTTATAGTTCACTAAAAGGATGAATTTTGTAGTTAACATGTAAAGTTTCTGGTTTCATTTGCCCTCTATTGCTTTTGTGCAAATAATCCAAGAGTGAGGTCAGGGTTGGTGAGATTTGACCTCTTCTTTATGAGTATGCATTGAGTATCAATGTTTATGTGGAGTTTGGAAAGGAGGAAATATCTGGAAAAGAGAGAAAACAGGAGAGAGGAAAGTACTGTTTCTCTCTTTGTCTGTCTCTTGCTTTTTCAGGACTGCTTAGTGGTGTACAAAGGGGTGTTCCCAGGCCTTAACATCTACCCTGTGGATATCACTATTTTGGAAGCCTATTAGTAACAGCAGTTAGACTCATGTAAGTTCCTAAGCCTTTAAAACCTAGGACTGCAGTTTGGAACCTGAACCTGTGTCATTGTCTATGGTACGATTGTGGATGTGGAAATTCTGCATTTTTAAAAAGTTCTCTCTGCCTCTCCACTCAAAGTCTCTTAGTCTCCTTCATTCAGCAACACCAGTGTGAAGTGAGAAGGGAAATGTGCAGAGAAATCTACCACACTCTTATGCTCATTATTTTCACCGCTGATACCTGGCACTGACTAAAACCAATTCCATCTCCCTATTTTCCATGTTTCTAATTTCTTGCAAACCATCACAGATATTGCAGATTTTAGTAGGCAAATTGCATACCATGCTAATGAATATAACAAATCAGTTGAAGAAGCAGGAGCTTGATGTGCAAGAATAAACACCGTGCTAACACTGTTGCATGAAAGTCGCTTTGATCGGTGTTGTAAATGAGGCCTTTCTCCTGGGGGTCCCATGTGCTCTGAGGTTGAAGCGAACATGAACCTGTCCTCTGGGTCACACCACCAGCATCAGTGTGGGGCCCTTGGGTGTGGTGCCCTGGACTGAGGCTAGGGCTGAAGCTAGGCCTGGGACAAGGATTTGGAGAAGGAGAGAAATTGGAGAATGGCTTCTGGCTGCCCTTGAGCGCTTAAAATTTAGGAAGGGACACAGAACATTTGTATAATCTTACAAGCATTATCTTAGTGGAAATCAAATAATGCAATAGCCCAGAGTACTTTGAACAGTGCCAGAGTCTGTGTGGGAGTAAAGAGAAGCATTGGGGATGTTACCGGAAGATGTCACAAGGCCCAGGGTTCTCCACGGTAACTTTTCAGCTGTGATTGGCAAGCTGTCCTCAATTCACTATCTCGAGGCTCCATGGAGCAAGATCATGTTCCCAGATGCTCTCTTTTGGAGTCTAGCCAGATATGGCCACTAGCTTTGCTCAGAATTAGCTCAAAACTTGATGTCCTGTCTGAGATACTTTGGCTTAGTGACATTTCCCGTAATGGGGTACTCCCTATCTATACAGTCACGTGCAACCCACTGACAGTAACTCCAGGGGGAGTCTGGTGGTTCTGGTGTTTACCCTAATAGTCTTGAAAAACAGCATGTCTCTTCCTGGTATATCTTCTGTTTACTGGTTTTCATCTTTCCAGTGCTCTTGTCTTGGAGAAGATAATTGTTATTGTTGTTTCACATCACTTCTTAGCAGAGTAATTGTTGTGTTTCCAATGCCTTGAAAGAACACCTTAGATTGCCCTGAAATAGTATGATCTGAGACAAGTTGTCTATCAAATCTGTGGATCTGTGCAAGGGCAAGCTGGGTGAGTCAGATGCCTCCCGTCACCAGATGAATCACTGGAAAATGTATTAGGAACTGTCCAGTGGCAGGCTTAAATATATTTACTTGACGTCACTTGGTTCTTCTGACTTCAGCTTGCTTATTTTGGAAAGAAGGAGGGTGGTGCTGGGTGCTGCCAGCTGTCTTTGCCTGCTCTGGGGAGTGCATAGACCTGGAAGTGTTGATCTGTTATGGTACATTTGCACAGTGCAAAGTTCAGAGTGGTCACGGAGCTTGATGGTATCTGAAGGATTCTGCAGCCTCCAAGTCAGAAGCAGCCCTCTTAAGTCTTGCATTAAATAAGGCCCCATCTTATAAGGAGGAAAATGAGCTGAAGCTGAACATACACAGATTTAGTTAACTTACCCAGTGTCCCATCACTAGAGTGTATCAGAACAGTAAAAACACCTATCCTGTCCCCATGTGAGATGTTGATCAAACTCGGTGACTTTTTGGAAGCCTTCCTTCAGTGCAGATTCATTTCAAAGAGCTCATCTCAGGCCTGCTATCCTTAAGGAGAATGTGTGGGGTACGGAGGCTGCTTAAATCACCACCGAAAACATTTGAGGACAAAGGGAGTAGTTTTGACTCACTATTCACCTTTCTCCTTCTTTGAAGAATACACGGATTTCACTAAATTCACCCACACATCCACAACCCCTTCAATGCATTTATCATATCAAGTTTTCATTTTTATCTGCTGGCACAACTCAATGTAGGCCCATATTTAACCGTCCTTATTGTGTTTTTCTAATTATACATTTTTTCTTTGCCTCCAAACTGTCTCTTTAGGGATATGGCTTAGCTGTTTCTTTATGTCTTAAGGTTACACTGGGAATTTATTTTTTTTCCTCTTCCTGGCATCAATAAAGCTAAACTATATTCAGTACCAAATACAAAGATATAGCTTTGTTGTTCCTTCACTAAGATCTTCACCCTTGCACCAATATAGTTTGATTAGGACAAGTTCAGCTCTGTGATAGTCTTTTTCACATATCTCTCTGGGACCTAATTTTTGATCTCTATAAAACAGGGATAGTTATGAAGCAGATGGGTCCAGCCACCTCAAGGCTGTTGTGAGGATAAAAGAAGTTAATATACGTGAATGTGCTCCCAAAGACCTTACATGGGTCCTTTGAGTAGGGGCATTGACACTTCTCTTTTGGTGCCTGCCTCTGCCCTCACCTAGTTTCTCCTCTCATACTTCAGTCTCAGATGCATCATCGTGCCTCTGAAATGTTTGATTGCCACACTGCGTGTATTAGTTTTCTATTATTTACTTATCTATATTCTACACCAGACTCTAATAAATCTGAGATCTTTGCTTTGGTTTCTCTGTATTTGCATTCATGGAGCAACTGGATTCCCAATTCTTAAATATTTGTTGAATAATTGAGTTATTGTTACCACCTATAACTATGTGAAATAAAACCAAATATTTTTTCCATATTTATTATTTCTGAGATAAACTGTCTTGTTTTAAGTAAAAAATCACAAGAGTCTCATGATGTTGATGTTAACATCTCTGTTTTGTAGTTGAGAAATTGGAGGCAATTTGCCTAAGGACAAAGAGCAAGTAATACTGGCGAAGGTGGGATTTGAACTCAGGAAGTATAACTTCAGAGCCTTCATGCTTAAATAGCATACTGAGATATTTCTTGGGAGCAACAGTGGGGTTTGCAGTTATCCCAGCTGCTGGCTTATCTGAGCTTCAGCCAGCTGAAGTCAAGGGACCAGGGAATCTTAGAGTTGAAGTCCTCAGGTGTGATGACTTATCTGAATGCTCCACACATGTGACTGCTTCAGCCATTGGAATTGCGTGACCACTGAGCAGATTCCAGAACGTGTTCTCAGTGGTGCACATTAGATAGGTCTTAGTGTATGTCCAGATGTGCTCTTTTCTGAGTGAAATTTGTATTTTTTCTCTAGAATTTCTGTTAGTTGAATAATATCAGTTTGCTAGAGATCTTTTTATTTGCTTTTGTTTATTTTAGTTCTATCTGCCTGAAGACATACTACTCTTTGGTCTTTCCTCGGGATGGGTCCTCTGTAGCAGACATGTCTGCAACACCAAAGTACTTGTTTCTTCCTGCCTTCTCCCTACATCCAAGTCCTTTTTGTTGTAAAGCAAACAAGACTGTTATTTTAAAACCACTGGCTCTGAGATGTGTCATCTTAATTTTCATCTTGACTTTCTTCCCTGCAGTCCTTCTATAAGCTAGAATTAAAAATTAGATATGTTTTGGAAATATGTTTAGAATTAGAAATAAGGTGTTCTCTTCCTTGTACTTTGGGCATTCCTCAGCCTTCTTTCCTCTCTTTCATCTGTTTTCTGACTTTGTAAATTTTTGCGTTGTAGTGGCTGCTCTATGAGGTAGTCTAACTTGCAGTAAGGATGTGATGTGTAGTTGGAATGGCAGGTTCTGCAATGAGGTCACTGAATCCAGGACAGATAAACAACATGTTATTTGTCTAACTTCGAAAAATCCTTACAAATACTCAATTTTTCTTGCCAGAGTTAATTCTCATTACCACGTTTTCTTATTTACCAGGATGGGTGTAGGCTCACTTGAGGGAGAAATGCTACCCTGGTTAAATGTATAGATAGACAACTTCTTCAGGGCCTCATAGGGCAAAAGAATGCTTGATCTGGATGTTTCTCTTTACCTTAGACGCGTGTACCACTGTGGCCAGAAATCTAGAAATCTATTTTTTTTTTATATTGGAAGTCATTCAACTTTTTGAAAAAGTGATGTACAGATCCTTGAGCATTCCCTGCTGCCTCAACCCTCGGCTTCTCCCTGAATATGGAGAGCTTGGAGACTATCTACCTTGTATCTAGGAATTTGGGAAGGATAGGCAATATTGCTTTCACCAAAACATAATTGACCCACTCCTGCCTCTGAGGCTTTGTTAATTGAATTATCATCCTGCACACTTACTCCGATTTTATTCTGACTGCATATCCTATTATTTGAGCTCAATTAAGGTGTTTCCTGCTCTCAGAAGCCTTACCTGACAAAGAAAGTCAACAGTCCTCCTCTGTATTCTGATAGTTCTTGCTGTCTCTAGCCATCATCTAGCATACGCTTTTAATTAGTTTTCGTCATGCTTAATATTTTCCACTAGATTGTAAGCTCTTCAAGGCCAATGGCTCTGCCCTTTTCAATCTTTGTATGACCAGAGGCCTTCTAGCACAGAGATTTGTTTATAGTAGGTGTGAAATAAATGTGCGATATTGGCTGATTTATGAGCATGCCCTCTAATACAAGACATATGGAGTTCATTGGCTTGGTGCTTGAGTGTCACCACCCCCACACCTCCATCCTTTTCTCCAAGTTATCCTCTTGGCCTGGCCCAGCTGAAGCTGTGGAAAGTAGATAAATCATCCAGCTCCTAGGTCAGACAGCTCAGAGACAAATGAACACAGCAGGTCGTTGCCACTATAATGATGCAGTGGCTGTTCTGTTTGCCAGTTTCTGGACAACAATAGATTGCCTTCCTTCTCTTAGCTTTAATTCCATTTCTCATAAGCCTGAAATTGCAGTTGCTTTTTCCAACTTCTTTTCCCCCCCACCCTGCCCTAGTTCATGTCAGTGTTACCTTAACTAACATTTTTGTGGCTTGAAAATCAATTCAGCACAGATATAAAGACATTCTCTGTCTCAAGCCTTTGTTCTCAGCACTAGCCTCAGCACCCTCCATTGGCCCAGTGCTGTAGCGTTGAACCTGCTTCAGGGTCTCTAGTCTCTGATTCCTTTTTTTGTTTGAACTTTTGTTAGATCTGCATTGATGTTTATGAGATAGACTTCCTCTTGCTCTCCTTTCATTGATTTATTTTCAGATAACGTAATCTTTGTAATTATGAAATTGAAAAGATTGGTTTGAACAATCCTTGTCAATCGTAAGCCTCACTTATTTTACCCTTTTCAACTTAATGATCGTGGAAGACGGAAAAGAAATTCTGGGCTTAAAGCGGGAGGTTTGGAAAAGATTTCACTGGTTCTCAATGGCCAGGCGCAGGGAAGTATTTAAGATCCTTTACCATAGAGATTCAGATTATTTTGTCAGTTCTTTCTTTAGGCCAGCTATGCTGGTCTTTAAATTCAGCACCATGGATAGAGGAGATTAGGGGCAGGGATGCATGAAGCAAAACGTAAAAGTTCTGGGTGCTAGAGCTAGGGAGAGTGGGCCAGGAAAGAAAGGATAAAAGTTTGCTACACTGTTTTCTGGTTTGTTGAAGGGGTGAGTGTAATTTAGAGAATTAAATGCTAGGAGTCCTCTTCATGATCCTATGTGAAAGGCTCACCATCCACACATCATAGCTGCAGGCTTGTTGTGATTTGCTATATGAGACTCTGGAATCTTATTGAGAATGGAAAAGAACTCAGATAATATGCATAGAAATCCAGAAGCTCAGCCTAATGATCTTGGAAATTGTGCCTCTAAAAAGGGATCCTTTTGCTTCATTCATTCATTTATATATTCACATATTGTACATTAATTCATTTATACTCAATAAGCATTTATTGATAATTTACTGTATCTAGGCATGATGTTAAGGATTATAGCAGAGAAATATGATTTAGACTAAAGGCTGCCATCAGGCATTGGGGAACACAAAACATATATGAAAATCATTAATTAAGTGAATCAATAAATATTAAGTATTTAATATTGTGTCTGGCAAATAATTGGGATTTAATATTTGTTAGATGAGTTTACTGTAAGTTTTTATTATTTATACTATCAACTTTGATGAGTTACTGTCTACATATGGGGTTTACAGGAGGAGTGAGATATTGCTCTGTTGGGGGCTGAAAGGAGATATCTTCAGAAAGAAGGTTGCATTTGAGATGGGCCTTGAAGCAGTGGTATAACTTGGTCATGGACAAATGGAAAGGAAGTGGGTCTCTAGCTGAAAGGTATGGTGTGAACCACAAGGCAGTAGGAAATCATAGGGGATTGATCATGAAAAAATACCAAGTACTTTGAAGTGGAAGAAACATTATGTACAAGTATTGAGAGATGAGACTGGGAAGGTAGGTTAGAGATTTATCTTGGTAGCTTTGAGTGCCAGGCTGCAGACTTTGGGCCTTGTGGTGTGAGTGAAGGGGTAACATTCAAAGTTTTATTTATTTATTTATCACTCCAGATGAATAATCAGGTCTTGATCTGTTTTCATAATAAAATAATTGACAGCAGTCACAACATAGTTGCCATTCTTTTTAATGAAATTGTCCTGTGAGAATTCCAGGTATACAGAATGAACCCACCTAGTCATCCAAATTTTGGATAATAATCTCTTGATTGGTGATTTTCTATTTACAGATTCAGCCATGTCTTCCTAGGATCCAGCATCCAAACCTGGATCTAAGGCCTCGGATCCTCAGCAATGGGGGTGCATCTGGTGATGGTGTTCATGCTAAGTTTGTGCCAAGAGACACCTGTACTTGTGGGAGAATTAATATTTCACTTCTGTTTAGGTTTCTCATCTGGGAGCTGCTATCACTGAATACATAAAGAAATTGAGCCTGTGTGATTTCAGTCTTCACCTTCTGATGATGATGAAACAGGATTCTATGTAGGTGAGTGGGCTGAGGAGCCATGAGGTTAAGGGAAGTTCTGTGGGATATGAGGGGATCCTTTACTCCATTTCCTGTTTTCCCTCCTCTTTCCTCTTTCTCTTCTCCTCTTTCCTCTCCTCTCCCCTTCTCTCCTCTCCTCTCCCCTTCTCTCCTCTCCCCTTCCCTCCCCTTCTCTCCCCTCCCCTCCCCTCCTCTCCCCTCCCCTCCCCTCCTGCCCTCCCTTCTGCTCTCCTCTCCTCTGCCTTCTCGTGTTAGTCAGGGTTCTCTAGAGGGACAGAACTAATAAGATAGATGTATATATGAAAAGGAGTTTATTAAGGAGTACTGACTCACAGGATCACAAGTTGAAGTCCCACAGTAGGCCACCTGCAAGCTGAGGAGCAAGGAAGCCAGTACAGTTCTCAAAAGTAGGGAAGCTGACAGTGCAGCCTTCGGTTTGTGGCCAAAGGCCTGAGAGCCCCTGGCAAACCACTGGTATAAGTCCAAGAATCCAAAAGCTGAAGAACTTGGAGTCTGATGTTTTAGGGCTGGAAGCATTCAGTGTGGGAGAAAGATGAAGCCCAGAAGACTCAGCAAGTCTGCTCTTCCACCTTCTCCTGTGTGCTTTATTCTAGCCACACTGGCGACTGATTAGATGGTGCCCACCCAGACTGAGGGTGGGTCTGCCTCTCCCAGTCCACTGACTCAAATGTTAATCTCCTTTGGCATCACCCTCACAGACACACCCAGGAACAATACTTTGAATCCTTCAATCCAATCAAGTTGACACTCGATATTAACCATAATGTCTCCCCTCCTCTCTCCTCCTCTTCTTTCCCCTCCACTCTCCTCCCTCTCTCAACATGCATATGCACATGCACACAAGACGCATATATGCACATCATGTGGAGCCTCAGGCAAGATTATATGAAAGTCAGCTTCAACCTTGATATGGTTTGGCTCTGTGTCCCCACCTAAATCTCATCTTGTAACTCCCATAATTACCACATGTTGTGGGAGAAACCCAGAGGGAGATAATTGAATCATGGGGGCAGGTCTTTCCTCTGCTGTTCTCGTCATAGTGAATAGACTCATGAGATCTGATAGTTTTAAAAACTGGTTTCCCTTCACAAGCTCTCTCTCTCTTTGCCTGCTGCCATCCATGTAAGATGTGACTTGCTCCTCCTTGCCTTCTGCCTTGATTGTGAGGCCTCCCCAACCATGTGGAACTGTAAGTCCATTAAACCCCTCTCTTTTGTAAATTGCCCAGTCTTGGGTGTCTTTATCAGCAGTGTGAAAATGGACTAATACAGTAAATTGGTACTGGGAGTGGAGTGCTACTGAAAAGGTACCCCAAAATGTGGAAGTGACTTTGGAACTGGGTAACAGGCAGAGGCTGGAACAGTTTGGAGAGCTCAGAAGAAGGCAGGAAAATATGGAAAAGTTTTGAACTTCCTAGAGACTTGTTGAATGGCTTTGACCAAAATGCTGATAATGATATGGACAATAAGGTCCAGGCTGAGGTGGACTCAGATGGAGATGAGGAACTTGTTGAAAACTAGAACTCTTGTTATGCTTTAGCAAAGAGACTGGCAGCATTTTGCCCCTGCCCTAGAGATTTGTGGAACTTTGAACTTGAGAGAGACGATTTAAGGTATCTGGCATCAGAAATTTCTAGACAGCAAAGCATTCAAGAGGTGACTTGGGTGTTATTAAATGCATTCAGTTTTAAAAGGGAAACAGAGCATAAAAGTTCAGAAAATTTGCAGCCTGGCAATACAATAAAAAAGAAAATCACATTTTCTGAGGAGAAATTGAAGCCAGCTGCAGAACTTTGCATAAGTAACAAGGACCCAAA
This sequence comes from Hylobates moloch, assembly GCF_009828535.3. Lineage (NCBI taxonomy): Eukaryota > Metazoa > Chordata > Mammalia > Primates > Hylobatidae > Hylobates > Hylobates moloch. The sequence goes on along the minus strand of NW_026652288.1, from coordinate 22,713,636 downwards.
TGTTAATCATCAAGACAATGGGAAAAATGTCTCAGGGCATGTCAGAGACCTCTGTGGCAGCCCTTCCCATCACAGACCCAGGCCTAGGAGAAAAAAATGGTTTTGTGGGCTGGGCCCAGGGTCCCTCTGCTGTGTGCAGTCTAGGGACTTGGTGTCCTGCATCTCAGCTGCTCTGGCTGTGGCTAAAAGGGGCCAAGGTACAGCTTGGGCTGTGGCTTCAGAGAGTGTAAGCCCAAAGCCTTGGCAGCTTCCACGTGGTATTGAGCCCACAGGTGCACAGAAGTCAAGAATTGAGGTTTGGGAACTTCCACCTAGATTTCGGAGGATGTATGGAAATTCCTGGATGCCCAGGCAGAAGTTTGCCACAGGGGCGGGACCCTCATGGAGAACTTCTGCTAGGGCAGTGGGATCAGAGCCCCCACACAGAGTCCCTACTGGGGCACTGCCTAGTAGAGCTGTGAGAAGAGAGCCATCACCGTCCTCCAGACCCCAGAATGGTAGATCCACTGACAGCTTGCACTGTTTGCCTGGAAAAGCTGCAGACACTCAATGCTAGCCTGTGAAAGTAGCCAGGAGGGAGGCTATGCCCTGCAAAGACACAGGGGCAGAGCTGCCCAAGATGATGGGAACCCACTTCTTGCATCAGCATGACTCAGATACGAGACATAGAGTCAAAGGAGATCATTTTGGAGCTTTAAGATTTGACTGCCCCACTGGATTTCAAACTTGCATGGGGCCTGTAGCCCTTCTATTTTAGCCAATTTCTCCCATTCAGAATGGCTGTATTTACGCAATTCCTGTTATCCCCATTGTATGTAGGAAGTAACTTTATTTGCTTTTGATTTTACAGGCTTATAGATGGAAGGGACTTGCCTTGTTTCAGATGATACTTTGGACTGTGGACTTTTGAATTAATGCTGAAATGAGTTAAGGCTTAGGGGGACTGTTGGGAAGGCATGATTGGTTTTGAAATGTGGAGACGTGAGATTTGGGAAGGGTCAGGGTGGAATGATATGATTTGGCTCTGAGTCCTCACACAAATCTCATCTTGTAGCTCCCATAATTCTCATGTGTTGTGCGAGGGACCTAGTGGGAGATAATTAAATCATGAGGGTGAGTCTTCCCTATGCTGTTCTTGTGATAGTGAATAAGTCTCACGAGATCCGATGGTTTTAAAAAGGGGAGTTTCCCTGCACAAGCTCTCTCTCTTTTTGCCTGCTGCCATCCATGTAAGATGTGACTTTCTCCTGCTTGCCTTCTGTCATGATTGTGAGGCCTCCACAACCGTGTGGAAGTATTGGTCCATTAAACTTCTCTCTTTTGTAAATTGCACAGTCTTTGGTATGTCTTTATCAACAGTGTGAAAATGGACTAATACAGACCTGCAGTTGGGTGTTTGGCTTTGTCAGCCCCTGGTCCTATAACTGACACAATAGCCCCTCATATTCTTTCAAACATAAAAAGTAGTTTCCATGCTGGTTTAGTTGAGTGGCAGCAGTGATTGTGAGGTAGACCCTAAAATAGATCATGGCAGCTCAGGTGTCTCATTGACCTGGGCATATTCAGACAGTGTATAGAAATGATTAGAATGTGTAAGTATAAAGCACCTTCAGAGAGTGGTTGAATTTGGGGAGGAGCTTTGGCAAGGAATTAAACCAGCTCCAGGTACCTCTAAGCAGCTGAGTCTATTGAAGACGGATGTGAGTTGTCCTTTGTATGAAATGTGGCAGCCCAGAAGTCATCCCCCTTTGTGCAAGAACAGCCTTGTTTATTCTATCAGTTCCTATCTGAGCACCTACTGTGAACCAGGATTGTGCTGGGCCTTAGGGAGACAGCAGTAAACAAGGTAGATGAAAACCTCTGCAGTCGTGGAGGTCACTTGTGAAACAGATAGAATGGTCATTTCAGTGGCTTGGTCTCCAGAGGTTTCTCCCTACTTATCGCTCTCAATAGATTTTAGTGAAATGCTTTGGATCAGAGATGGGAGTATATTGGACCCCATTCGTGGGAGGGATTTGAAGCACCAGATCATAGCCAGCTGACCAGATTCAAGCAGGAGGACAGGGATGGAAGCATCTACTGTGGGGTGGATCTCTGGTGGGATGGCTTTTTCAGTTGGCTCTTGACCATTTGAGTTTATATGGAGGGCAATGGGAGCCAAGAAGACAGAGAAGACCAAATGCCAAAAAGATTCAGGAGGGCTTCTCAGGGACAGTGACTTAATGGACTTTCAGAGAGAAAAAGTTTTCTTTCAAATATGGGATTAAAGAATAAGTCAATATTGGATTGACTGAAAATTGGGCTGACTTTTGAGATAACAGAGAGGTGCCTAAGAAAACCACGTAGAATGACAAAGATTGAACAGATTTGCCCTAGGCTTGAGGGTCTGTAGCCTGCATCTTCCTCCAATGCTTTTTTCCTCCTTTCTACTCCTGCATCTGCATTGTTACTGGCACAGCCTTTGGTATTTTTCTAGGATCCCTTCACTGGCCTGTCTGCTAGCAAATCCTGCCACATTGTACCACAGTCACGTGTCACTAAATGACATGGATATGTTCTGAGAAATGCGCCACTGGGTAATTTTGTCATTGTGAAAACATCATAGAATGTTCTTACATAGACCTAGATGGAATAGCCTGCCACACACCTAGGCTTTACGGTAGAGCTCATTGCTCCTAGACTGAACACCTGTACTGCATGTGACTGTATTTAATACTGTAGGCAATTGTAACACAATGGTAGGTATTTTCATATCTGCCCATAGAAAAGGTACAGTTAAAACATGGTCTTATAAGATCATGGTACCACTGTCATACATGCCATCGGACATTGAAATGTCATTGTGCAGTGCATGACTGTATAAGCCAAAGTCTATACCTGGCCTTCACCTGACACAGACCAGCCTTATCACAGCAGATGCAACACAGATCGTTCTGTTTCTACCAGAGATCCTGTGGCAGCCTGCGGCTCAGAGGCCTCTGTGGGCAAGCTCCATGGAGCTGGGCCTGCTGGCTCTTTTGTTTGCACACACCAAATTTGAGATGGGCTATCATTAACCAAATGGAGAGCAGCTGTGCTTACTGAGACAGTGTGCCTCCTCAGATTTGTGGACATGTCAGAATTTTTTTTTAGCCAGAATGTCTGGCTCTAGAGGCCTCAGAAATATGTGAAGCAGCCTTAGTTAAGGTTCTACAAGATCCCCCTTCTCTCTGGCTTCATATGGCCTGGGCTGACCTAGTGATGTAGCCTCCGGTTCCTCAGTTAGGGGATCATGCCTTTAGGATGAATAGGGTTTTCCCTTTTTGAAAAGCAAATTCCTCTAGCAAGATCTCATATTAAGCAGCTCCCAGCTAATGACTCGTATTTTGGTGTGAATTAAGGGCTGGTAACTTCCTCTAGAAATTAAACGAAGAGCTGAAAAAGGAACAGGTGAGAGAAATAAAAGTCCTGAGTGAGACTACCCTCACCTGGGAGGATACCAGGTATGAGACAGTCACAGATGGAAGGCAGGGTTGCCAAAGACTAAGTTTGCACACCTCAAGATTGTGTCCAATGTTGTCCCTGGATGAAGCAAGATTAATTTTTATTTGTTGTTGCTCTGTTGTCAAAGTCATGGTGAGACAGACCTCATTACCCTCTCTTCTCTTTCCCACGCATCCTCTATTTACCTCTCCCTTTCCTTATCTTGCTTCTGTTTTCAACAGCCCAGGATTCAGGTTGCAACCAGTAGCCCTCAGTGCCTGTCAGCCATGCATTTCTAGGAAGCTAAGAATGACTTACGGGACATCATTTCTGGAATGGAGGTGTTCACAGGCCCTCTCCCCAGTGAAACAACAACAACTGGTGAAAATTATATACATTAAAATTTTTTAAAGTCGCTGAGCATTGTCTTTGGGCCATACAGCAGATGAAGAAATATTTATTCCAGAAAGTTTACTGCATCTTGGTAAGGACGGGAGTCCATGGCATTTGACCTGCAATTTGCTTCCTCTCTTCCTACTCTCTCAGCTCACAATGAGGGAATTTCCACAATGGGCAGGTACAACCAAGAATAAAGGACTCCCTCTTCACTCAACTTCCAGTGGAGGGCTTCAGTGTCTCCAAGGGGTGGGGGCAGGCCACCAGCATTTTACATCCTCACCACATCTCTGTGTATCAGAGGGTCTATTCCAGGCAAGAATGGCTGAGAGATCTGGGGCTGTCTTCCTCCACCTATGCCATACTAATAGGGCAGAAGATCTACCCCAGGCGTGGCAGCCAGGAATAGAGGGCCCTATTACCTCACCCTAGCTTGGGTAAAAGTCTCTATGCAAGGAGAGGTAAACCACAAAGACTGGAGGCTGCCATACCAGCCCAAGGTGAGATGCATAAAACTCACAAAGCAGGTGTATGACTCTGAGAGAAGTAGTTCTCTGTCCCTGACCCTCAATTCTAGAGCAGTGCTGCAGATTTGTTACCCAAGGGGAGAGGCAGTACACAAGATCAAAAAGTACTGAAGCTCTCCCAAGGCTTAGGGGCTTTATTTTACCACCATGTAAGAAAGTACAAACCTAAGAGTGCTCTTAGAAACAATGGGGATTTTGGTGACATGCAATTAAGAGGGGACTGGTTGCTCCATGAAAGCAACAAGCTTAACCTCAGACCATCTAGAAATTTACTGGAGGGAATTATGGAAAGAGACAGCTAAGAGATAGTTTCTTCAAAGGCTGGCCTCAAAGATTACCCTGCAAAGGGACCTAAATTTAATTGCATCAGACTCTGGAGCAATTTATGCCTCAGGGTACTATAAAACATAATAGAACAATTAGCCAGCAATTAGTGGGGGCTAATAGCTGGGCATGATATAAATGGAGGCAGACAACAGAGATATCAGGGAAAGAGACAGTCAAAGACAGCACTAATAAAACCACTGCCATCTCAGGGTGACAGTGTGCATGCCCGAGGATGCCCCCTATGAGTGGCGACATCAGAGGCTGCATTCTTAGGGGAAACAGACCACTAAAATAACCTAGTCAAGTCACTAAAATAAACAGGCAAACAACAACATCATCAACATCAAGCCACAGAGCAAGGGATCAGCATGCAGAATTGTTACAATATATCATCTAAAATGTCCAATTTTCAATAAAAAATTATGAGACAAAAAGAAATAGAAGAGTGTGACTGACACATGGAAAAAAGGCAGGTCATAGAAACTGTGAAGGGCCTAGATGTCAGACTTAGCAGACAAATACTTCAAAGCAACTATTATAATAAGTATGTTCAAAGAACTATAGGAAACTATGCTTAGAGCGGGAAAGGAAGGAAGGCATAATGATGTTTCATAAAATAGAGAATAATGACAAAGAGATAGAAATGATAGAAAATAGATATTATGAAGGTGAAAGTATGGTAACTAAAATTAAAAATTTATCAGAAGGGCTTAATTGTATATTTGAACTGACAGAAGAAAGAATCAGAGAACTTGAAGATAGATCAACAAAGATTACGCAGTCTGAAGAATTAAGAGAAAAAAATGAAGAAAAATAAACAGAACCTCAGAGAAATAGTGGACACGTATGTGTAACTGGAGTACCAGGAAGAAAAGAGAAAAAAGAGAGCAGAAGAAATATTTGAAAAATCATGGCTGAAAACCTCTGAAATTTGATGAAAGCCATTAATCTATACACCTAAGAGCCTCAATAAATTCTAAATATAATAAACACAAAGAAATCCACACTTAGACATATCATAGTAAAAATACTGAAAGACAAACAACACACAAAAAAGTCTTGACAGCAACAAGAGAAAAGTACTCATCACATACAAGGGGACCTCGATGAGATTATCAATTAACTCTTCCATCAAAGACAATGAATGGAATGACATAAAGTGCTAGAGAAATAAACCTGTCAACCAACAATCTTATAGCCAACACCAGTCTTTTGAAAATGAAGATAAAAGAAAAACATTCCCTGATAAACAAAAGCTGAGAGAATTTGCTGCTAACAGACCTGCTTTACAAGAAATATTGAGGAAGTTCTTCAGGTAAAAGCAAGTGATCCCAACAGTAATTTGAACGTACATGGAAACAACAACAACAAAGAGTAAAGATAATTATGCAACTAGAAAATAAAGTATAAAAGCATATTTCTTTCCTTAACTGATTTAGGAAGCAGTTGTGTTAAACTATGCATATAATTGTATTATCAGACCTATTACATATAGAAAGGTAATGAATTTGATAATACAAGTACATAACAGGTATGTGGGAGCAAAGCTGTATTGGAAAAAGGAAATGACGCTAGACAGTAACTTGAGTACACAGGAAAAAAGAACCAGAAATGGCAAATAAGGGCGACAGAGCGAGAATCCGTCTCAAAAAAAAAAAAAAAAAAAAAAAAAAAAAAGAAGAAGGCTAATACAACACACTCCATAAATAAATACTTGTTATCCTTTGTTCTCTTATCTTCTTTAAAAGACAAAGTTATATAAGGTAATTATAACTATGTATTTTTGTATAATGATGTAATACAGTAACTATGTATTATATATCTAGATGTAATATGCACATCAGGAATGCCACAAAAGGGGGAGGAGTGAATGAATAGGGCTATAGAGGAGTAGTATTGCTTTGTCTCACTGGAACTAAATTAGTGTAAGTCTGAAGTATATTCTAATAAATTGATATGAATATGGTACGCTCTAAAGCAACCACTAAGAAAATAACTCCAGGGTACAAAAAAGTAGAAAGAATGGGTAAGATCTAGTAGTTGATAGCACAACAGGGTGACTATAGTCAATAATAATTTAATGGCACATTTTTAAATAACTAAAAGAGTATAATTGGATTATTTGTAACACAAAGGATAAATGCTTGCAGTGATGGATACTCCATTTATCCTGATATGAATATTACGCATTGCATGATTGTATCAAAATATGTCAGGTGCCCCATAAATATATACAGCTCCTATGTATCCACAAAAATTAAAAATACACAATTTAAGGAAAGAAAATAACTTCAAAAATATGGTAAAATTATTAAAGGAATTAAAATGTTACACTGGAAAATATTTGCTTAATGCAAAAGAAAGCAGTAAAGGAGGAATTGAGAAACAAAAAGTTAGAGACATACAGAAAACAAAAGTTATAATGGTAGCCATGAATTCAAGTATAACAATAATAGCACTAAATATAAACAGATTAAACAACCCAATCAAAAGATAGAGATTGTCAAATTGGTCTAAACACAAAAACCATGACTCAACTATATGATGTCTACAGACTAAACATTTTAAATTCAAAGATACAAATAGGCTGAATGGAAAAGAATAGGAAAGGATATATCATGTGAACATCAACATAAGAAACCAGAGTGGCAGTACTAACTTCAGACAAAATAGACAGAAAGCAGAAATCAAGTTAATAGACATAAACAGGAACATTTTATAATGATAAGAGGAGTGTTTATTAAGATGATATAACAATTACCATATGTACAACTAACAGTGCCTCCAAGTACTTGAAGCAAAAACTGTCAGAATTGCAGTGATAATAGGCAATACAAAAAATAGTAGTTGGAGGCTTTAATATTCTACTTTCAATAATGGATAGAACAACTAGGCAGAAGATTAACAAGAAAAGATAAGACTTGAACAATACTATAAATCAAGTAGTCCTAACAGACCTCTATAGAACACTCCACCCCAAAAGAGGCAAATACAAATTATTCTCAGATGAACATAGAACGTTCTCTAGGATAGACCATATGGTAAGCCATGAATAAGACTTGATACATTTAAAAGAATTAGAATTATAGAAAGTATGCTCTCTGGTCACAATAGAATGAAATAATAATAGCAAAATATCATAAATATAGAGAAATTGAACAATCCACTTCTAAATAAACAATGGGTCAAAGAAATCAAAAGAGAAATTAGAAAATATTTTGAGATGAAGGAAAGTGAAAACACACATAAAAAATCTTAAAGCAGTGTTTAGAGGAAAATGTGTAGCTTTAAAAAATTGTATTAAAGAAGAAGATCTCAAATCAATAACCTAAACTTTCATCTTAAAACAGTGAAAAAAAGGAGCACACTAAGCCTAAAGCAGACACAAGGAAGAAAATAAAAATAACAGAAATTAATGAAATGGAGAATAGAAAAACAACAGAGAACGTAAGCAAAAGCAAAAGCTATTTCTTTGAAAATATCAAGAAAATTGACAAATCTTTAGCTAAACTGACCAAGAAAAAGAAAAGACTCAAATTATTAAAATCAAGCATGAAGGAGGGGACATTGGTACTGACCTTACAAAAATCAAAAGAATTAGAACACTATGCATGTTTGCATGGCAATTTAGATGTTAAATAATTTTAATAAAATGGACAAATTCTTAGACACATATTATCAAATTGACTCAACAAGAAATAGAAAATGTGAACAGACTTCTAACAAGTAAAGAGATTGAAATAGTACATAAAAAACTACAAAGAAAAGTCCTGGCCCAAATTGCTTCACTGGTGAGGAAGAAGTCATACTAATTCTTTACAAACTTTTCCAGAAAAGGTAAGGGAACATTTCTCAAGTTATCCTATTAGGCCAGTATTATCTTGATATCAAAACCAGACAAAGACATCACAAAAAAAATAAAACTACCAAGGAACATTCCTTATGAATATAGAGGCAAAATCCTCACTGAAATACTGAAAGACCTGGTCCAGCAACATATAGAATGGATTATATACCATGACCAAATGGGATTTATCTGAAGAATGCAAGGTTGGCTCAACATATGAAAACTGATTAATATAAGACACCATATCAATAGAATAAAGGACAAATCATGTAGTTATCTTAATAATTTCAGGAAAAGCATTTGACAAAATTAGCACAATTTCATAAAATATTCAATAATCTAGGAATAGAAGGAACTTCCACAATCTGATAGAGGTCATTTATTAAAAATCCATAGGCAATATCATAATTAATAGTGAAAGACTAAATGCTTTCTCCCTAAAATCAGGAACAAAATGAGGATGTCCACTCTGATCACTTCTACTCCATCTTGTTGAATTCTAGATTGGACAATTATTCAAGACAGTGAAAAGACATCCAGATTGTAAAGGAAAAAGTAAAACTATCTCTATTAGCAGCCAACATAATCATGTATATATAAAATTCTAAGGAATCCACTAAAAAACTCTTGGAACCCATAAATGAGTTCAGCAAGCTTACAGAGTATAAGATACATATGAAAAGACAATTGTATTTTCATACTCCAGTGATGAACCCTCCAAAAGTGAAATATGCAATTTATTGCAGTAGCATCAAAAAGAAAATAATTATAAATTTAACAAATGAAATGCAAAATGTATACTCTGCAAGTTACAAAATATTTTCAAAGAAATTAAAGAAGCCTTAAATAAATGTCCTGTTTAGAAAAGCTTTGTCTGTTTCAAGGTCATGAAAATATTCTCCTGTTTTCTTCTAAGAGTGTTGTTTCATAATTCATATCTAGTTCTACAATCCATCTGATTTTTTTTTGCATGTAGTATGAGGTAGGGTTTAGGATTCACTTTTTTCTATATGGTTATACGATTGATCCAGTACAATTTGTTAAAAGATCAATATTTTTCTTCTGCACTGCAGTGGTATTTTTGTCATAAGCCAAGTAACTCCATGTGAGTCAGCTTCTGGATTTTCTATTTTGTTCTATTGGTCTGTCTACCCTTGTGCTAATACTACACTGTCTGTCTTAATTACTGTAGCTTTACAGTAGATGTTGGTATCTGATATAGGGGATATCAGCCTTCTCTTAGTTGGTATTTTCCGGGTTTATCTTTTTCAACCCATTTACTTTCTACCTTTCTTCAATTTTTATCCACTCAGCCCCATGAGATTGCCAAAACCTCTGCTGTTTTCTCTGCTTTTTGTCAGTGGTTCTCTGCCAGGTATGTGTGTCAAGAATTGGCTATTTCTCCTAGCGGAAACGTGGCCAGCTAACCTCGGCTTCTCTTTGCTCAGAGATTTTGGCTCCTCAAGTCCTAAATGGATTTATTTCTTGGTATTTTTTCCTAACTTTTCTAGCTGTTCAGCAGGAATATTGGTCTGCTTACACAACTCTATCCTAGCATCCTAGCTGGAAGCAGATGTCCTAGGACCCCTGATATTTAACTTGCATATTTAAAAGCAGATATCACATCAGAAAATCTGTAGTTTTCCACATCATTTTTTTAAAAAAGGAATCACATTATTATTTTAAAAATGCAGGAAAAGGCATTTTGATAAAATCCAATACTTGTTTATGATAACAACTCTCTTGGAAAACTAGAAAAAATAGAAATTTCTTCAATTTGGTAAAAGTCTTATACTAAACACCTACAACAAACATCCAATATTTGCTTCCTTTTATACTCACTGATTGCAAATAAGACAAGATGCCCACTATCAACGTTACAGTTTACATAGTTAGGGAGGTCCTGGCTGATACATTAGCACATACACACAAAGGTGCACACACACACACACACACACACACACACACACACACACACATGTCAAAAGGAAAAACACAAAATTGCTATCATTTTCTTAGAAAAAGTATCTGAACCAACAAACTATAACAACCAATAAGATTCCAGTTTATATTTCCAGAAAAAAGATAGGCATAAAATATATAATATCCCTCTACATTAGAAGTAATGTACTTGAAGATCTAATAGAATATAAAATGTCATTTGCAATATCAACAAAAGCATAACATATATAAAAATCAGATGAAGAATGCATAAAAGACAAATGAAAAATTCTATCAAAGGACATATAAAAAGACTTAAAAAAAAGCACACTGTATATATGAGTGAGTCACTGATGATGAACATAATTCTGCCCCAAATTAATCTATGAATGCATTACAGGGTACTCTTCCCCAGACAGCTCAGGTGGCAGGCTGCAGAACTGGCCTCATTGCTGTGAGTTCCACACCATTTCTGGGAGCACAGTGAAAAGAGAAAAGTGGGGAAATAAAGGCAAATTTTACTTATCGCTCAGTTTACAGGGGGCCTGGAGGAGTGAATCAGTGGCAGTGAGTGACAGAGTGGTCTCAGCAGGAAGAGGTGGAGGAAACACTGGGATTTGGAAATGCCTCTGTGAGTGACTCATGTTTGACTGCAGGTGACTTGCAGAGTGATGCTGAATGATTCAGGATTGCCACATACTCGGTGAGGATGCCACTAATCCCCATCCCACCCTCCTCACGGGGGGTCACAAGGGTCTGATAACATAATGGGAGTATTCCTTGAAAAAAATAAAGCTACCATGTAGCAATGAGGTAACATTTCAGTTATCTTACCAAGACACTCAATGTGAATAGTGACACTCAGGTTCTGAACACCAGAAACAGCCAGGTTTCCCATCTCTCTTGAGACACTCCCCAAAAGTGAGGGCTTTGGTGGTGCTGGGGGCTGGGGCTAAATTGGAATCAGTGCCAAACTTAATAATAATTTCAGTAGCTTGGGGACCTGTCTTTAATCTCCAATTTAGGCATACACCTATGAGGTACTGTATCTGATTCTCTCTCTGAATGCAATAGTGATGGCAGGTACTGGCAGTCTGTTCCCTGTTAAGCTCACTTTCATTAGGTGGGAGAAACATGTAGCAAATTTGCCTTTGTAGCTGGCTGGGTGCTTAGGTGGAAGAAAGTGAACATCAAAGGACACATCCCTACCAGAAACTTAGGATCTTTATTTTAAAAAGGCCCTGTGCAAGGCTCTGGTTAGGACTAGGCTATAACCAGCAGAGTTGAGAATGGGGAAGCCTTTTCTGGGATAGAATCTGAACATACTTCAGATGGTTTTTCAAAACAAGTAGGATCTTTTGAAATCAGATAAAGTCATGATAAAAAGAATTTCACTGTGACCACATGCTACATTTAGAGGTTAGGGCCCTTCAAAAAGAGGAGATGCAAAGAAGAGGGCAAGGGCTGATGGAACTTTCTGATTGTCTTATTTTCATTAGCTAATTAATTAAATATTTATTGAATGCCTAAGACTATGTTGCAAGCCCTCTGCTGAGATCTATTTTTAAAACTTTACAATTATTTACTTTTTTGAATCTCAGTTGCCTCATCTTTAAAAATATATAGGAAAAAAAAGTCCAACTTCCTTCACCAGGTAGAGCCCTCTTAGGAGCGGGGGGTTTGTCACTGAAGTTACGTCCCGGATACACTGGTGGGCAGTTCTTTGTAGTCATGTTGTTTCCGTTTCTGTAAGAAGCCTTGCTCACTAGATTGCTTACATGTCCCTGTCCCCAAAGACCAGCAGACTGAAGTGGCTTCAGTTGTTTGGAGGAGAGTGAGTACTGCAAATGAGGTTGGTTTAGTATAAAAGTGAAAGCTATGGGAATGCTCACCTTGTCTGTTGCAGCTTAGCTTGGGAAAAGTGGCCCAACCCCTTCAGTGAGGATGAAGGACTTGGAAGTTGCCAAAGCATATTGCCAACAGCATGCATTCACTTTTTGGGTAGAAACCTAGATTTACTAGAAGTCTAATTGTCCCCTGCTTACTGACATCAAGGCTTATGTCCTAAAGATTTGTTTAGTGGAATCTATGACGGGGGTTCTTAATAAGTTAGAGTGAGTGAATCTTGGGGGCTGAGGGAGAGACCAAATGGAGGCATGACTGGCCATGTTTCTTCTTGTTCGCCTGAACCTGTCATTGTGCCAGGTGGATGTAGAATGTAGTATAGAAAATATGTTTGGAAGAAATATCAGGAAGCTGTTTCCTGTTCAGAAAATCAGCATGTGTGAATGTACTCCCACACAGTCGTACTGACCATGATCCACTCAGGGGCTGCTGTGGACAGGAGGTTTTTCTTTCCTGGATGAGGATGTAATGAAGGCCAGGGGTTCCCCACATTTCTGTTAATTATTTCTGGCTTCTCCACTTGATACTTTGATCGACTAACCAGGTAATAGGCACCTTGCAAGGGAGAAGAAGGAGAAGAGATCTATCAGGGGAGAAACTATTCCTGGAGGGGTGCAGCCCTCTGTGTCTTGCTTTCTCTGTTCCAAAAATATTCCTTCTCCACCATTGCTTTGCCTGGTTTGGAGCACATTGGGCACAGGGTGGGTGATTTCCCCCATTAAACACCTCTGAGAGTCAATTGTCACCTTCAGTGAGACATGAAGAAAGAGGGCAAAGAAACGAAGCCTGTTTTCACGGTAAGTTGCTCCTGAGTTGTGCCAGCTCATGATCCTCAGGGTGGCATCAGGCATGGTGCTCTAAGTGGCTGGGCTGAAGGTTATCAGTGCTGATACTGAGCGTGAGTGGGTGGAAACTAGGCACAGTCTTCCAAGGCAATACAGTTTGTATGCCTACACATTCATGCATTTCTCTGGCCAAAGTTTCAGTTAATTTGTATACAAATTGGTTTTAGAAAGATTATTCTTGTTGGAAAGGCATGGGCTATCTGAAAGGGGACACTCTCATGGCTGGAAAGTGCCAGAGTCAGAACAGGAAGATATCAAAACTGTAGCTGTGGGTAGAGATTGAATGGGATTAAGCAGTTAGCTAGGTTTAGAGAGAAAAAGGCAGAGAGGTGGCGAGGCCTTTTCTGTGATTTAATAGAATCAGGTTTGCCATACTTGGCTTGTGAGGATGCTCCTTTCTCTTAGATGTAGCCCTATAATTTGGGTGTATTGTGGGCTGGTAAACAGAAGTACCAGAGAAATGGCCCCAGGGTCCAAACAGCAGTTTATATGCAGGTGTGGGTCAGTGGAGAAGATTCTTATGTTTTTCCAGTCAATTAAAACCTTTTCCAGAGGAGACTAAAGTCACAAGCATGACTGTGATCATGGCTTTTCTCTTTTTCTGCTTTTTCCTGAGCAGGGAGGTGCAGGACAACTCAGTGAAAATGAACTAGAGAAAATGGTGGGGTCACTCGTGATCTAAATTGGCCTTTGAGGAAAACAATCTGCTCGTGGTGAGGCTAGACAAAGGGGGCAGACAAGCTGCCAAAACAGCTTTGTATGTGAATCTGGCTTGCAGTTTGGGGGCTGCTCTGGAGGGACTGTTTTTGAAATAAAGATTTAGGATAAATTAGAAGAAAGTCCTCTGATTAAGACTGGAAATAAAAACCAGGTTAAACAATGAATATAGAACTGTTCAAGATAGAGAGCGACACCAAGCACATCTTGAAATTTTATTTAATTAAAAATGTGCTTTTAAAGAACTATTTACTCCAGCTTTTCAGATTTAAACCTTGCTGTTTAAAAAGTGGCCTTTTCTTGCGGGAAATTGTAAGCAGATGCACAGGTAGACAGAATCTTTAACTGAACACCTTTGTTCTCATCACCCAGTCTCGATGGTGATTTACCTAAGCCTGCCCCATCCACGCACCAATGCCCTGTGCACACTTCCTTCCTTTCCTATTATTTTGAAGGAAATCCCATAAATCAAGTAATTTCACCTATAAATATTTCAGTGTTTTTCCAAAAGATAAAGTATTGCTCATTTAATAAACAAGATAAACCTCTTGCTCATCCATCCTAGCCTGTGGGGAGGTGGATCGTTTGACAAGTGAGGTCGTATTTAAGGTGATGCTGGCTCCCCTTGGGGATCCAGACCCACCAGCCTCTTGAGTTCCCAGTCTAGAGATGTAAACTACAAACAGGATAAAAAATGATGCAATGTGTAATAGCCTCTGTGTTGTGAGGGCCACTCTTAAGTGAGCACAGGACAGTCAGCCATCTAGGCTGTATTAACTGGGTCATTTAGCTCCAAGCAGACTTAAGTTACTAAATGCAGAGGAGGCAAAGAGAAATGAAGAGGCTTAGTATAGTCAGGGGAAAAGAGCTGGGCTTTCATTTAAAACACATTTCTATTGTCTGTAATAGGGCAGGATGGGCCTAATTAGAAGTGGAACAACATAAATGCAAGCAGCACAAGCAGGCGATCTGCTTCCTGCTTAGGAACCACTTGCAGGTTGAACAGAGCAAGGATGGAAGTTTGATGTGAGGCTGGAGAGCATCCCAAGTCGCTGATCTTTGCCTTCCCTCCCATGCTGTCACTGGGGTTCAAGGTCAGCTGTAAGGAGGAAAGAGGCAGGGGTGTGACAGTCTTCAGACTTGTCTTCCCAGGACAGTGTGACTTGCACTAACAAGTGCTTGTTCATGCTGCTTTTTTCCAGCATGGGCTCACAACAAGCCTGTGCTGTGACAGTTTTCCTTTCCCACTTTACAGTGAGGAAGCTGATACAGAGGCAGGCTAGGAGAGCAGGGGGTCACAGGGCTGCAGATGCGATCTAGGGATAAGCCATTGGCATTGCCCCTTGTAGATTTCATACTTTAGGAAGCGAGGTTCCTTCTCTGATACTTGAGTCCTGGCTATGAACCACCCTCTGATGGCTCCATCAGGAAGCCCTGTTCCAGACCGAACCCCTCTGTGGCTCCTAAGTAGGGCCAGCTTCACCATGAGTCCGTGACTGGGAAAAGGCGGGTGTTTCAGGCTGCTAATTATGGTATTCAAATCCCAAGTGGATAGATGAGACCCAAGTGCCTCCATAACTCTGCTTTTCTGTGTGAGCTGGGACTTCAGTCCTCTAAGCTTTTATCTAGCAGGAAGAACCTTTACCATTTCCTAGACCTCCAGGGAATTTTCTATCAGAAAGTTATCACAGAGAAGAAAATCACAGGATCAAAGTCCAAAGGCACATGTGTGAGTCCCAGATCTAATACTGGTTAACTTTTGGAGCTTCAACTTGTCATCTTTAGAAAGGGACAATAGTAGTGGTACTTGCAGGATTGTGTGTAAGTCAAATTAGATAATGTAATCTTTAAGAACATTACATATTTTATTGTTTATGTTGTTGTCATTATTATTTAAAAAGTCATTAGATTTATACATCAAACATGACATGGTCTGCCTCTCTGTAGGATGACGTTACTACACCCACTAGCTAAAAAAAGAATATTCTAATCCTGCCATTCATTGGCTGGTATAATTTCAGTGAAGCCTACCACTCCTTCCTCCTTCCATCTCATAAAAAACTGTAGAAAGAATCTTCCTGATAATTGGTTATAACAACACCAATGCTAAATTCATTCTAATTTTAATTTCCTGGCCTCAATTCAATTGTTCTGGAGTAGGCTATTTGCGGTTTTTCCCCCCTGACTTTCTTTTCCCTGAGAACACAGAATATTTACAAGGTACAACATTTTCCTTTCAACAGATTTGTTTCCTAAAATCCAAATGTTATTAATGGATTATTGGTCTCTCCTGAAAGACACTGACCCAAAGAGCAGACACAATTTAAAAATCATGCAGTTATAGTGTCTTCAAAAGTAGGGTTCATCTATTTGTTTATTCAACAACAATTCGCTGAGCGTTTACCATGTGCCATGCCCTTTGCTAGGCATTATGGAAAATGAAAAGGTGGAAAACTCAGGTTCTTAGCCTCAAGGAACTTTAGGAAGCAGATAGGAAAACAAGCAGATGGCTAGAAAACGTGTGAGAAGATAAAGGGAGTGGTGGGTTTTGCCTGGAAGGACAGAGACGGCCTCCTGGTGTGGTTCAATTCTTACCACTCCACGTCCTTCTTTGTGTCCCTGCTTTGCTCACTTCTACAGACCTCACTTCAGAGTCCGCTGGCCCAGAGGCCTCTCAACTACAGGTGGATGTGGCCACCTCCCGTCTTGGATGCTATAGCTCTCATTTACACCTTCCCCAGCACAGAGACTGTGACTTATAGGCTGTGACTTATAGGCTTTGGGTATCTGTTCTTAGGGATTCCAAAGTATTTCCAGGAAGGCCTCTGGGAGCGTAGGCAGAGGGAGGCTGGATCTAACTCATTTCACTGACCCCTCCTCTCTCCAGCTGGCAAGGCGGCATGAACCAAGGGCTCAGAGTACTGCTGGTGATGGAGGGATGCTTGAGACTTTCTGAATCCCAGGGCTGTTGTGAACTTGAAAGAGGAAGTGTTAGGACATAGATCAAACGGACCATTATACCTAGGTCTTCACTGAGCACCTAATGTGTACTCATTTTGGTATTGGCCAAGCTGAGCACGCTGGAGGTGGGGCAGCAGTGGTGGAGTGGAGGCTCCCAGGGAACCAGAAATAAGCAGAGCAAAATGCTACATGCTTAGTCCTGTGCTGAGCCTTGCTGGAGTCTGTGAGTAGGGTGGGGATGGGCTGTGGCCTTCCAGGAGTCCAAGCTGCATAGGGGTAGTGTGTGGGAATACCTGGGTGAGCAGGACAAGTTAAAAATCTCCGGGCCACGTGTGGGCGAGAGCTTGGCAAGGTTAAAGGTGCTCAGAGGAGTAGAGACTCTTCAGTGTGCAGTGGCCAGAGAAGATTTTGGAAAGAGGGCAGGACAGAGAGTTAAGGTTGGGGCTCAAAGCTTCTGAGGGATGTTGGGGCTAGGAGGGGTTGCGTGATGTCACTTTTGTGTCTCTGGATTCCTCCAGGTTTAGAGATGGTGCTTTGTAATATTGATTGATCAATGCATGAGTTTTGGGTTGAGTTCAGGACTGGAGAGAATCCCAAAGGTCTCTTCTGTTCATTCCACTGCTTTACTTTCTCATTGTGTTCATTTCCTTGCCCTAAATAGAGATAGTAGACTCTCCCCATGTTTATTTAGATTTTATTTTTTAAAATTCTATTGGAAATCATTTTTAATGGCTCTCCATAGCATAAGGTTTATTTAGCCAACTGTTGGGCATAGTATATTCTGAACAAATGCTTGAAGTGACTACCTTTTATGAATTACTCCCCATCTATAACTCAATCTGTCGTTTTTGCGGATCTCTGGACTGGTATATCTAATTGTTTGCTGGACATTTACCTGTGTAGCCCATAGGCACTTCAGATTTATTGTTCTAAAACTTTTCTTCATCTCTGTTGCTACTGCCCCCCACCTCACCACATGTAATCAGCCTAACCCTCCTTCCTCAAAACCAGCATAGCCAAAACACTAGGGCATCTCTGGCTCTTTCTTTCACTTTGCTTCCCCTCTGCCTAGAGTTTGGGTCTGTTTCATGCTTCTAGCTATGAAATAACTTAATCCTGCCCTTTCTTCCCCTGCATTGCTGCAACTTTGGCAAAGCTTAGACAGCATGTTGCTGAGGCAGAATATAAGTTGATGTGCTGGCCTGAAAGGAAAATCTCACTCATCAGTCCCTTGCTTTAACCCCTGCCGGTGGATTTGTCTGTAGAATGAAAACCAAGCTTCTAACCATGGCTCACGAAGTCCTCACCTTCTTGCTCCTGTCTGCCTTTCCAGCCTCACTTCCTCATGCCCCAACCAAATTCTGGATGATCTTGAATGTGCCGCCTATGTGTCATGCTGTCTTTGCCTGTGCCCCCAAATATGCTGTCTTGCCCTTTCCTCATTTCTACATCTGGAAAATTCGGCCTCTGAGACCTAGCATTATTTCCTCAGCAAAGCCTTCTCTGACTGCTCCAGCCAGGGTCACCCCCTCACGTGGGCTTCCGTGCCACCTTGGATTACCACATTTTATCATAATTATATTTAAATGTGTATTATGATGATCTGTCAGACTGAGAGGGAAGGGATTACTGTCTTATCCATCACGGACACTTCAGTACCAAGCTGAATGCTCTGTAAGTATTTGTTAATGGTTAAAATAGAAAGGAGCTTAGATCTTTAAAAAAAATCTCTCCTGGTTTAATTATTCTTAAATTCATTTATTTATTCATGCATTCATTCGCTCCCTGTACAAACATTTACTGAGTACCTACTATGTGGGAACTCCCCTCCCTTCCTCTAGGCAACAAAGCCTTGATTAAACAGACATAAAAGAGAAACAGCTGCCAATCTGTTCTCCAGGAAGCTCTGCTCCACAGGCCTTCATTTATGAATCCTGGAGCTTCAGTTTCCTTTCGTCAGCTTTTTTTCTTAATGGCCAAACTCATGGTGTCAGTGACAATGGATTCTGCATTAGTATTAAAAATTTATTCAATAAATAATGGATTAGAACCTCTGTTTAATAATTATTGATGCACTGCAATTTCAGTTGCCCAAATCTCAAGATGTTTTAAACATAACTAATTGAAAACACAATTAACAGCAACTTGCTGAAATAAATCTGAAAGGCAGAACACCCTTGAAAACCTCAGACTATGAGATAAAAAGTTCAAAAGCGGCCCTCTCCCCGCACCGCCCCAAGAGGAGGAGTTGATGCTGAACCCCAGCAGGGAAGGATGGTGGTCCCTGGCAGGGACCCCGTCTGGGACTTGGAAATTGGTTTAATAGCAGTTTCTCCGTAGATACTGAAACTTCAGGTGACCACTTTATCATGCCTGGGGACAGAAGGGATTTGCCTCTCCAGTATGCTGTGCTCACATATGTCAGATGGGCCTTTAGAGAGCGGTTGATTCGGTGACCTCATTATGCATAAACTCAGCAAAAGAAGTCCAGACCCTGGGATCTGGGTATGCGTTGGGGCTGGATGTTGTCTCCAACCTGGTGAATGACAGGTCTGTGGCTGGGAGACCTGGGCTCCCAGCATTGAACTCTGTGCTCACTTACAGGCCCTGATGTCCCCATGTTCTTTCTGTGACTGGTTCTGTTTATCCTGACTCAGCAAAAACAGTACTGCTGGGTCTTTGGATCAAGGGCTTGCAACAAGTGCCCTTTGGATTTCTTGCTTCAACGGTAGTCAGCAAAGGGAGAAAATGCATCAAGGCTTTCAGAGGATGGACCCTGGGCTGGTCATTGGGCTCCAGGATCCTAGAGGGACCCTGAAGAAAGGCAGTGGGCTCTTTTTGTCTTTTTACACCTGTTCTTATTCTACTTTTGATTCCAGGAAGGTCTTCCTGCTCACATTTGCTTTTGGGCTTGGGTATACTTACCTCCTTGTTTCCATCAGTCCTTCACAGGTTTTTAAAAATTTTTTGTAGGTATTCAGTGAGACATTGTAGGGAAGTTGATCCACTATGGTGTCATCCAGTAGCAGGCACTCAGCACATGGCAATTCTCCTTCCACTGTCAGCCTTGTCTACTGCCTTTGCGTGGTGAATCCATCCTCAGGATGGTCAACCCTGCCATAGGTGTGCTTTCAACAGGATAATAATACAGTTCTTGGACACATGGATGTTATTCCTGGAGGTAACTAAGGAGGAAGCTGTCCCACTCTGGGGTTCAATCTGGAGAGCAGCGTGGCTGGGCTTGAGATATGGATCAGGGGGCAGTAAGCAATGTGACCAGAGATGTAGAATGAGGATATATTGCAAAATACGTGGAGAGCTAGGCTAGCAAGTTTGAGCATCACCTTAAGGGGGACAATGAAGAATTTTTAAGCTAGAAGGTAGCATGGACTTTGGCTTAAATTGTATACCATAGAGCAGTGGTTCTTAAACTTTATTGAGCATCAGGATTATCTGGAAGGCAGGCTGAAACATGGGTGCTGAACTCTACCTCTAGAATTTCTGATTTAGTAGTTCTGGGATGGGGCCTGAGAATTTACATTGCTCTGATGTGTCCAAGTAATGTTGATGCTGCTGGTTCAAGGATTACGCTTTGCTCTTCTGTAGAGGATGCCCTGGGGGTGAGTAGGCCTGGAGGCATGGAACCCTTTAGGAAATTGGTACAATAATCCAGTTGTGAGATGATGCCAGCTTGATTTAAAGCTGTGACTCTAGAAAGAAGGGGAGATACCACAGAAGAAGGATCAGTAATATTTGATGGTCCAGCTGGATGAGTGGGAAATACTGGAGACTCTTCCAAGGTTTTTCCCACTGGTAACATGAGAAGCATGGTAGTGCTTCTCATAGGGAAGGGCATGGAATAGAGGTATCCTGGTCAGGATGGAGGAAAGTTGTCTGGCTGATGGTTCCAAATGATCCCAGGTGTAGGTGCAAGAAACCTAGGGTGAGTGGCTATATTCTAGCTGGGCCTTTTTGGTGCAGTAGTGGCCTGAAGAGGGACTATTTCCAGGAAGGTACCATGCGGCTACCACTGGGGTGAGTTAAGCAGGGTGTCTAATGTATAAAATTGGGAGTGACACCCACTGTCAGGGTCGTGCAAACTTTGCCTGACTCGGAGTAGGAACTCCTCATTAAATTTTACCACCTAGGTGCCTCACTTGACTCACCCTGGCTACAAGATTTTGTGATGCTCTTGCTGTTGTTTCAAGCCTGGAAGGAGCCTAGTGAGGTCAGCATGGTGAAAGGAGGGCTGCAGAGCCCAGCATCGGTATTGAATCCCATCGATGGCATTTCAGTCCTTATTAGAACCAATGAGGAGATCATCCTTTAGCCAGAGGCTACCATACTCCTGCACACAACTTGTGTTGATCCAAACCTTATATGCACAGGGTTGCTGAATGGAGCTGAGCACAGAGATGGCTGGAAAGTCTTGCAGGTCTAGAGCCTTCTGTGGGGAATGTGCATGCATGTTCCTAAGGCGTTAGCAACACCTGGTATTTCTGTACTGGCTGAGCCAATGGGAAGAGCCAGCTGTTCTTCAGAAGACCAAGGATCAAGTCTTGCAGCTTCTTTCTTGAACATACTTTTAAATATACTGTTTTTGTTGTTGTTTGTTTTTGTTTCTGTTTTTGTTTTAAGGACTTAATCTATGGAGCTCCATCATGCAACCAAAGCAATCCAAGTTTAATCTCTGAGCATTCATCTCTCAAGTTCAGATTTTTCTTCCCGCTTCTCAGCTGGAGCATTCCCTAACTTCTGAATGTCTAAAAATACCCAGCGTGGTTCCCTCTACAAAACACCAGCACCCTGCCAGCTGTTAAATAAATAAACTCGAAAAAAATGCTGTAGTTGTGAAATAAGATATATTTAATTAAATAAAAAAGGAAAAGCAAGTGCTATTACAAGAACATAAAACTGTAAGGCATAAGATAAAAACTAAATTACTACAAGGCAGCTCGATCCAATGTAATCCTTGAAGATAAAGATGAAACCAGAAAATTGCATGTATTGAGAAATCAGCATAAGCCCTGAGCAAATATTAACTAGAGATCTATAAACTGGTTGATAACAAACAGTACGATGAGCATTAGGATTAAGGAAGGAAATGGAAGCAGAGCCACATTGGGGTAAGGGGGACTTGAGTTCATATCTCCAGTCTGCTTGGATTGAGCATTTATGGGATGATCTTGTTGGAGTGACTTGTCCACTAGCTAATTTCAGTAAATCCAAGAGGGAAAAGTGAATGGTGTAAAGGTATCTGGCAAATTTCTATCTATCATCTTTCGAAAGACACAAAGATTGATGTGATCTCATCTTACCAGGCTATAAAATGGAGCCTGTAGATAAACGTTTGCCTTTTACCATGGGTTTCAAAGTTAGCTATTGGCACAATTTTAACAGTGTATTTAAGCATGAAGAATGGGCCAATTACATGTTAAGTAGCCTTTTTTATGGTTCTAATAAAGGTCCATTTAGACGTTTATACTGACAACTCAGTTGTTTGGAAGGGCATTTTTCAAGTTGCCTGCTAAAAGAGGACATTTCACGGTTAAAAAAAGTAAATAAATAAAAATTTAAAAAAGCCTGCTATTAGCTGGAGAATGTTGCTCCAGCTTTCAGAGATGTGGTTTGTACAGAGGTCAGCCTTCTGATGGAGAAGTTGGCAGCAGCAGCTGGAAAAATCAAGCTAATTCACAGGTGAAGGTGTCCTCTTTGTCACAGTTTCAGGCTCTGGGATAAAGCTGCTTCATTGAGAGCATTCAAGCATGTCACACCCCACACGGGGAGCTTCTGAATACAGTCTGAATGGGAAACGGACTCTGCAGAGTGAGAGGGGCGGCTCCCATGGGCGGAGAATGCATCTCTCTGTCACATCAAGGTCCAGGAACAGCCAGGGCTTAGAAGGGAATGGGAAGACCTTTTGGGGACAGAGTTAGTGTTCTTAGGCCCCTGGGGATGTAGGTGACCTGGGGACTCAGAAACATGGCTCATTCTTTTATGCCTCTAGTGAGACTCCAACTAAAGTGTTCCTGACAGAAAGAGATACTTATGTGCTCTTAGCTCTGTAAAAGACACTCCACAACCTCCTGGAGTCAGGAGCTAGGTTTGAGTCTTGTCTTTCATTCATTGTGAGTCTTCTTGGGGCTTTACACTCTTGCTGCCAGCTCCTTGAAGATAGGAAGGGGCTTGTAGTAGTTGGCTAGGGCTTCCAAAATGAAGTACAACAGACTGGGTGGCTTAAACAATGGAAATTTATCTTCTCACCGTTCTGGGGGCTGAAGTCCAAGATCAAGTGTGTCAGGACTGGTTTCTCCTGAGATCTCTCTCCTTGGCTGGTAGATGGCCGTCTTATTGCTGTGTCTTTACACGGTCCTCACTTTTTGTGTGTCTGTCCTCATCTCCTCTTCTTATAAGGATACCTGATTCTTATAAGGGTTAGGGCTCAGCTCAATGACATCATTTAACCTTAATCACCTCTTTAAAGGCCCTATCTCCAAACCAGTCCCATTCTGATGTACTTGAGGTTCGAACTTCAATATATGAATTTTGGGGAGAGGCAATTCAGCCCATAACAGGATTGCATCTTAACCCTGTTTGTATAACTGGGAATGTAAATATAGCACATCTACTTATTCTGCCTCCAGATATTTGCTCAATACATGAAAGGCAAAAAGTAAATCTTATGTTGTCCCCCATTCTGGCTTTTTTTTTTTTTTTTTTTTTTTTGAGATGGAGTTTCACGCTTGTTGCCTAGACTGGAGTGCAATGGCGTGATCTCGGCTCACCGCAACCTCTGCCTCCCTGGTTCAAGCGATTCTCTTGCCTCAGCCTCCCGAGTAGCTGGGATTACAGGCATGCACTGCCACACCAGCTAATTTTGTATTTCTAGTAGAGACGGGGTTTCTCCATGTTGGTCAGGCTGGTCTTGAACTCCCAACCTCAGGTGATCCACCTGCCTCAGCCTCCCCAAATGCTGGGATTATAGGTGTGAGCCACTGCGCCCGGCCGTCCCCCATTCTGTTTATGGAGAATGGAAGGGAAGGTGTCCTGTACATGAATTTCTGTTGCAAGGTAAGAAAACTTACTTTCAAAATATCTGCAAGTGTGATTCTCAACCATGCCTGAGCTCCACCTCCGGGGCTTCTCATCTACTTGACTAGCTCATGGGTCAGACATGGATATTTTTTTAAAGCTCCTCAAGTGATTCTAATGTGCAGCCAGGACTGATAAACCACAGTTCTCAGGATTTCTGGTTGCAAAAGGGTGACCCTTGAGGGCAGGTGACTTGTTTGGCAAGTCATTTCGGATGCATTGGTAGACCCCTGGGAGTGGCCTGGAAGCAGGAGAGAAGCCCTCTAGCTGTTTTGTGTGATGATGAACAGAGGATCCTCATGGTGGTCAGGGAAGAGTATTTGTAGATTTGGCCCAAGTGTCTCATAGGAAAGGAGAGTCCCAGGACTTTATAAAGTGAAATGATCATGGAGAGTCCTGGGCTGATTCAAGGCACCAGTGAGGTTATTCCAGACAGAATAAGTTAAATCATGGAAAGAGTGGAGTCTCAAGGATTGTCATTGAGCAGAAGGGTTGGATGAAAGGCTGAGCCCAGTCTCCAGGGATAAAGTGTGTGGCATGTTAAAAATGGAAGGACAGAAGGGGGACTCTCTTTCAGAAGAAGGGGTTAGCTGACCTCAGCTCTGGGAAGCAATGCTAGGAACTGGGGTGTGGTTGTGAGAATAACTCCTGTAAAGAGCTTATTAGTTCTTTCGAATTTTTGTACAATCGTGTTGTGTCTCATTTACATTTTACCACCTCTCTATTATTCCTCAGAGTTGCACACAAACCTTTCATAGAGTTTATCCATAATTCCAGCCTTTGTAGAACAAAGGGAAGGGCCAGAGAGGGAGGGACGTGTGGCCACTCTTGCCCTCCCCTGCCCTAACTGTGGTGGTGGCGGTGGGGGCTGCGTATGGTGCAGGAATTCTGTCTGGATGCACTTTAGAAACATGTGGGGGCTTTTAAAAAACTAGTGTCTGGGCCCAACCTGGACTGGTTACAACTGCTTCCATAGGTGGGGACCAAACAGCAAGCGCTGACAGCCTGTGATACAGATGGGTGGAAGTCCTGTAGCTCCAGGTGGGGAAGGCCTAAGACCTAGGACAACTCTGGGAGAAGCGTGATTGAGAAAGAGTGGGTGAGATGGGCCTGCCTTACTGCTTTACAGGTACTAGAAGAAGGTCAGCCACAATGCGTTAGTGAGAGTGAGATCTGGACTACTTTTGTACTCCTAGCACCCGGTAAAGAGCTTAGTATGGAGGCCAGCATAGTTTCTGCAGTGCTTCTCTGGATACTTGTGTTGGAATATCTGCCAAAATGCTGGAAAAATATGATCAAGCAGAAGTAGTACAACTAGTAATGCACAGAATTGTTTTCTTATGTTTCATCCACATGCAGCCTATGCCTATTTCAATTCCCCCTACTGTATTCTTGATAGGGACTCATTGACCACAATCCTTCACATCAGTAAATACTTACTGAATATTATGTGCTCAGCACATTGACTTCCGGGAAGCTACACTTGAGTTGTGAGGATAAAGTACATCCACATGAAAATATCAATTTTCACCCAAGCCCAAGTGCTTTGGGAACAGTTTGTTGTATACCTGGTGTAGGCACTTAGAGGAAGGATTGCTCCCTGAGGGCTGGAAGGAAGTTGGACCCACAGACAATTAGAAGCTTGAGCTGGACCTGACAGGATGAGGTTGTTATGTGGCTGTGGAAAGAGAAAAGGTCTTCTTGGTAGAAGTGAGCACATGGGGGACAGATGTGGTGTATATTATGGGGTGTGGGATAAGGTAGTGGTGCATAAAGCCTGACTGCACTGGGGATGATGTAGGCAATGCCACAATGCTGGGTACTTTGGGGGCATTAGGCAGAAATGGGGGTGACTGGTAGGTGGCTGGGTGGTTATTACTTGGTTATCTGATCTTGCTCCACTGAACTCCCTACCCTTCCATCTCTATAGTGCTATGACAATTAAGACAGCGAACCACTGAAAAGCTACCAAAGACATACATCACTGAGTTGATGAACACTAAGTTGACATAGATGGGATGGGAGCCACTGAATAGAAATCAAGGGGCAAGAGGCTGATGGGGAAGAAGTAGTTGCTTTGTTTTAATGATGGAAGTGGGAAAAGATAAGATGTAGATGGTGTCATTCTGGACTCGAAGGCCCCTTAAAGTATTCTTGTCTCTTCCACTATCTCCTGTTATATGACCACATTCCTAACCTAACTTAAGGAGTCCTGTTTTCTTTTCTTTTTTTTTAGGAGTCCTATTTTCAAGTCATTCACTGTTTTCTTGCATTTTTCGAGATTTTCAAGTTTCTCTTAATCCCTCGTAAATCCTATACATTTCAGAGGTAACCCTGGAGAGGTTCAGAGTACCCTAGAGATGTTAATAAATCTCCAAATACTTCATTTGCTGGAGAAGCTTTTTCGTCATCCACCCCTGCATTTAATTCATTTAATTCCAGTGTGTATGTGAGGAGTGGTGTCCCATGTGCAGGAGCCAGGTACTGACGGAACACAAAGTAAATCAAACTCCAGGCCTCACTTCGTGGGAGAGAAGTGGGCTATACAGGAATTTCTATGAAGCACATTTTAAAATCAGGTGTCTATTTGTAGGAAGAAAAGTAACTCTGGTTTATATAGGATGTAATCATACTTAACTGACAAGCTTTTAAAAAATCATCCCTTTGTAAGAAAAATAAGAATGCACAAAGTTAAATCAACAAGGCTTTGCTAGTCACAATAAAGCACAAAATTTAAGAGAAAAGAAAAACTTTAAAACTGAATGTCTAGGTCAAAATCATATTATGGCAAGGGCTTTTGTAGAAGCTCTTCAGCCTGATTGTTTGCATCCAAGGGAATGCTTTTTTTCTCATTGTTTGAACTTGCCAGTCAACTCCCCATCTCTGAGGCCCTGAGGACCTGCAGATGATGTCAGAGGAATCCTTGGATGGGGAGGAGAAGAGCTCAAGGCGCAGGGGTCCAGTTAGCAGAAAAGGACTGGTGGGTTACAAGCTTGTGCCTGTGCAGACTGTCCCATTCCTGTGCTGACTCCTTCTTTATCTAGTGAACTGGCAGCCTTGGACTCATTTGGAGCTTTATAAGGATGTCACAGGACATCTATTTTGCTTAGTGAAGATGCCCAAACTGGAGCAGAGGGCAACAGTGAGAGAGGCAGGCACTCCCACACAGCCTCCAAATTTGGGCATGAGGACCAGGCAAAGTTACCGTGAAAAGTAGCAGTGAATTTGTGACAGCAGTGGGATGTGAAGTAGTGAAAGTTCCCAGGGGAAGACAGTGCATCAGGAAATGCTCTGTTGGGCCCTCTGAGGAACACAGGGACAAGGAGGTCTGTGCCTTCCAGAGTCACCTAATAGCAAACACTCAAACCAAAGCTCCTTGCTAGGAGGTGGCGGGGAGAGATGGCCAGCCTTGGTAGCCTAGAGCAATTTGTCCTCTTGATGAGGTAGGTATGGGACAAAAAAGGATTCTCCAGGGTGACATGTGGGGTATGGGATAGAAAAGTGTGCTGGCTCAGGAGCCTGGCTGCTGACCCCAGAGACAAAGGGAGGTGCTGATATTGGCAGGGGGAAGCCTCAAGAAACAAGGGGGGCTGGGCGTGGCAGCTCACACCTTAGTCTCAGCACTTTGGGAGGCTGAGGTGAGAAAATCACTTGAGTCCAGGACTTCGAGACCAGCCTGGGCAACACCATGAAACCCTGTCTCTCCAAAAAACACAAAAATTAGCTGGGAGTGGTGCTATGTGCCTGTAGTCTCAGCTACTTGGGAGGCTGAGGTGGGAAGATTGCTTAAATCCCAGAGGTTGAGGCTGCAATGAGCTGTGATCATGTCATTGCACTCCAGTCCAGGTGATAGCGAGATACTGTCTCAAAACAAAAACAAGGAAGTCTTCCCCTGACTCTCCAACTTCTACCCAATGTGCCAAGGTTGGCCCAGGCCCTCTGGTCCCATTGGTCCCTGCCTCTCCATTCTAGGGGAGTGATGTGTGTGTGTGTGTGTGTGTGTGTGTGTGTGTGTGTGTGTGTGTGTGTTGTGTGTGTGTGTGTGTGTGTGTGTGTGTGTGTGTGTGTGTGTGTGTAGGGTGGGCAGGACCTGGAATAAAAGGGCATATGCAAGCCTCCCCAGAAACCAGCCCACCCTTACCTTTTTCAGTGCAAGGGAGGCCAGCTGGAGAGGTGGGTTGGAGGTCTAAGGAAAGACCTGCTGCCTTAGTATGAGCAACGAGGACAAAAAGATTGGAGTGAGTATAAGGAGGTATCTCACTTTTCTAGGGCTGCCCTAACAAAATACCAGAACCTGAGTGGTGGCACTACAAAAAACAGAAGAAATGTATGGTCTTAGTTCTGGAGGCCAGGAGTCCGAGATCAAGCTGTCCTTGGCAGGGTTGGCTCCCTCTGAGGGCTCCAAGGAGGTATCTGTTCCAGGCCTCCCCGGCACTGCCGGCTTCCGGTGTTTTGTGGGTGGTCTTTGGTGTTCCTTGGCTTGTAGATGCAACCACCCTGCGTCTCCAACTTCATCTGCATGTGGCGTTCTCCCTGGAGCATGTCAGCCTCTGTGTTTGAATTCTCCCCTTTTGTAAAGACGCTGGTCGTAATGGATTAGAGGTTCACCCCAATGACATCTGAACTTGATCATTCCAAATTCAGTCACATTCACAGGTACTGGGGGTTAGAACTCCAGCATCTTTTTGGGGGACACAATTTGACCCATAATGAAGGACAATGATGCCACTGGGTCATAGGTGAATGAGGAAGGGCATGGGTTTTAGGAACAGGCTGGGGTGTAGCCCTGCAACATGGTTTCAGGGTTTCAGGGTGAATGCTGCCTCACAGAGTTAGTGTGAGGGTGATATTTACAGGCCCCTTGATTTTTGAAGAGGACGAACATATCAGTTGTTATAGCAATAATGTGCCCCTACATGTTCTCTCACTGAAGGGAGAAGTTATATCCTTATTCTCTTGTTTTCTCAGCTGTGAAGTGGGTTGAATAAACAGTGCATTAACCTGGCATGCAGTCCCACAGTATGGTGGCCATACAAAAGGGTAGCAAAGTATCTACTGACCACAGGGCATGTCTAGATCTATGGGCCAGGGAGTTAAGATCAACTAGAAATAGAAGACCCAGGGAGTTTCATTAGGCTGTGAGGACAAAAGAAGTGGACCTGACTAGATGTGCTCAGGTAGGGAGTAGAGCAGTTACTGTGCGGGGCAGCACTGAGAAATGACACGTCCTGAATCTTTGCCTTCAGTTGTTCCAAAGGATGCTATTTTACAGACACTTCCTGGCCACAGTGCATGTCACAATCCTGTCCTGGGTCGCCTTAGCTGTGACCTCTGACTTCCCTCCTAGAAACGGGAGCCTGTGGCTTGCTCCTAGAAGGTCCCAGGACTTCAGCTGCCCCACAGTGAAGGGCTATCTATATTAGGTTGGTGCAAAAGTAATTTCTACTACTTTGGCAAAAACCACAATACTTTCACACCAACCTACTATCTCGTGAACCAATTCTGAATTCCTCTCTTTGGTAGCTCTAATGTTCATAAATATATACTCACCTTTAGTCTTCTAACCTAAATAAAGGGAGCCATTCATTCAAGGTCAGTGACCGGCCCCTCCCCACTGACCTTGATGGTGGAACACTGGCAGGTGTTTTGGTCAGCGTCACTCTGTGCCTCACAGAGCCTGTGGGTGGCCTGGGGTTTGTATGAACATATATGTTATGTTTGGGATTTCTCTCCTGCCCCCAGTCCTATTCTTGGTTGTTCCTATCCTCGTCATTGTTCTTAGACTGACTTCTTACGTAAAGACGATAAACGCACACCTTCCACTGCAGCTCAGAAGGGTCAATAGAGGAAGCAATGGCAGGTGATTTTTTCTTCTTCTTCTTGCTTGGTTCTGAAGCTGAAAAACATTGCAGCATACTTCAAACTTGAGCAGTGGCTGTGAATTTATTCACTCTTAAATTCATCTGTGAGGTTATTATATGCAGCTTTGATGTTACAGCAAGACTACCTGGGTCGTTTTGTTCCAATTACTCAGTGCAGAGGAGGAGGACTTCCATGCCGCGCAAAGGTGCCCAACTTTGATGTTTTGTCGAGGTTGCCCTTCTTGGGGCTGATGCATCAGGAGTGACGCAGGGCAGCTGAGGCATGTCTGGGTGGCGGGGCTGTAACCTGGGTGCTCTGCACACATAGCACTCCGGCTACCTCAGCTCTGAGCAGCCGTGGTAGGGGAAAGCTATAAGTGAGGGCCTATCAAGCACATTTCCCATCGCATCACAGAGGATTTGGAAATAACCTCATTTTCCTCAATTAGGAAGATGGAGATTGTAATGGCTGTACTTTGCTCCCTTCAGACTTCTTTCATCTCTGCATCGCAAAGTGCTCTGAAAGCATGATTAATGAAGCTTCCCAACTCCCCAGCCCAGCAGGCATCCCACTACCCACTTCAGTCAAAGCTAAACGGTTGAGGCCAGCTCCCCTGGTGGGCACAGGGTCATAAGAAATCCTGCTGACCCCCACACAGGGCCAGGACAGTGGCTGGACACTTCACAGGTTGGGAGTGGGGAGGGAATGAGAGGCAGCCCAATGCAGGGGAGATTTCTGGGCTGGGAGGCGAGGGTCTGGGAGCAGCCGTGGCTGTCCCGCTCACCTGTTGTCAAAGTGTGGACTTGCTGCTACCACAGCCACCACTCCTAGCCAGGTCTCAGAGCAGTGTGTGAAAAATTAGAAGTGGATTTTGATGTCTCAGTTTCCTCCCAGCGCTGCCATTCTGAGTTGCCGGGTAGCCTTGGAATTCCCAGGCAAGGCGGGGTCTCATCCCTTGATGGTATCCTCACTTAGAAGCCACGGTGCTCCTGGTTGCTGTGGGATGCTCATGCCTGCCCTCTCCCAGAAGCTCCCCACATCACTTGCAACCTCCATCGCTACTGTATTCATGATGCACGGGCTTCCACACCCAAATTCCGCACACAACACCTTGTCAGATGGCCTCTCTGTTCAAATTGTCCACTGCCAGCTTGGCCTGCCTTCCAAACCTTGCCTTCCATTTTTGCTCTCCTTTGCTTTTCCTCTAAGCAGAAACTCCAGCTCATTGTGGAGTTTTGCCAGACTGGATTGCCCCCTTTGGTTCATTTGGGTCAGACCCCTTCCTCCAAAATCCTCCTAGTCTCTTGCAAAACCTTGGATTGTTTGTTCAGGCATGGGCAGCCTCACCTACTGTGCTTTCAGAGCCTTCGTCACCTGTGGTGGTCCCTCTCCCTGTTCCAATGCACTGTCCTAGGTATGCCATGGGTTGAGAACCAAACTCACTAGTGTTTAAAATGTAGGTTTAAAAATAAAATCATCCAGTTCTGTATTTATGAATTGGCATATGCTCTTGGGTCTCAATATCTCCCTCCCTCCCTCCCTCCCTCCCTCCCTCCCTTCCTTCCTTCCTTCCTTCCTTCCTTCCTTCCTTCCTTCCTTCCTTCCTTCCTTCCTTCCTTCCTTCCTTCCCCCTGCCCTCCTTTCTTTCTCTCTCTCACTTTCTTTCCTAATTGTAGGCAACTCACAACTTGTGCCATAAGTGATATTGAACAGATGAAGCTGGTCTCTAGACTGGTTAATATATTCAGACAGAAAATATCTCAATTCTGACTCTAGGATTACACCACTGTCAATGGGTCTGTGAAATAATATCTTTTCTCAGAGCTAAAAGTGCTCAAACACTGCCCAGACATGGGCCATGTGGCCAAACATCTGGTGTTAGTTCTGAAATTCATAGATTGATACCCAGAATTCCAGGGATAGTGTGTCTTCTGTGTGGGAATTTTTAGCATAGTCAGTACTTCTTGAGTGTCTCCTGTGGCTATCCCTGACAGTGTACCTAGCACATATCACATATGATGAGTCACATCCTTCAACATTCCTCAGTGAGGTTAGATTAAGCCTAGTTTCCCCACACTACACAATCATCGTTTTCCTTTTCTTACGTGTTAATAGAGCACTGCTTTTGAATAGAAGCAGCATGTGTTCAACTAAAGATTATGATTCCCAGCTTCCTTGCAGCTCTGTATGGCTATGTGAGTGGCCAACAAGAAGGAGATTGTTGTGTGGACCTTCAGGGAAAATTCTTTAAAGGTGACTGACTCACCCAGGGAATGTGCCCCACTGGTTTCTTTCCCTTTTCTCTCTCTTGCTGGGGAGGCTCCTTGGACTTTGAAGAGTAAAGTCACATATTAAAATGAAAATGC
The DNA here is from genome assembly GCF_009828535.3 of Hylobates moloch. Lineage (NCBI taxonomy): Eukaryota > Metazoa > Chordata > Mammalia > Primates > Hylobatidae > Hylobates > Hylobates moloch. The sequence continues at coordinate 22,681,388 of NW_026652288.1, read as the reverse complement.
AAAAGCTTAGAGGGTCTCTGATGACATCAGACCTGGACTTTCTACTTTAGAACTTATTTTATGTTAGAGAATAAGCTCTTCTGGGTTTAAACCACGATTGTACGTGTGTGTGCATGCATGTGTGCGTGTTAAGCCCACCTATTTCTAACAAATATACCAGATAATTTTTTAATACTGATGAAAATTGACAAATGACTAAGCCGTATGCTGAAGTTATGCACTGTTTTGTGAATAAAATGTATCTCCCTAAAAAAAAAAAATGTAGGAACAAGAAGGCTGTGAGGCTTCCTTGTGGCTGCCAATGTCTCTGGGTGGACAGGGAGACCTCTAGCCTGGGTGCTCAGCTACCTTGCAGCACCTTTTTTTGTTCTCCACTCTGCTGTGGATGGTTGAGGATGCTTGAGTTCTGGACAGATGGGATATAATGGAACTGCAGAAAGAGGATGCAAAGAATGAGGTTCCAAAAAGGGGTTAGGGGATGGCAGAGGTCCATTTTCTACTTGAAGGGGAATAAAAAATGAAACTAGACCTTTTCATCTTATTGTTGTTTATTAATATATACTTCTAAACACTGCATTTTGAAAAAAACTGTGATACTACAAAAATATTTTTCTACCAGTATTTGGAAATTCCAAGGGCTTCCCAGATGAGAAAGGGGATGAGGTAGATTAATGCCTTGGAGGATGACATATCTACTGGGGAATTCTTGTTCTTACCTAAGAGGTTGTGACCCGCCTTCCTCACATTCCCATGGAGGGAGCTCAGCCTCTGACAAGTGCTCACCCTGGGCTTTTGATTGCTGTGCCAGGAGTCTGCCACTTGTTTCCCCGCTCATGGGTTGCCATGATCAACCACAAAAGCAGTTCTGGGGAAAAGCTGTATCTTGTTGTAGAGGTTTTCAAGTGTGAAACACACAGTAAAACTTAATTCTATCCTTTTTCTGGAACAAACAGGAAGAAAACTGCAGAGGTGGAAAATTCAGAATGGAAAATACAGGAGAGCCATTAGGTTCGAGTTTTAAAAATGGAAACGAATGCCTGTGTACTCCACATGTTTGCATGGGTGAGGTCACCCATCTGTTGGGTGATGGTCAGTGGACTCCGGTCTTCAGGGCTCTTCTGATGTGGGTGAGATGCTTCACAAGGACCACTATGTGAGTTTCTCTTTTGTTTGGCTTCATTGTCAGTCCCCAGTTCATCTCTGCATCTCCCCTCCCCGCAGCTCTAAACTCCTCATGGGCACACCTGCTGATGCCACTCAGCCTCAGGCTTAGTCCTAGGTTAACCCTTCCAAGTCTACAAGCAGCTTCTGTGCCACTCCTGGGACTTGGTAGGACCCAAAGCCCAGGGACCCAGTCATCCTGCTAAACTCTCCAGTGTCTCTGCTACTGGGTCTCCTCTGCTGCCACCAATCTTGGGACAAGCATCCCCAGGGGCAGCCCTCAAGGTGTGGGACTTGACTGCATCCTGACTCCTGAGTTCTGCCCTCACAACTTGCCTCCTTCTCTATTTTAATCAGGCTTAGCAGTCACCCTGCCTGCCCCTTTGATTAGTGACCAGAGTCTTTGCTGGCATCTCTCACCGTTGCTGGACATACATGACCTCCTCTCTGTGAGTGCCCCAGCAGGCTGAGCTGCAGAGAGGGACAGCCATGGCACAAATTATGGGCAGTGAGGAGTCGACAGATCTCTAGGGAGGAGTTATAAGGGGAGAATTTTGAGGACAGCACTGTCACACCATCTGGCAGCACACAAAAAATGCTGGGTGGGAGTAAGAGATGGGAAGGGAGACTAAATAGTCTGCCCAGGCATGACTCAGGGATCACACTAGGATGCCACTCTGATGGGATCCTTTTTGGATGTTAAATTCATAGAAGGTAATTTAATAGAGATGGTGAATTTCCTTTGTTGTTTCTTGGGTTCCACAGGGCCAATTACAGGACTCAACCTTCCACTAATTATGGTATTCTCAGGGGATCCTGGAGCCAATACTGGATTGTCCCAAGGGACAACTGCATTTGTTTTACCACTTTAATTTGTACTGCAGGGCACACGGCTTGTGATGATCTATCATTTTCCAAATGCCCTGGGATGCTTCCCTATGCCCTGTTAGTATCACACTGTTGGCGGAAGTGGCCGGGTAGCCACCAAAGCTGTGTGTTCTGTATCATTGCATAAAGCTGCTGCCAGGAAGTTGCTTTCTGGCAAGGGCTACCTTGCATGTAGGTGGGGCCCTGGGCCAAGCTGTCGCTAATAGGAATTGATGAGTGTCATGTCTGTGTCTAGGGAGTTACCAAAGTCTTTTCCTATTTGTTAGCTGATTGGAGAAACTGTTGAGGACTTAGAGTGGGCAGAGTCACAATACAGAAGGAGCCTGGGTTCCTGAATGTGCATATGACAGGCGCGTCATAAGAAGTACCTGAACTGTACTATGGCATGAATAGGAAACAAATCTTCATTGTAGTAAGCGCCTGACAGTCCATTGAGGTAAGTGCCTTAAGTCCACTTAAAGCTTAATTGTTGTAGTAGTAACTAGTGTTACTGTAGCCACTGCATATTGATTTAAATCACCCAATGCCTTTTTGGTCCTAACCAAGATGAGTGGCCCCATCTTAGTCTGTGTTTCATCTCTGTCCTTTTGCCCCTTCACTGAGGAGCTCAGGAGCTGCCACTGTTGAATGGGAAAGTTTTGAGGCAAGAATGATGTGAAAAGGCAAACAGGATAAGAGGTAGTTTAGGGTAGCTATTGAAGGAATTTCTTCCTGGGCTCTGTGAGGTTTTTTTTTTTTAAGTGATTTCTGGGTCTCTGGAATTATGAAAGTAATGGAGTCATGAATATAATTACCTCTATTCTGTAATTACCCAGCAAATATCATATGAATACATAGGGGGTTTGAGTCAGCAAATCTGGCAGCTGAAGAGTTTGATTATGATGATTTAGCTGCTGGGAAATGCCAGAGATTAATTTTAGTCATCAGTGTAGGAACAACAAGGACAAATGACCTCAAATTAGGAAAGGACAAATGCAGGCCACGTGGGGAGCGCATTTTGTGACTGCAAGTCAGTTAGACACAGGAGCTTACCTCTGGGGAGGACCACCCCTCAGAGCCAGGCCTGCAGGATGAGGGGTGAACTGGAGATGTGCTTGCACACTGCTATTTCCCCCAGGTGACTGCACCTTAAGAACCTCACAAGTGAGATCTCGGAGGGTAGTAGATGTGTTTGTTTCAGCTCTTTGGCTTTCATAGTGATCATTCCCTTTGGTTTTTGCCCAGGTACTCCTCTGAGGTGGACTTAGCCCAGTGATTCCCATTTTACAGATGCTGACATGAGTCCTAAAGGAATGGATCTTTCATGGTGGCACAGTTAGTGGGATTTTCTAGGTTAGAACCTAGGTCCCCTGTACCCCTTCTCTTATTTTGCACTGGCTTTGGTGAGGAACATATCTCCACTTATACTGTTTTCCCAGTGGAATAGGGTGATTCCATTTATAATTTGATTTTGGGTTTTGGGAGAATTTCATGAAAAAAAATTGTGGGTACTTCTTGTGCAAATCACATCCTGTTTTCCCTCAGCAGGATAAGACCCTTTGCAAACTTGAGGTCTCCTAAGAGAGACCAAGGATCCTGTATTAAGTCCATTTTCACACTGCTATAAAGAACTACCTAAGACTGGGTAATTTATGAAGAAAAGAGGTTTAATTGACTCACAGTTCTGTAGGCTTAACTGGAAGCATGACTGGGAGGTATCAGGAAACTTACAATCATGGCAGAAGGTGACAGGGAAGGAAGCACATCTTACCACGATGGAGCAGGAGAAAGAGAGAGAAAGAGAGAGAGAGAGAGAGAGAAAGAAAGAGAAAGCACGAATTGGGAAGTGCCACCCACTTTAAACCATCAGATCTTGTGAGAACCCACTCACTATCATGAGACCATCAAGGGGGAAATCTGACCTTATGATCCAATCACCCCCAACCAGGCCCCTCCTCCAATTTGACATGAGATTTGGATGGGGACACAAATGCAAACCATATCAGATCCCTGTAATCTCACCTTTGCTGAGAATTCCACTCAAGAAGTTTCCCTGCAGTTTGCTCTAGACAATGTCCACCCACCACCACTGGAGGAGCGAGAGCTGTGCTATCTGGATTGAGGCCAGCACTGTCCAGAGCATTTTCCATTAGCTAGAATGGCGGATGACTGGGGCTGTTTGGGGCAGGGACTGAAGTGTAGAGGAGGTGGTGTCTTGGGGCATAGAGGAGAGAGCTCACAGATTCCATCCAGGCCTGGACCTGTTCCTTGCATTGGGTTTGAAGGAATCAGAGCAATTTCTTGTTTTTTATCAGTGGAATAAGCAAGCCTTTCTCTTAAGACTTTGCCTGATAAGCTGGTTTCATTAGAGGGCAGGGCATCCCCTCACTTTCTCTGAGGGATCAAGGCTGCTGATGGGAGTGTAGGAAGCGTGAGTAAGCCAGGGTGGAAGGGCTGGGTTCACAGGACTCCAAGGTGGTAGATGGTGTGAAACCCTGGCATGTTCATAGCCACGGGCAGTACCAGGGATGCAGGGGCGAAAGCTGCTCTGGGCAGTCTCTGTGTCCACAGTTACTCTCTAGGTGGATGGAAACATCTGTATCAGATACACTCCCAGACTCCCAGCTACATCTTGCCAACACACTCATACCTGTGTCATATCTCTACCAAGACCGTAGGCAGAGCACAGATCCTTACCCAGGGTTTTATCAGCAACTGGAAAGTATTCTATTCCTCACAATCTGAATTTGGACCTAAATAGTTCTTTCAATTGAATCTCCAACCCGTTTTCCTGATGCTGACCTGGACTCTGATAATAGCTCTAAAACAAATCTCAACAGCTTCTAAAACATAACCTAATCCTAAGGTCTATCTAGAAGTCCAGGCCCTAACTGGAACGTAGGCACCACACTTTATTGTAAATAAAATTCTCACCCTAACCTATAGTCTAATTCTAACCCTAACCTTGACCCGACATTAAGTATTACTAAGTTTTGCCAATACAGATTCAAACTCTAATATTGACCTAGCCTTAAAACTAACCCAACCCAGAAATGATTTTTAAGGTCTGGCTCTTCGGAGCTGGGATCTGGTACCTTGATCCATGATTCTTCCTCTACTTGTCCTTCCACTCCCATGTCTGCTGCTCTGGGCTCCTTAATGTGATGACCCCTGTCTCCCAGGAAGGGTTTTGAGTCTTGAACTTTGAACTTATATAATTGCTTTGTGATTTCTAAGGTGGAAGACTAGTTGATTTGATGATCAACTAATTTTGGGTAATGTATTAGTTGAGGGGAATAGATTAAGGTGTTACCCCTTAAGAATCTATTTGCACAAAGAATTCTTAGTTTTCAAATAGTTATCTAATCCCAGGCTCTTGGGGCAGGCGAAGAAAATCTTAAAATCATTATGTGTGGTGGTGGAAGGCATAGCTTTCTGCTTCAGATCATCATCTATCTATGCCTCACTTTTCTAAATTATGAAGTAGGAGCACTTCACATTTAAGATTAAACGAGATAATGTATGAAAAGTGCTTAGAACACTCAATAAATGCTCATTATCATCACCATTATCATCATTGTCTTTCTATTTCTTAAACCCTGAATATATCTAAAGTCATTTAAAATTTTCCAAAAATGAAGTAAGTTAAAAATGTGAACCCAATTTTTCACCACTAGTTTTCAGCGAAAGCTACCATTGTAAATATAAAGATTTTTGGTAAAAGTAGCCTTCCTGAGGGCCAAGATGAACAAAATTATGTAGACAACTTTTCTGTTAAGTAGAGACATCAGTGGAAGGTGGTACTAGAAGGTACGCGTGTGCAGCAGAAATTATCTCTTAATAAGTTTCATTCAATGTGACACAGCAAAAGAATTAAAGCTGTGGAGTTAGACAGATGGGTTTCTTGTAGCCATGCTCCACTGCTTACCAGTGATGGACAAAGTCATTTATTCATTAATTCATTGAATCATTTCCTGCACTAAACAGGGTGACCATGGTTCTAGCCCTCATGGAAGCTTTCAATCTCCTGACACAGAAAGATCCTAATCATGCAAACAAAAGCATATGTAATTACAACTGGAGACAAATTGAGTTGTAAAAATTAGATTTGATGGGAGAGGATAACAGGGAAAGAGGTTCCTCACTTAATTGCAGGGTGGGGGTGGGTGTCAAAGAAGCTCATTCTGGTGCTGGAGGATGAATAGGAGCTATTCAGGGGAAGAATGTGGGAGGAGAGTTTTCTTTGTACAAACGAGGCGAGGCTCTCAACTGCAGGGGAATTCCGCTTTATTTCACAGGGTAGTGTTAGTGGTGGCTATGAGCTTATCACCAATAGGGATCACAGCTGTTTTCATATCATGTTTGCTGAAATTATGGTAGTTACTAGAACCATTGCAAGATCTTGTCAGCAAATGCACTGATAAAGAAACACATATATTGTTACTATATGGCAAATGTATTTTTAATAGACTATTTTTAGAGCAGTTTTAGGTCCACAGCAAAATTGAGCAGAAGATACAGAGATTTCCCATATATCTCCTGCCCTCTACATATGCATGGCTTCCTCTCCTATCAAAATCCTGCACCAAAGTGGTACGTCACAGATGCAGCTGTATTTGGATATATTTTTTATAATCCTATGCATTTTATTTACACATTAAAAAACACTCTGAGCAGGGTTCCATAGGTTTCACCAGGTGGCCAAAGAAGTCCAGAGCATGCAAAGGGTTAAGATAGCAGAATGTAGGAAGAGCAACCTGCTGAGTTCCTGAAGGAAAGGAAGGATGGCAGCCCCGGGATTGTGGGGTAGCTGCAGCTAGGAAGAAGGTGGCAAGGTGAGGCTGGAGCCGTGGGAAGGTCCGGGTGTTGAAGAGCCTTGAGGGCCACTGCAAAAATTTGATTTTCTTGTATAGACAATGGGAAGCAATGGGAGGGTTTTCAGCAGAGATCGACTTTATAATCTGACTTATCTTAAAAACTAAAAGCACCACCACCTCTTCATGATTGCATGTGAGGAAAGGAATGGGGGGTTTAGGGATGACACACGGACACCTACAACCTGGACTGGCATGATGGTGATAGAAATGTAGAAAAGAGAATGGAAGTAAGAGAGATATCCTAGAGGTGAAATGGGAAGTTTGTGGTAATGGATTCTATATGGGTGGTGAGAGAAAGAGAAGTGTCAAGGATGATTCCTTGGCTTCTTACTTATGTCACCAGCGGATGATGGTGCCATTGTCTGTGATAAAGAAGACTGAGGAGAGGCCAGGGGAAGGGAGTTCTGTTTTAGACATGTCAATTGAGATGCCTGTGAAACATCCAAATGGATGTGTCAAGTAGGCGATTGGATAAATGAGTCTGGAGCTTAAATGAGATCTGGGTCGGAGATATGAATTTGGAGATGCCAATGTATAGATGACATTGAAAGTCATGGAGATGAATGAGGTTGCCTTAGGCGAGAGCAAGATGAGAAGAGGATCAGAAGGCTCTGAGGAACTTCTCCACTTAGAGAAAGCGTAATAATAGGTTACTGTAGTAATAGTGATAATAAAAGGAGCTAGCTCTAATAGAGGGCTCACTATGTGTTGGGCATTGTTCTAATTGTGCTGCGTGTATCCGTTCATTTTTACCACAACCCTATGAAGTAAACTGAGTCATGAGAGATTAAATATTTGCCCAAGTCACTGTTTGTAGATGGGGGAGCTCAGGGTATGAACTCAGCAATCTGGCTACAAAACTTTTTCCCTTAACCCCTGTGGAGCCTGGAGGGGAGTAGCCAGGGGAGTCAGAAGGTAGAGAGAGAGAGAGCAGCCAGAGGAAACCAGGAGTGTGATGTCAAGAAAATGAAGAGAAGAATCTTCAAGATGGAGTGGGTGGTCCGCATGGTCAGATATAACATAGAGGTTACAGGCAACAGCAGAAAAAGCAGTTTTTGTGGAGTGGTAGGAGGAAGTGGAAATCCGTTAGTGTGGCTTGGAGAGAAAATGAGCAGAGGATGTAGAGATGGCCATGGCCCTTAACTTTTCCCTTGAGGATAGAATATTCGCTTTGCAGGGTAGTTAGAAGGGTTGGAGAAAGTGTATATAAAGCACACAGCATTGTGCCTAGCACACAATAGGCATGCAATAAATGCTTATATTTTAAAAACATGTCTATATAAATCTTGAGGTCATAAAAGCCAGCAGTGTTGTTGACACAGGAACAAGAATATAAATGCCCAACATTTGTTCGACCAGCATATAGGTGTGTAGGCACTGTGACAAGCTCAAGGAGAGACTTCAGGATGAATAGGACAAGCTCTAGCCCTGGATGAATTGACAGGCTGGAGCTAGAGGAAAGACATACCTGGGAAAAGGTAACAAGGCTCTCTGTGACATACCAGCCCCGGTGATTAGGCAAATATGGAAGTTGGAAGCAGTTCAGAGGAGAGACCCGAGGCCTGGATGCATGATGCATTTTCCTGGAGAAAAGATGGACTATATTGCCAGGATCCCTGTTTCTGCCTAGGGAATGAGGGACTCAGGCAGGGGCAATGGCTTTGTCACTAACCTTGGTAGGTTTCAGGCAAAGCTATCAGTCACACACACCTTCACATTTGGAAGTACTTCTCTCCACAGGGCTAAAAGCAATTTGTAAACAGAACAGAGTCTATCTCATGACTTCCCCCACCTCCAGCCTTCCATCCCATTGTGACTGATGGCTCAGGCTTGTTGGAAGGAGCCAGAGACCCCTGATGCGACTGATGGCAGCATGGGGAAGCTCCCACAGAAGTGACTTGGAGCCCAGAGTCAGAGAACTGGGTTGAGACATGGGTTGTTCTCAGGGTTCCTCAGAGCTGCTCATCAGATCCTTCCCTAGTGGGGCTGCAGTGAAGGCAGGCCTGGCTTATTCCTGGGTCCCTCCCCTGTTTCTGCTTGCTGAAGAAAGGTGAGTCTAGCCCAGCACCATAGTCGGGGGTTTCTACCTTCAGAGAGGCCACTGACATCTCCTTTGCCCCCAAGGCTGTGGGGGCGGTGGCCAACAGAAAGGCATAACAGCTTTATCTTCTCCAGAGATAGCCTTCCCCAGGCCCTTTCCACTTTGCTGGGACCTCTGACCTGCGCTCTTGATCGGAATGCTTGGTGACTTGGTTGGGGAGGAAAAGGGCCAGGCAGGTCATGGTGGGCAGCAAGGCAGAACTGTGGGTGCCTCTAGGGACTGGGCAGGGTCACCTGGTGCACAAGCACCCGTGTTTTCTGCCTGCAAACCCTAGATACATTTGGGGAGCTGTGGGGCTTTCTCAGTTATTTGGAACTTGCTTCAGTTTTTCTGATATTAGTACGTTGCTCTCCAGCAAGTACTCTGTTTCACACCATTTATATAAAACTTTCTGTAAATGTGGTTCTTGTTAATTCCTATAGAGTCACTGGGTGCTGGGTAGAGTTATGGAGAAGGCAAAGCCAGGTGAACTTGGGGCAGGCTATGCAGGAACTTGCTGATATGCAAGAATATCTATTGTATGGGATTAATGGAGAATTATTCTCTATTTTTGCTTACTATTTCATTTCTTCCTAGCCTGGCTAATCGTAGTCATCATCCGAGGCTCTGATTAAGTTCTACATCTTCTAGAAAGCCCTCCTTGATAGTTTTTATTTGCAATGTTCCTTTATTTTTTATAAAAATAAATTCGCCTACCATAAAATTAATCATTTTTTAAAATTCTACTTTAAGTTCTGGGATACATGTGCAGAACATGGAAAATAATCAAGGTTTGCTGCCAGTTATGCGCAATGGTATAGTCGCTGTGGGAAACATTTTGATGGTTCCTAAAAAGGTAAACATAGAATAACAAAGTTACCCAGAAGTTCCACTCCTTAGTACCTACCTACCAGAATTGAAGGAAAAGTACTGAAACAAGTATTTGTACACAATATTTATAGAAGCAATATTCACAATAGCCAAAAGGTGGAAACAGCCCAAATGTCCATCAACGGATGAATGAATAAACATATTTTGATATATACAAACAATGGAATATTATTCAGACATAAAAAGGGATGAAGTACAATACTGATACATGCAACAGGGCGGATGAACCTTGAAAATATCCAGCTAAGTGAAAGAAACCAAGCACAAAAAGACACATATTGCATTATTCTTTTTATGTGAAATATCCAGAATTAGTAAATCCATACTGACAGACATAGATTTTTTGTTGTTGTTGCCAGAGGCTGGGGGAAGGGGAAGAGGTAGGCAAAATTCACCTACCATAAAATTAGTCATTTTTAAAAATTTTACTTTAAGTTCTGGTATACATGTGCAGAACGTGCAGGTTTGTTACATCGGTATACATGTGCCATGGTGGTTTGCTGCACCTATCAATCCATCATCTAGGTTTAAGCCCCACATGAATTCAGTATTTATCCTAATGCTCTCCCTCCCCTTGCCCTCCACCACCCTACAGGCCCTGGTGTGTGATGTTCTCCTCCCTATATCCATGTCTTCTTATTGTTCAACTCCCACTTATAAGTGAGAACATGCAGTGTTTGGTTTTCTGTTCTTATGTTAGTTTGCTGAAAATGATGGCTTCCAGCTTCATCCATGTCCCTGCAAAGGACATGAACTCATTCTTTCTTATGGCTGCATAGTATTCCATGGTGTATATGTGGCACATTTTCTTTATCCAGTCTGTCATTGATGGGCATTTGGATTGGTTCCAAGTCTTTGCTATTGTGAATAGTGCTGCAATAAACATATGTGTGCATATGTCTTTATAGTAGAATGATTTATAATCCTTTGGGTATATACCCAAAATTAATCATTTTAATGTGAAAAATTTAGTGACACTGTTGTGTAACCACCACCTTCATCCTGTTCAAAAACATTTTTATCACTGCCCAGATTAAAACCCATATCTACTGAAGAGTTGCTCCCCACTCTCCCCCTTCCCCCAGGCTCTGGCAACAACAACAAAAAATCTATGTCTGTCAGTATGAATTCACTAATTCTGGATATTTCACATAAAAAGAATAATGCAATATGTGTCTTTTCGTGCTTGGTTTCTTTCACTTAGCTGGATATTTTCAAGGTTCATCTGCCCTGTTGCATGGATCAGTATTGCACTTCATCCCTTTTTATGTCTGAATAATATTCCATTGTTTGTGTATATCAAAATACATTTATTCATTCATCTGTTGATGGACATTTGGGCTGTTTCCACCTTTTGGCTATCGTGAATATTGCTTCTATAAACATTGTGTACAAATACTTGTTTCAGTACTTTTCCTTCAGTTCTGGTAGGTAGGTACTAAGGAGTGGAACTTCTGGGTAACTTTGTTATTCTATGTTTACCTTTTTAGGAACCATCAAAATGTTTCCCACAGCGACTATACCATTGCACATAACCAGCAGCAAACCCTGATTATTTTCTTTCATCATAACCCTTTTACAAAGGCAATTATTGTATTTTTTCCCATGTTATATGCCTTGTGGGATTTCTATCATTGTTTACACATCATCTTTTAGCTCAACTCTAAGCTCTGCAACCTCTAAGACAGCATCTTCTTCATCATTTGTTCATTTATTAATTTGTGGATTCAATTAGTAGTTGGCAGTGTAGTTTAGCAGCTGAGAATCCTGGCTCTGGAGTAGAACTACCTGGGCTCAAGAACCAAATCTGCCTTGCTGGGCATGTGATTTGGGACAAGCTATTTCACCACTTTGTGCCTTAGTCTCTTCATCTGTAAAATGAGGATAATGATAGTTGTATTAGTTTCTCATTTCTGTTATAATAAATTACCACAAACTTGGTATTAGTGGCTTAAAATAACACAGATTTATTCTATTCTAAAGAGACATGCACATGTATGTTCATAGCAGCACTATTCACAACAGCGAAGACATGGAATCAACCTAAGTGTCCATTAGTGATAGGCTGGATAAAGAAAATGTGGTACATATACACCACGGAATACTATGCTGCCATAAAAAAGAATGAGATCATGTCCTTTGCAGGGACATGCATGGAGCTGGAGTCATCATCCTTAGCAAACTAACACAGGAACAGAAAATCAAATACCACATGTCTTCACGTACAAGTGGGAGCTAAAATGACAAGAACACATGGACACATAAAGGGGAACAACACACATTGGGGCCTATCGGGAGGTGAAGGGTGGGAGGAAGGAGAGGATCAGGAAAAATTACTAATGAGTACTAGGCTTAATACCTGGGTGATGAAATAATCTGTACAACAAACCCCCATGACACAAACTTACATATAAAACAAATCTGCACATGTACCCCTGAACTTAAAATAAAAGTTAAACAAAACCAAGCAAAACACAGATTTACTTACAGTTGTAGAGGCCAGAAGTCCAAAATGGATCTACTGGGTTAAAATCTCATGTGACAAGGCCACACTCCTTCTGGGGGCTCTAGGGAAGAATTTGTTTCCTTACCTTTTCCAGTTTCTAGAGGGCACCTGCCTTCTGTGTCTCATGGTCCCTTTCCATGTTCAAGCCAGCAACATCACTACGACCTCTGCTTCTGTCATCCCCTCTCCTTCTCTGATCTGAATCTCCTGTCTCCCTCTTATAGACTCTTATAAAGACATTGGGTCCACCCATCTAATCCATTACAGCCACCCATCTTAAGGTCATTAATGTAACCACATCTGCAAAGTCCTTTTTGCCATATAAGTAACATTTTTAAAGGTTCCGGGGATTAGGTTGTGGACTTTTTTTTGTTGTTGGGGGGCATTATTCTACCTCCCACAATCGTATGACTACATAAGATTATTTTGAAGATAAAATGAGATATCTCACACAAAGCACAGGTACTCAAAAATGTTGGACACTACTGCTGCTGGACCTATGGCTACTTCTTTTTAAATGCTGTTAGATTTAGTAAGTCACCTTTGTCTTTGCTAATGCCTTCAATGTATAGACTGCCCTGTAGGAATGTAGGGACCTCCAAAGTCTCGGTGCTGTTGCTTCTTAGGAATGAACTGCCTTTTTCTCAATAAGGACAGAATCACTTATCAAACTTCCCACGTCAGAGTCATCTCTGGGGTTCTACTTAGTTAGATCTTTCTCTTTGGGGTATAATGAATCTGAACCCTGAAGCTCTGATGTATCACAGAGGTCTTGTGTATTTCTTTTGTCTGTGAATTACAGAATCAGAAGTTCTGGGGCCGGGCATGGTGGCTCATGACTGTAATCCCAGCACTTTGGGAGGCTGGGGCGGGCAGATCATTTGAGGTCAGGAGTTTGAGACCAGCCTGGCCAACATGGTGAGGCCCCATCACTACTAAAAATACAAAAATTAGCCAGGCGTGGTGGCAGGTGACTATAATCCCAGCTACTTGTGAGGCTGAGGCAGGAGAATTGCTTGAACCCAGGAGGCGGAGGTTGCAGTGAGCCAGGATTGTGCCACTGCACTCTAACCTTCCAGCCTGGGCGACACAGTAAGACTCTGTCTCAAAAAAAAAAAAAAAAAAAAAAATTCTGGGTCTTTGGGAAGACATACTGAGGCTCAAGAATCCAAGGCTGAGTAGCAAAGTCAATTTGGAAATTGTGCTGAACTCTGGTTGCTGTCCCTAGGGGACTTTTAATCCTGCGGACTTTTAATCCTGCAGAAGATCCTGGTTACAAGAGAGGTTCTACTAGGCAGAAAAATCTGCCTGGAAGGTGTGTCCCTAGATCCCCCTTATTTTGTCTTGCTCAAGGTGATGGGTGGGAGGATGAAGACGGAAGGGGGACAAGAGCCTTCAGACGACCTGACACCCTTCTGTAGTCATTTAGTCACTTTGGGTGAGTGGGGAGAAGAAAAGATTTTGCTATTGCTGTTGTCAGGCAGTCTTTCTAGTCGTGTTCACTGTAGCATCCCCAGTTAGGATTTGTGCAGCTGTTTCCAGACCTCATGGCAAGAACAGAGATTCCTTCCCTGTGTGTAACGTAGAGGCGTGTGAACGGAGGCCAGATCCCTGCATGAGGAGGTGGTGGGTGGGGTTGGGAGACAGAGAGTCTGGCTTTAGTGAGGAAACTTGATTTAGTTAATTTGCCTTGCTTGGCCTTGGCCAACCAATCTGAAAAAGGTGGGTGGATTAAAGATTTTGCACAAGTCCTAGCAGCTTATGATTCTATAACTGTATAAAGAGTTATTCCAAATAATTTTAAAATAAATTTGTCTCTGATAATTCAGTTTGAGGTCTTATCAACAAAGTGCAATTCTTAGATTTTGACTCAGTCCATGGAAACATTTGGGTTCTTACTCATTGGCAACACTTCGAGAAACCGAGAAACCGTCAGATCTCTGGAGTACTGCCCTTTATCCAAGCCTCAGTTTTGCCAGAACCAGCTGACCCTCGGGACTTTAAGAGGCTCCAAACATCCTGGGGTGTAGAAGAGAGAAGTGTACACTGATGGTCCTGAAATATTTTCCCAGAAACCAAGAAATAAAGGTGTTTTCTTGGCCTTCGTGGCTGTGGGAAAAGACCAGAAGTGGAATTCCCTGATGCTGAAGTAGGACTTTTAATCCTTTCCTACCTGGGACCTCCCTTGAGACCACAGAGGATGGGGTGCTGAGGCCAGGAGGCCACCCTGGGGTTTGGGACCTACAAGTGTCAACACTTTGAACACTTTCTGGGACCCCTGAACTTTGAAGGAAAGCTGAAGAGTTCTAGAATGAAACAGATCTTTCTAATAGTTGTAGTTGGAATAATATTATACTGCCAGAAGAAAAACTTGAAGCTACATGGATAAGGGGAAGTGGTCTCATGAGGCCCCAGTGTGGGGAGAAGGGAGAAATCAGGATGGTGGCAGGCAGGCAGCAGAGGCCACGGGGCAGAGGTCCAGAGGCAGAGCAGGCTTGGTGTGTTTGGGTAGCTCCAAGCAGTTCATTGTCTTTGGAATGCCAGGTGAAGGGCAGGGGGCAGCCAGCTGTGGCTGCAGGCTAGGCAGGGGCAGGCCAGGAATGACCTTGTGGGCAAGGCAGGGTGTTCGAACTTGACCATGTGAGGGTGTGGGATGGGGAGGCTCAAAGGGCACTGGGCAGGGACATGCTGAGGTTCACTGAGAGTTCACCATCCCTGCTCCTCGTCCTTAGGTGTGCACTATCTCTGTCTCTTTGTTTTCATGGCAGCCTCAGGCTCTTCACTCAAGGAGTTGTCACTTCAAGTTGAGAACAAGCAGAGCAACAAATTCTCAAGAGAAATCTGTGCTTTCCCTAAAGTGTTGTTGGCAGACTGGGAGGAAGGGAAGCTTGACACAAGATATGTGGGACTTTGGGGACAAACAGTGTATGTTGCACGTCACTGCAGGGCATTGGGAGGTCTTGTGGATGCTTAATTACATCCTGCATGGTTTCGTAGAAAATGCTGTGGTCACGGCTTGTTTGTGGCAGGTACATCTCCAGCAATGGCTGATGATGCTATCCCCTTTCCTCAGCGTTAATCTTCAACAGAAAGTAAACCCATTGCCATCTGTGTAAGGGCTTTAGAAAAAGCAGATAGAATAAAAGGGAGAAAAAGGAGTCCTCTTTCTTCTCTGTTTTGGATACAGGCAGTGGGGCTGTCACCGAATCTGTGGAGGTGGCTGGAGCCCCATGGATCAGAATGGATCCTAATGCAGTGGTTGTGAGGGAAGAGCATGGTGTTGGGGTCGGGTGCCCTCCATGTCAGTCCATTCGTCCACAGACTGGCTATGTGACCTTGGGCAAGTTTCATTGTCTTTCTGGACATCCGCCTTCCCATCTGAAAAATGAGCCACCGAACTCGACATTCTCTTCTGGCTCCAAGTTTCTTCGTATAGGCACTGGGAAGGTTCTTCCCCCAAAGTTGCCTCCCTCCTCCTGTTTTATCTTAAGCAATTTTTGATGGTGTTTATTATTTATAACCGACTTATTTCCAAAGAGGCTTGGAGTCAGGTTACCATAAGAGATGTGGTCACAATGGAATCATTAACAAGGCAATTAATGATCAAATGTCATTTGGTAGGTGGTGGTGGTGGTGGTGGTGGTGGTGGGTGTACAACATATACCCAACCTTGGATGAAGAGGGCTTTTCCAAGTAATCACTAAAGGAGAGCTCTGACCTTCCTGGCTGTCAGTGGGGGATGGGTCCCATCCGCTGCTCAGAGGGAGCCCTGTGTAATGGGAGAGCCGGGCATTGCTGGCACCTTGGAAAGAGGTACAGAGAGCACTAGAAGACACCACTCATCAATAGCACTTCCATAAAGATGCAAGATTTCATCATCCAGCTTTTGTTTGTTTTCTCTTTTAGCAATTCCTATTTTCCTTGGCAGAAATGAGCAAACGTGTCTCAGAAACTGATGAAGGGTGACGAATTTAAGGTTTGCTTAGAGCATTTTTTAGAAAGTGGGAGAGGGCTCTTTCGGGGATGGCTGTGAAGCCTGAGCCTCCCTTCCCAGGCTCCTCTCCCCAGACCCTGGTGAGCACCTGTTCTCCCCCAGTGCCTGTGGAATCCGAGTCTTCCCCCATCCCCTGCTCTCCTGCCCGCTGCCAAGCAGCCGGAATGGAATCCCCTCCTGTCCCCCTAAGCAGCCACCTCATAGAACCTCTCTAGGGATACAGCACCATGCTTCTGAGTAGCTCTTCTCTCCCACTGACCCTTTTGGGGTGTTTGGGAGTCTACCTTTCTTATTCTAAAGCATGCTAAGAAAATGTCACATGCTGAGTAGATATTCTGCACAGCAACTTGTTGAAACCAGAGAAAATAAAAACTTAGCTTGAAAATGAGCAAGTTTCATGTTCTGCAGCTACCTCATCAGAAACACACGTCTGCTGCCTGAACTGTGGCAGAGACAGAAAGCTGTCCTTCCAATAACTATGATTCTGACTCTGCATAAATTTGGGGGGTGCTCTGGGAACTGAGGGCTCTGAAGCCTACTTTCTTTCCACGGCATGCGCTAGTAGCTCACATTAAGGATAATATAAGATACGTGGGCACTCAGATGCTAGCAGAATTTAACTCATAGCATGGTAGAGGCATTATGTGCGTGCCTGTGTTTAACCTAGGGCTGCGAAAAATGCTAAATTAAGAGCTCAGAGCATTGGCCCCTACATTCATCCATAATAAGATGTGACTTTCGGAAGTAAAATGTTCAGCACAATATAATCAGGCTGTACAAAGGATGGAGGCTCAACCGTGAGGCTCAAAGGACTCCACGCAGCATAAATCTGGGAGGTTCTGAAGCTATAGGCATCTTATAACTAGGAAAGTTGGAGAACTCAAAACTATTAACACTTTCCTTGCTGTTCCTCCTGTCTACTGAAATCTGCCACCCCCATTGTTAATTTCCTTTTTGTCCACACCAATTCTGACTTTCATTCCTGTCTTATTTCCTCTTTGAAATTTTCCTTGACTACTCAAACCAGCAGTAATTATAGGATCACACACTCAGGGAAGCTCAAGGCTGGAAGCGTCTTAAAAGTCACTCCAGGCTGGCCATGGCGGCTCACGCCGGTAATCCCAGCATTTTGAGAGTCTGAGGCGGGTGGATCACCTGAGGTCAGGAGTTTGAGACCAGCCTGGCCAACATGGTGAAACCCTGTCTCTCTTAAAAATGCAAAAATCAGCTGGGTGTAGTGGTGGGCGCCTGTAGTCCCAGCTACCTGGGAGGCTGAGGCAGGAGAATCACTTGAACCCACGAGGTGGAGGTTGCAGTGAGCCGAGGCGCCACCATTGTACGCCAGCCTGGGCAACAAGAGTGAAACTGCATCTCAAAAAAAAAAAAAAAAAAAAAAAGTCACTCTATTTTCCCTGTTTTTCAAGGAAGAAATTCCTTAGAAAGAATCTCTCACTGTGGGCCTCCAACTTCTGCTTGAATACTGCTAGCGATGGGCAGTTCATGACCTCTTATGTAGTGTACTGCTTAGGAACTCCTACTCTGGAACCAAACACAGTTAGGTTTGCAGTCAGCTCTGCCCCTTACTAATTGGTTTTTCTCTGGCAGTTTTGCCACCTCTTTGTGTCTAAGTGTCTTCATCTCAAAAATGGAGTTAATAATAATCTCTACTTCATAGGGCTGTTGGCCTATCCTTGGTTTGGACCAAGGCTGTGTCTTTTAAAGGCTGGGCTTTATAAAACATACTTTTAGAAAAATTTTATTCTTTCATTTTTTAAGGAAGTCAAGGTTAATAGATATCTGAACTGTGGAATAAAGCCAACATGTCTATGCAGACATCTATATAGACACATATTGCACTCCGGACAGTTGATATTTGTGTAGAAGTTTGCTTGGGCTGCCATAACAGAGTACTGCAGCTGGGAGCCTTAAACAATAGAAATTTATTGTCTCAGCAGGATTGGTTCCTCCTGAGGCTGTAAAAGAAGGACTGGTTCAAGGCCTTCCTTCTTGGCTTGTAGATGGCTGTTTTCTCCCTGTCTCCTCGCATCTTCCCTCTGTGTCTGTTTCTCTATCCAGAATTTCCTTTTTTAAAAGTACAGCAGTCATACTGGATTAGGGCCCACCCTAATGATCTCATTTTAGCCCGATTACCTCTGTAAAGACCCCATCTCCAAATAAAGGCACATTCTGCAGTACTAGGAGTTAGTATTCCAACATATCTTTTTCTAGAGGGGATACAATTCAACCCATAACATTGGGTAATGGACAAGGTACCAGGCTTGGCATCCAGAGGCCTTGGAATGGATCCCAATTCTATTAATGACTGGTTGTGTGACTCTGGCTGAGTCTCCAGATCTGCATTTTGCAGCTGTGCATTGGACAGATTAAATTGGATGACAACCCGGATCCCTTCTAGCACTACAGGTCTAAGGATTGAGTGATCCATTTGTTTTGACAATGAACTGATGGAGATTCAAAGGGATGATTCCCAATGTGGAGCTTGGAGAGTGGGAACACAGATGTTTGTGAGTGGGGAGTTTTATGCAGTTCACTTGTCCCCAGACCACATCATCTGCATTGTAAGAAATGGGCAGTGGCTTTCCACTGTTCTGAAAGAGTCCTTTCTTTCTCTGCCATCCTGTTTACAATCCTGTTGCTGGGTGAATGGCCCTATTTTAGCTACAGTGTGGTATTTTTATGGACTTAAAAGCTCCATAAAGCAATGATTTCAGGTAAGGTAGCTGAGGAATTCAGTGACTTTAAGAACATATTTGTAGTATTTCACAAAAATAAACCAACTTTTACCTTTTATGGGAATAAACATTTTCAACTGGGAGAGTTGCATTTTTTTCCTCCTCTACTCTAATTCTTAGAATAGTCTTGCAAAAAATGGCACCCAGTAGAGTCCTTTGTGCATTTTTGCCTTTTGACATATTGTTATAGTCATTGCAGGATAGTTTTATTTTTGTTAAATGACAGTTTAAATGTTGATCCATTTCAGCAGAGCACTGAAGCCATCAGCATATAATTGCATTAATATTAATTCTCATCTCAAAGAGAAAGGCGTTTTGTAGTCATTTGTTATTTAACCCTGGCTGCAACCTTCCCAGAAAAGAAGAGGACAAGTTGACAGACCCATGCACACTCTAAGATGAACTGTTGTGCTGTCTCTCCATTCAGGGCCAGAGTGGGTAGGGGACCCCTCCTATCACCAAGCATAGTCCTGGGCACACATCAAGATTTTCATAAAAGTAAAGGGAGGTTAGTGGTTATTGCTGGATTCAGGAATCTAGACTTAAGCCTTATGCAGGGAAAGATTCAGAGTTGTTGATGTTTGTCAGATGTAACCAGGAGATTCTCTCAAAACAGATGTACCCTGGGTCATCTCTGATTTTGCTGCACTTACTGATACAGTGATGCATTTGCCAAAGTTTTCTTTTGGAGAAAGCAACTCCTGTTGGGATTTGGAGTAGGATGTCTGCCAGTGGAAGAAAACTTCCCTCACAGTTCCCTGAAGTGATCTAGGAAGGAATGAAGCCCAAGGTCCAAGGGCCCCCAGTTCTTTCTACCTTGGCCAGCAAACTGCTGTTTTGTCACCTCTTATGATAGGAACAGTATGTCTGGCTATGAAATTTCCATTCCTTCTGAAGTGCAGAAGTGATCTACGATAGAAATCTGGGTGTAGCAGAGAGCTTGGAGGAAACAGTATTTGTCATCATTCAGAATCTCACAGTCTGGACCAGCCCTTGGGATGGTGAAAAATTTAGGCTGCATCTGGACACTTTGCATAAGTCCTTTGTGTGACCAGACTCCTTTGTGACCATTGGGGAATAGGGTGGTACCTCCTCTCAGAACTCTTCCCTGGATTTGGGCTGAGATAGCTATGTCACTTCATGTCATGTCAGCATTGGTTATTCTTCCAATGTCGTACCTTTAATGTCTTTTCTTTTAGAGGACAGGGCAGGGCTCAGGTCTCAATCTCTGCCCCTTCCCATCATCTCTTGAAGTCCTCATTCATCAAACTCATTTGTAGCCCTTACTTGTTCACTGAATGAATGTCCATTCATCTTTGGAAGCAGACAGCCTGTAGTTAGCCATCGGTGACTGCCCTCCTCACCTCCGTCACTGTCAGTGTCTCTGGCCTGGTTCTTTGGAGGCAGAGTCCCCAGACAGGAGACCTAAAGAGACATGATGATGTTTGGGGCTTTGATTCTTCAGAGGTTAGGTCCTTAGACAAGCAAAGCTGAATTAGCATCTGAGAACCTTCCTCTTGAGGGACCAGTCCTCTGCCTCCAGCTGCCCTCTGGGAAGATGGGCAATGATGCTGTTGACAACATCTGGTCAGGGGTCAGTGTGGAAAAGCAGACAAAGCCACTGTCCTTCACGCTGAGTCCACTGTGGTCATCCTGCAGGTATTACTGAGGGTCTGATGTGTGCCAAGCATTGTGCCAGGCCTTGAGCAGCACGACTATGAACCTGTGTGCTTCCTACTTTTGGAAACTCAGCTGCTTGAAAAAGACAAGATACCCACAGGGAAAGCTGACTTATCTAAGACCCAGGGATTAGCGTCTGCCACAATTACTTGCACAGCAAGGCATCCATATCTGTTTTGATGAATAATTAAATGAATGAAGTGCCAAATGGCTACTAGGAAGGAATGTCTAGAGAAAAAGTGCTGAGATCTGGGAAATTCAAGGGAGAATTTTGTAGATGACTCAGGTAGTCTGGAAGGACCTGCAGTTTTTGACCAGATAGAGAAGAATGAGAGGGTCCTGGCAAGAAAGTGGCCCCAAGGCTGGAAGGAACAGAGCAGAACAGAAATGGAACTGTGCATATGTGTGTGTGTGTGTGTGTAGATATAGATATCCATATATTGTGTGTATTTATATATTTAGTTTTTTGTTTCCTCATTTACTCTTCCCAACCCTTGTTTTCTACTGCCCCCCACTCTGATTTTCTCTTTGATATTGTGGTCTTTTTAAAAAACAAGCTAGAGAAGTTCTGCATTTTAAAGCCTATCTTGCCTGCCAAGTTGTGCTCCCAAGTCCTCTAAGCTCCACATGCAGCCAGAATAACTTTAGGATGAAGCTCATTAATAATGTGCATGGCAAATCACATCCTCTGCAGGAGGCCTGCAGAGGGGGGCTCTGCCCCGTCATCAAGCTTTCAGAAATGGCAGTTCACAAATAGGACACCCCGTCCCCACAGCCTGAAGGTACAGGAGCTGTCCACACTGGTGTCCGGTGGGGGCACTTCTTTGGTAAAATTTCTCCATCCAAGGTGGGGGCTCAAGTGCAAAAGCCTGGTCTCTTTAGATATAGTTGCTTCCTGTCCCAGCATCTTTGTTGCATCTTTGTGGATATTCTCAGCTGGGGGAAGGGGATTTCCAACGGCATACCGCTTAGTATGAATACGCGCATTAGTTATAATTAAACAGGCCACTGCAATGATTACAAATAAATTTAGCACCAAAAGGATTGTGCAGATATTCGGAGCCATAATAGCGGTCTTCTGATGACCAATCAACCGGTTTTCCAACAGGCTATGGAGGAGCTGAGGGGAGGGGTTCGTCTCCCTGGTGGATGACCGCACAGTCGCAAAGGGCAACGCTTCTCTGGAGCAGATGCAGCTTGAGTTTAGTTCAGGTAATATCCTGAAGGCCTAGGATGCTGGCTGCATCTTCTTACTTTTCCTAACATCTGTGAACCATTTTTTTCCTGCTTGATGCTAAATGCACTTGCATCATCCACCTCCAGCTTTCTCCTAGGAGGGAAAGATGCCCACTGTTTACAGCAGGCTCTCCCTGTGATCCTGCCACCTTTAGCACCAGATTCCTGCAGGATCCAGAGGAGCCAGCATCCATGCTTGCACCCCACTCCTAAGCCAGAACCTTCTGGTGGTCTCCCTGAGACAGCCATTGTCAGGTGAAGCCAAATCCCACCTTTTGAGCTTGTGGTTAATAGCTCATGGATATCAGTCTGGCTATTTTATGCTTCAAAATGCTGTGTTGTTATGCCTTTGATATCCTCTAGATCCCAAGTGGACAGTGCTTTATTAGACTTCTGAAATTGGGACACAACATTTGAGGGTAAGCAAAGAGTGTCAAAACCAAAGCAAAAAACAAATTGAGAGAGGAGTGATGAATGACAGGCAGGTTCTTGAGCAGAACGCAGTGAATCAAAAGGAAAGAGTATTATTTGTAACAACAAAAGTCATCACAGAATGAGTGTGACCTCTTCTGTGCCGGTTAATGTGCTTGTCCTTTATGTGAGGGCAGCGTGGCGTGATGGCCAAGAGCACAGACTTCAGTGCTTAATTGCCTGGGTTTGAATCTTGGCTTTCTGCTGATGACTTGAGTGTCCTTAGTCATATAACTTCTCCATGCCTTAGCGTTCCCATCTATAAAATGGGACTAATAGTATTATGTATCTCATAGGATTGTTGTGACAATTAAGTGAGACAATTTATGTAAAATATACAGAACAGGATCTGTATCTTGTGAAGGTTAATTCTTTCTAACATCTCTTTGATCATTATTATGTTCACAATTTTGCTATAATCATGTACCCATGTGTTAATATTTAACTACCTTGTAAAATATTTTTAAAATTATGAATAAAAGATATCTTAAAAAGTACAAAAAGCGTAAATGTAGAAATCAAGAAATTATCATGAAATGAATACTTGAGTCAAGAAACAGGGCCAGGACCTTGGAAACACTTCTGAGGTCCTCTTCCTGCTTCTCCAGAGGTAACTCTATTCTAACCTTCAAACTATTGTTTATTTTACCCTGTGTTTGCTCATTGTACATATGGGATCGTATAGTCTATTTACTTTTGTGTGTGTCTGTGCTATGGTTTGAATGTTTGTATCCCTTCCAAAATTCACGTTGAAACTTAATGCCCATTGTGGCAGTAATAAGAGGTGGGGCCTTTAGGGGACTAGCTAGGCATTTGGCCCTTCTGCCTTCCCCCATGTGAGGGCACAGTGTTCATCCCTTCTGCCATGTGATGACATAGCAAGGAGGTGAATCTTGGGAACAAAGAGCAACCCTTACCAGACACCAAATCTATTGGTACCTTGGTCTTGGACTTCCCAGCCTCCAGAACTGTAAGAAATAAATTACTCTTCTGATAAATTACCCAGTTTCTGGTATTCTGTTATAGCAGCATCGGTGGAGTAAGACAGTCTGGCTCCTATAATTCAGTAATATAGTAGAGAAATCTACCTCTGTTGTTGCATATAGCTGTAGTTCATTTATTTTCATTGCTGTGTGGTATTCCATTGTGTGTATCAGCACATTGTTTATTTATTATACTGTTTATGGACATTTTAGTTGTCTCTAGTTTTGGCTATTAGAAATAATAGTAGTATTAGCATTATCTCCATATTTATTAAAGCACATTTATGCTGAGCGTGTACTTAGGAGTATATTGGCTGGGTTATAACGTGGGTATGTTTAGCTTTAGTAGATAGTGCCAAATAGGTTTTCCAACTATTGTACCAATCTACAGCTCTATTCTATGCAAGTTTCAGGCAAGTATGCAAGCTTCTATTGCCCTCCATCCTTACCAAGACTTAGTTTTATCTTTGTTTTCATGTAGCCATCCTGGGAATGTGATACCTTACTGTGTTCTTAATTTGCATTCCCCGATTACTAATGAGATTTGTTATATTTTCACAGTAACCATTTGGATACTTTCTTTTGTTAGTGTCTGTTCAAGTCTTTTATCTTTCTTTTTTTAAAAAAATATTTTTGTTGATTTGCAGAAATTCTTACATATTCTGGATATAAGCCTTTTCTTGGTAATGTGTGTTGCAATTAACTTTCTCACTCTGTGTAAACTAAATTTAAACTTTAGATTTATCTTAAGTAGTAATATCTGGGAAGTTATAAGTTTGATGTTTGCTTAATTTTTTTCTAAAATAGCTACTTATTTTAAATAACAGTTTGTCCTGTGCCAACTAAAATGTTCCTGTACCACTGATGGTGTTTTTTCTCATCCTTTGGGAAACACTTCATTATCTCATGTAATCTTCACAAATAACCTGTTAGGTAGGTATATTGTTATTCCTTTTTTCCACATTTAGCATTGGAGGCACTGAGAGGTTTGATAACTTACCCAAGGACTCACAGCTGAGATGAGGACACAGGGGTAACTGCCTGCCAAGCTCAGCCTATTCCATCGTATGGCTGGTCAACAGGCTGTTTTATCACTTGCTTTACACCCTAGATCCTTGGGAGACTCTCTGCATCCCCACAGAGCCTTGTATGTAGTGGAGCCCTCAGCGTTTGCAGGGTGGATGGATTGTTGGATAAGTGAGTTGGTGAATAGATGAGTGGATAGATGAATGTATGGATTGGTGGATAGATGGATGGGTGGATTGGTGAGTGGAAAGATGAATGGAGGGAGATATGGGTGGATGGATAGATGGATGGATGGATGGAAGGAGGGAGGAAGAGAAGGAGGTGGTGGGAATGAACGACACAGGAAGGTAAGTGTTTTCACAAAGGCTCTTTGCCTGGGGAGGAGCTTGCTCTCAGGTCATGCCCTGGGTGTCTAAACCTGCACCATGACCTCACAGGAGCCTTGCCATGACCCTTCTCTTTTCAGTGGCCTTACTGGAGAAAGATCAGAAGGGATCTGGGTGAGGAAATGGCAATTCCAGTTTGCCATTGCTGGGGAGAGAGGTACCCTGTCATCTTTCTCAGTGTAGCAGCTGTTTTAGGAACTCTTGCTTGCGTAGGAAGTGAAAAGTAGTGGCCGGCACACTCCAGTGAGTTGTTAAAGCAGCTCTGTCTAAATGTCCAGAGCAGGGCTGAGATGCAGGCTTGCCTTTGGAATGGCTTTCAGACCCCTGGATGAAGACCCCTTCTCTGCTTCTTCTCTGAGCAGAGAATGGGCAGACTGGAGGGTTAATCCCTACATTCTCCAGACTCACTATGTTTGACCTTGCCTCATCCATGCTTTTCTTTGCCTGATAGCACTTACCCTGTTTCACTCTAACACTGGCTAGCTCTGTCTCAAGGGCCAACCTGAGTGTTTCTGTGGAAAGGATGGTAAGTGGGGCTCTGTCCGAAGAGCAACAATGAGAATCTGCCTAGGGAGACCCCTTTTGGGATTGGGGTGGGGAGGGGTGATTGGGAAGCTCACTGTTCCTGGCTATAAATCTGTTCATGAACTATTTGTTGAACCTTTGTTCATACTAAGTAAGTGGCCACTGGGACCTGCTCTCATGCTGAGTGCTGGTGAGGTGCTATTCTGGAGTATTTCTGAGCGCTTGTCTAGGAAAGTGCTTGTTGTATTTAATAAATTGCATTGATTTATTGCTTTTATTGATCTGCTGAAGCACTCTATGTTATCAGAGGTGATAGTCTTCTTAGGAAAACTTGGAAGGTCTCTTCATTAGCATCCATTTTTCTATAAGGCTTTGGAGGGTGAAATGCCAGGATGCACAGTGTTCACTCTAGTGATATATTGAACACCATCAGGGTGAACAATGGCTTTGGTATAAATCAGGTGGAAGGAAGAACTGAGACCATTTGCCATAGGCTCGCTGAAGTTTTTGTGATGAAATGAGCAGGCTTCTTTTCTTTCTTTCCGTGATGACAAACTCCTCTCTTAGTTTTCCACAGGGAGAAGCAGCAGGCTGAAGTGGCTCTTTAGGGACACACATACCTCCACAGGCAGAGCAGTCTAGATTGTTTTAGCACATTCCACTTAAGGATTGCAGTGTGACAGCAGGTAAATCACTTGCCACTTTTGTGCCCATGCTTCTAGCCTGTCAGTTTGTGCCTGACCCTCACCTGTGACGGGTTCTGTTTCTCTGCTTCCTTCCCCAGACCCAATTGAGTCTGGAAGTAGCTCTGGGATTTGCTGCATGTTGCTGGCCCTGAGTTTTGGAGAGAAGCCCTGATGAGACTAAGAGGGATGCTGATAACCTGGAGGGACATTGATGACGTGTACCTCTGCCTCCTTCCACTTTATTTGGCTGGCTGTGTCCCTATGTCCTGGCTTAGGTTTTTTCTTTTTCTCCTGGAGAAGACGAGTGGAGTCTGGCTCCTGCTTTTACCTCCTTACAGAGGATCTTGCAGGCTTCGGAGCCCCTTTTCTGGGAGCTTTCGATTTTGACAACTGCAAATCCTTCTGCCTTCCATGTGGATGCATTTGTTGAGCACTCGAAGCTCCTTGGATTCTTTTTGCATCTAGCAAGAAGGAATTTTCTCTCCTTGTGCATCTGCAGAGATTGTGCTCTCATTCCAGGCGACCTCACACTAGCACTTGTGGGGTCCAGGGACAGTTCTGAGTTTGGATCTAGTCTCATGCTGTGTGACCTTGGGCAGATTACTTAGTTTCTCTGAACTTCGGGGCATCCCTTAATTGCTTGATAGGGATAATAATGCCAGACTCAAAAGATTATTGCAAAGGCTAAATGAGCCAATATTTGCCAAGTGTTTAGCAGCATGTGACACACAATGCCGGTTCAAACACTGGCAGCTATCATTATTAGTGAAGTTTTTCTAAACATGCATTAAGCAGGCAGCACTTGAAGTCGTGGCTAACAAAGTCTCACATTCTCTGTTGGTCCTGGGGGTAAAATTTGAATGAGACTCACATGCCTCTGCCTGCAAGGAGCTTGTTATTCAATGGATGAGACTGGCAATGAAACAAACAATTAAAATATAGCACAGGAAGTTCTATGGAAGGATGGTGGTGGTGGGGGCCATCACCGATCACAAAAGGAACATGTAGGAGGGATATCTAATCCAGTCTAAGATCTGCCACCAACCCTCCCCGGGCTGGACTGAGGCTCTGAAAGCTGACCAGGAGCAGGGAGGGATAAGGAACAAAGGCAGTGCTGGCAGCCTCCTGTTTGTAGAGAAGTAACCATTCCTGCAGTTCCCTCCACATCCTCAGCAAGGACAAGCCTGCTGCTCCCATGATGTCACTTTGCCCTTTAAAAATTGTGTACGGGCTGGGTATGGTGGCTCACGCCTCTAATCCCAGCACTTTGGGAGGCTGTGTCAGAAGGATTATTTCAGCCCAGGAGGTTGAGACTGCAGTGAGCTGTGACTGCACCACTGCACTCCAGCCTGAGCAACAAAGTGAGACCCTGTCTCAAAAAACAAAATGCAGGAAACAAAACACAAAGTTGTGTGTGGTTCCACCTGATTTATCTTGGCAATCATGTGTAGTATAGATTGAGCATACCTAATCCAAAAATCTGAAATCCAAAATACTTCAAAACTTGAAATTTTCTGAGTGCCAACCTGACATCACAAGTGGAGAATTCCACATGTAAGTACTTGACACAAACTTTCATGCACAAAGTTATTAAAAATTGCCTTCAGGCTCTGTGTACAAGGGGTATATGAAACATAAAGGAATTTTGAGTGTAAGCTTGATCTAATACTCAAGATATTTCACTAGGTGTATGCACATATTTCAAAATCTGAAAAAATTTGAAATCCGAAACACTTCCAGTCCCAAGCATTTTGGATAAGGGATTCTCAACCTGGACTTGCCCAATGTCTTTATTCCCTGCTATAGAATGCACCTCCTACAGGCATGATCCCAGGCTGTCTGCTATTTCCACAGCATTTAGCACAGGGCATGTAACACTTTTTCATGCTCAACAATATTAATAATTAATTGAGAATATAGCAAACATTGAGACTTGCCATACTCTGTCATTCAGAAATGCCCCTAGTCTTTGTGAATCTCCCTCCTCTTCCACTCCTTCCTGCAAGCTGATGACTGGCTCCCAGTGGGCTGGCTCTAGGCCCTCCTGCCTGTCAGGGGTTGGGGTTTGAGCTGGGAGTTGTACTCATCCTGGTAAAGCAACCAGCATGCCCCTCTTGAAGCTGGTTTTGGTCCTTTGCTCTGGCACAGGCCCCTTGCTCCCCAGGGCTCCCTGTCTGATAATCAATGCTGTCCTTATCTTCAGAGGAAATGCTGCCCAGTGATATCACACACTGAATCGATTAAAAGCAGAACTTTGAACTCATTTGCTTGGAGAGGTCTCCATGGAGTGACTCACTCAGTCCTCCCTTAATGTTGTCCCCATGTCTGCTGGAAGCCCCATCTGCAGTTCTGAGGTGACTCCCATTGCAGGGCCAGAGAATAACTTGCATTTTCACAGATTAGCTTGAATAGGAGCTATTTAATGTATTTATCTACAATGAACTCACCTTCTTTAATAGATGTCTCTTCACCTTGTGTTTATAGCTCAATTCAGTCAGAACAACCTCCGGGTTTTCATGGCTTTCTCTTTTTCTGTTTTGATTTTGTTCATTTGTTTTTTAATCCAACATTTACCATCATTATGCTTTCCTTGCAGAGAAAATCCTCTCCAGTCAAGTAACTACATCCATTTCATCTTCCCAGCCCTCCCCTAGATGGGAGGTGGAGGTGTGTGTACCAATCTCTTAATTCAGAAATGAGATAAAAGGAGGAAAAAGGAGTTCAGGAGGTGTGTGATCCAAGTCTGGATGCAGGCTATGGACATTCCAGGAGGGAGACTCCATCACAGAAGTGGAGCTGGAGTTGGGTGTTAGAGGGTAAAGAGAGGGTTTGAACAGGCAAAGGATGGAGGAGGAGTGCCTTACAGTGGGAGAGGGAGAGGCAGCTTGAAAAAGCATAGAGCTGTGAGTGAGCATGTGTGCCCAAGGAGAGGGAACCAGGCACTGCCAGGGTGCAGGTGGGGCAGATTGGCTAGGTGTGTGGCCAGGGTATGGAAGGAACATGCTAAGTGTGACGGTTAATTTATGTGTCATCCTGGCTAGGCTATGGTGCTCAGTTGTTTGGTGAAACATCAGCCTAGATGTTGCTTCAAAGGTATTTATTAAATGTGTAATTTAAGTCATAGACTGAATAAAGCTGATCACCTTACATAATGTGAATGGGTCTCATCCAATCAATTGAAGGCTTTAAGAGCGAAGACAAAGGTTTTTCAAAGAGAAAAAGAAGACTGTCCTTAAGACTGTGACATAGGAACTCTGCCTGAATTTCTAGCCTGCTGCCCTGCAGAATTTAGAGTCAAGCCTACAACATAACTTTTACCTGAATTATCAGCCTGCTGACTTACCCTGCAGATTTTGGACTTGCCAGCCCCTCACAATCCCATGAGCCAATTCCTCAAAATAAATCTCTCTTTTTCCCTCTGTATATATTTATATCCTATTGATTCTTCTTCTCTGGAGAGCCCTGACTACTACACCGAGTGAAGGAAGGGCTTTGCTAAGTGATCAGGGTCCCAAGGGCAGCCTCTGAGAGCCCGCTCCTTTTGCAGGGTATTTGAAGAGCAGACCTTTAGTCAAATTCTGCAGCCAAATTCAATGCCCATAAGACTTTCTGCTCAGAAGATGTCATGCAAAGGGAATCCCCAGGGCTCTTTAAATTACATCTTCTGTTTGTGCAGACACGTGATAAATGTGTTGGCTAGAGCCTGGCTCACACCACTTTTTCCACTTTTTGGGTGGAGTCAGTTTTAATTGACAAGAAGTGCCTTTACAGGTGGACTTTTTTTTTGGTGGGTGGGGGAGCGGTTCAAACCAATGCTCTGCATTCTGTTGGGCAGCAGAAATATTGCTTTTTCAATAAGCAAGCCTTGGGTTTTTCTGAGCCAGTGGTATGAGAAATGCCTCTCCTAAAGGCCACTGCGCAAGCGAGTCCCCACAGAACCATGCCCGAGCTGTCAGGTGCAGGGAGAAATATCTTTAGTAAGAGCAGGTCATGGAATGAGACTTCCCCACCGCAGCATAGATGGGCAGAGGGGTTTCCACAAGGACAATTCTGAAGAATCTCTGTAAAAATGCATGACTCCGTCTGTCTCCTCTCTCTTCTTTGGCTTCAGATGAGCTGAGCCATTTAAAAATTCCCCAACAAGGGACCCCCAGGCACCAGAAGAAGTGATGAACAGATTTTCAATTTGGCCCTGATTTGCATAATTTTTTTTTTCCTGGCAGTTGAAATCACTGAGACTAGAGGCTGGAGATGGGTAGTGGTGGGTTTTCCCCATCTGAAGCGGATTCTTGATTGGTCTGGACAGACTGCTGGTGCTCCTGGGTGCAAGGCTCTGACCTCAGCTTCTCCAGAGAAGGAAGAGATGGCAAAGGGGAAGGCCTGGGGTTCAGGGAAGGACTTTGCAACCCCACTGGGGAGTCAGATCCTCAGGTCGCCTCCTAGAGCGGCAGCCTGGTAACTTCCCCAGTGTCCTTCAGGGAGCATCTCCTCTTCCGTGTGGCTGGTTTCTTCTGATAGGAGGCTACCTTGTAATTTCTCACTGACAGGACAGTGGGGACCCCAGACAGAGCCTGGGGACTTGGCTGCCTTGGAACCAGAACCTGGCCCTTCAGAGGAGTTGCAGAATTTTGATAGAGGAGTAGGGGGAGGTGTACTGGCTGAAGAGGAGGCCCAAGGTGTGTCTTGAGGCTCCACGTGTGATCATTTGGGCTATCTTTGGTGGTGGTGGTGGTGAAGGGCAATAGTGATGGGAAGGAATATCTAATTATAATAATACTAATAGCTATCATTTGTTGAGCGCTTCTTCTGTCCTGGGTGCAGGCCTAAGCGTTTGCTCATACTTGGTTATCTAATTGCCCCAGCAAGCCTGTGAGGTGGTGCTCAATTATTCTCATTCTCAGATGGGGAGAGAGGTTAAGAAACTTGCCTAGTTACCTAGCCAGTAGGTGGTGGTACACCCAGGTTTGAACCTAAGTGGTCTGGCTTAGAGCCTGTGTTCCTAATCTCTGCACATACTAACTTTCTCCCTAAGTTGCCTCTTGGCCTTGACACCATGCCTGATGTGTGGGCCAGGCCCTGTAGGCAGCCCTTTAGACAGCAGTATGGGCTTCATGGAGGCAGCTGTAGTCTGTGTCAAGAACCTTCCAACTCCAAAAGAGTTTCCCAAAGCCTGCTGCATGTCCTTGTTCAAACCTCTTACCCCACCCTGCTGAAATTCCCTCCAGCCTCTCTCCTCTTGTGCACTCAAATCCTGCCTCCTGCCCTTTAAGGCCTCAGCTCCCATTCCACCCACTCATGGAGACTTCGGGTAGGGCTACCCCCAAAGCAGTGCTCTCTGGGAAAAAGCTTCAATTTGATCTGGTGGGTTAACTCTATCCCCACAGTAGAAATAACAATATAAACCTCAAGTCTAGATGGAAAAAAAAAAATCGAATCACATAGGTGGGCTCTCCCTGTCCCATGGGAAGACATAGATGGACAGACACGTTGGTAGTGCCCTTCTTGACACTTCCTTTGAAACTTTGCAAGGGGTAGCCCACCCCTGGAGTCTGGGCCTTGTTTGAATTCTTCCTACAGGGCACAGAAAGAAGGGAACAGCAACTCTGGTCTAGGCAAGAAGGAAAACCAATGAGTATAGAGGTGTGTGTGGAAGGTGCGAGGGGCTGGGGCAGGAAACCACCACCACCACCAGGGAACACCCACTGCATTCCAGAGCAAGACATCCACTGTCACTGTGGAAGGAGCGGTGGGGGGTGTGACCCCAAGGCCCCTCAGCCCTCTGGCAGCCACGCTGCCTTGCAGCCCAACCACTGGGCCTCATCAGCCGGCTGCCTCCTCCCTTTGAGGTGTTTCCTGTTCTGTGTGTGCCTTGGTTTGGGAAACGAAATGACTGAAAGCCCATAATGAATGTGGTATTGACCAGAGAGAATGATTATAAGACTAGCTACTAATTAGAGACTTAGGCGAGGGCCTGAGGGCAGTTTACGGGGGGGGCGGGCCTTGAGATCTCAGCAAGTGGGCAGGAGTGGGCTGCTGATGAGGAGTTGCTCTTGACAGACTCAGCAGTGGTGCACCTGTCAGCTCCTGATTTTTTTAGGTAGGTAAACTGAGGGCACAGACAGAAAAAGTTGCTCACCCAGATCTCAGGGAACCTGACACCTGAGGCCAAGAATCTTTCAGCTCAGCTTCTCCCAGGGTCTCATGTGGAAAGAATCTACCTACACTGGGATGTTGCATGGCTGCTGCTTATGATAACATACATTCATCCAATCATTCATTCATTTGTTCAAAGACATTTTATTTTTATTTTTTAGAGACAAGGTCTCACTCTGTCACCCAGGATGGAGTGTGGTGGCACAATCATAGCTCATTATGGCCTTAAACTCCTGGGCTCAAGGGATATTCCTGCCTTTGCCTCCTAAGTAGCTGGCACTATAAGTGCATGCCACCACACCTGATTAATTTTTGTATCTTTTGTTAAGACACACTGTTGCTATGTTCCCAGGCTGATCTTGAACTCCTGGCCTCAAGTGATCTCTGACCTTGGCCTCCCAAAGTGCTGGTATTATAGGCAGAAGCCACCATGCCTGGCCCTGTTTAAAGATATTTATAGAGTGCCCGCCATGGGTCAAGTACTGGGCCAGACATGGGATACAGCTGTGAACAAAAAGAGGCAAACATTCTTCTCCTCATGCAGCTATTTTTTGAGAAGAAGAGAGAGACATAAATTAAACACACAATAAATAAATACTATGTCAGAAGGCAGAAAAGACAATGGGAAAAAACAGACTGGACCGTGTAGGGTTCCCACTGTGGCAGGTCTCTGGTCAGGGACCAGCAGGGATGCTCACAAGATAGTAAGGGCAGTGGCAGAACGAGCGATCCCATTCCGGCAACATGAGGGGTGCTGAACAATCTCTCCAGCCTGGAGAAAGGGTAGGAGGTAGAGTTGGAGGACAGAGCTGGAGGTTGTAATTCATAAGACCATGTAAGAGATGGCCAAGAGGTACTGTCCCCCAGCGGCCCAGGGAGAGTCCTGGGCAGACGAATGAGCTGGCGAGGTCAGGGTGGGCTTCCTAGGGGGAGGCAAGGCATGGCTGGGCATGGAGGAAGTGGCATCATGGGGTATTTAGGGATGGCAAAAGGAGGATGCAAGTAGAACTCGTGGGCTGGCCTGGGAGCAGAATACAGGAGGGGAGGAGTAAGGGATGAGAGTAGAAGTGCAGTGTCAGAGTGACCATGGGGATATAGAGAAGAGGCTCATGGATCTTATCTCCCAGGGGAGGCGGGGAGCTCCTTTGATTTATAGATAGGTGACATTGTGAAGAGGCCACTTTGTAAAGGTCATTCTGGCTGCTGCAGTAGGGTTGTGCTGGAGTAAGAAGGAGCCTGAAATCCTGGTGCCTGGAGGGCTGTGACTAAGGGGTGGAGAGAGGGGATGGACGTCAGAGAGGGAGGAAGAATCACAGGACTTAATACTGAGCTTTACGCCCCAGTCTGAAGGTGTTTCTCTGGGTTTTGGCAGGGCCATGGTCTCCTGTTTCACTGTCTTGCACATATGACAACTTTCCAGGGTGGAGACAGGAGGCCTGATTGCTTAGGGACACTCTGCAGATGTCAAATCTCTTCCTACCACTGCTGGATGCCACTCGATCTCTCCTCCCACAATCTTCCTTCCCTAAGTCTGGCCTCCACTTGGCCAGCCAAAATCACACAGACTCTGGGGAGCAGTTGGCATGAGATGTTGGGGTCAGCCTAGGGCTAAAGGATATGCACATGATCTGTTCCTGAAAGACCTAGCAGGGAAGGTGCTTTGAAGGCATTAGGTGTCCTGAGTCTTGTTACGCTGTGCTGAAGAAGCCCCAGGGCACGTCTGGGTGCCTGAAATCAGCAGACTGTTTTGGGAGATTGGTCACCAGGGACCTCTTTGAGGGTCTGCAATAAGTGTTCTTCAGCTTGTTGCAGCCCGGCAGAGGCCCTTGGGTTTTCTGGGTGGACAAGACTGAATCAACACAGTGCCTAGTGCTCCTGATAAGAGTCATAGATTCCAGCCTGGGTTAGGACTGGGTCTGGGAGAGGAATGATGCTGTGATTCCAGGCCCTACTGAATGCCTCTGCTGGGATCCACAAAGCAACCTCTGGACAGACCTGGGTGGGGCTGTCATGGGTCTCTGGGGACTGCTGGAGCCCTAAAGGTCCAATCTCAGAGCCATGCAGGGGCAGCAACCATGAATAACCAGGGCTCATGAGTAGGGAGAGTAGCCAGGTGGGTAGACCAGATGAACAAATGGAGATTCCAAGATGAGAAAAGGGGCCCCATTTAGTGACAGAAGAGAGGCTGGAGTCCTCGTACCACTTCTCCTAGCCCAGTGCCCCTCCCCAACTCCCTGGGGTCTTGAATGGAGCTTAACTGAGAGTTCTCAGAGATCATGGTGGGACAGATGAGTTTGACAGCCAGCAGTCTGATGTAGAAACTTCGCATTGATTCAGTGAGGCAGTTTTGCTGTGCCAGGGTTGGCTTCCCCACCCTCTCTGTGCAGACTTAGGTGGGTGTGTACTATGTGCTTAATTATAGTGCACATAACCAGAGAGGAGCTACTCTGAAGCACATGTCATTTTGTTTGGGGATAATAGACATGAAGGCTGGAAAATATCTATTAGATCATCCTGTCCTGCCTCTGCCAGAGCTGGTATGATGGGTGTCAAATCACCTGGGCTTTCTTCAGCCTGTGACTCAAACAGGGGGAGCTGGGATAGGCCTCCAGGGAGATGGCAACCCCATGTTTTTCTCAAACTCTGCTCTGGTTTTCCTTGTCTGTCTACTCACTTTTTTTTCATCCATGGATCTGGTTCTGCCGGCCTTGCCCTCTCGTGTCCTCCCAGTGAGCCTCGACTCCTCCAGCTTCATCTACTGAGCCCCCGCTCTGTAGCAGGGCTGCCCACGCTCAGTTCTAGGGGCTCAGACAATGATATCCATCAATCCACAGTCAAGAGCAACGTGAGACATGCCCATGAATAATTTCAATTCATGACCAAATATGGAAACCGCCATGCAAGAAATACCAATGCAGGTTAGGGAAGGGAAAGGTGGCTCCGTCTCTGCTTGTTGGAAAGGCTTCTTGGAAGAGATGGCAGCTCCCTTATCAGAGCTGAGTGAGATTTGTTAAGTGCAGGAAAGGGGTTGAGGCTTTCCTCCATTTAGTGGGGGACTACAGCTTCCTTCTCTTCTTCCTACTGCCTGAACCGGGCCTGGTTAATATCCTTTGTCTTCACCTCATCTTCTTGGCTGTGACTGACTCCCTCTAAATCAAACCTTTGCCACCTCGTCCTTCTTATCTCCCCTTTCCCTTCCTTCGCTTGTCCTATTTTAGATACAGTGGGGCAGCAGATCAGGTCTCAGACCAGGGTGGGAGTCAGGGACCAGAACGCTAGGGCCAGAGCTGCCACCAGTCTTCAGCTCCTGCATCTGCAAAATGAGAGTTGAGGGCTAATCTCTACGGACTCTTTAAAGCCCGATGTTCTAGGAATTTCCAGAGGAGTGAGCTACCCAGCTGAGTCAGAGTCCAGAGGTGTGGTTTCATGGCTGTTTCCTCCTTGTTGTGACTTCCACCACCACCGTCAGTCCGGCAGCTCCCAAATCTGCATCCCCAGCACAGATTCCCTTCCTGAGCCGTGGGACCACATATCCCACTGCTCCCTCCATGTCCTTAGGAGGTGCTTTAAAATCAGCATGTCCAAAAAGAAAATCATTATATTACATACCATTCTGATTCTATTGCCAGCATGCGTGGGCATAGCACACTCACATTCATACACTTC
The DNA here is from genome assembly GCF_009828535.3 of Hylobates moloch. Classification (NCBI taxonomy): domain Eukaryota; kingdom Metazoa; phylum Chordata; class Mammalia; order Primates; family Hylobatidae; genus Hylobates; species Hylobates moloch. The sequence goes on along the minus strand of NW_026652288.1, from coordinate 22,645,447 downwards.
TGATCATGTGACTTGCTGTTTAAAACCACTCCACCAGGATAAAATCCCCAGCAAACAAAGCTTGGTGTGCCACAGGACTTTATTGACCTGACCTCAGACTCGTCTCTCTTGTCTTCCCACCTCCCCTAACTACAGTCAACCCTAACTACTGAACACATCATGATGTTTCACACCTCTGTGTGTTAGCATGGGTTCTTTCTCTTGTATAGAGGATCATTTCCCCCTGTGTTTTACTGAGGAACTCCTTTTCATTCATCAAAACTCAGCTTATCACCTCTACCATGAAGTCATCCTGGACATCACCCATCCCAGTTAATCACTCACTCATCTTTGCCATCCTTGACCTGGTGAGTACAGTCTTTACACCATTTATCAATTAGTTATAATATATTTGTCAATTTGTTATAATTGGATAGTTGTAAAGGTTATTAACCAGGCCCAGTTCAGGCAGTTTACAGGTGTGTGGGCACCCCATCTGCTGTAGATCTTTTGGTCCTAGATTTCTATAGCACAATGCTTATCGCTTATTAAGTGCTAAAGTTTCTGATTTTTGTAAACTGAACTGAAATGAATCCCAATTACTGACCTGTGGGACTCCCAGCCCTTTGACATCTTGGTCCTGCCCAAAGTCAGGAGTACATTTCCCGAGGGCTCTGCCGTGGGAAATAACAGTGGGAGTCTGCGTGTATTCAGCTCGATGCATGCCCTATGTTAGGTGTTTTCCCTTTTGCAGGCTGGAGTGAGCCCTTGAGCTGACCCAGAAGTTCTGAGCATTTATCACCCAGTATTGATGACCATGTATTTTGCCTCCTTTCTTTATGCCTAAAGATGAAGGAAGAAATACAAGCTCATGTTACAAAGAGTATTTCCCTGGTTTATCAGCTCTCCCCCTCTCAGCTTGAGCTCAGAATGACTTTTTAGTTCTCAGCTTTTCTTCCTCTGATCAAAGTGCCTGAGGCAGTGAGCACCGGGAGGGCAGGAGCATTTCTGGCTGAGCCCAATGCTCCCCTCTTCTGGGCTGTTTTAGGAACCTGTGGCCCAGTGTTCTCTGGTCAGACAAGCATGGCCTGGCTGTGGAAGGGTCTCCAAAGGCTCGTGGGTCCCAGGTGCCCTGGATTTTGGAGGCAGCTTCCCTGCCTCCACTGGGAGAAGATTAAAGCCCCCTTTGCCTTTCTTCGTCCCTCCCTTTCCCACTCTGTTCACTCAATTGCTCTTTTCTCTCCAATGAATTAAATGCAGAAAATCCATGAGGAGGATTTCTCTCTTCAAAGGACCAAATAACCTTCTTTCTATTCCCCCTAAATTTTTTTCCAAACTGCAAAAAGAAAACATGCAAACAGACTTCAAGTTAAAGGTGAGAGAAAGAAAGAAAAGTTGAAGCAAAGTAATTATAACTTGAGAAGTAGAGCAGTTTAAACCCAGAAAAAAAATGCACACTCAGCAATATAGTCCTTTCCTACAAATTAATTAACCCAAAGTACTTGTTTAATTAGTGTGAGGGGTAGGGAATTGAGTAGCTAACAATATCTCTCACCCAGTTTAGAATTATGTTCACAAAAGAATTTCTTCTTTTCCTGAAAGGGATGAGAACGTTGCCGTCATTGGTCTGGAATCAGCAGGTACCTCATGGCTGGAGGTGTATTTTCAGGTGGGTTGGGCCTTTGAAGAGGTGGCTTTTCCTATGGACCCCTCTGACTCCCCACCTGTGGGCATGACACAGGTGGCCTGGCTGCCACAGTGTCAGGGCAGAGGCTGCTTAGCCCTGCTCCAGAGAAGCAGAGCTCTGAGGGCCTCCAGAAACCAGGGCTCCTGGCTCCTCCGTCCTTCCCGCTCCCCTCTTCCTGCTCCTGTGCTGCATATAAACTTTTCTTTTTTTTTCAGATGGAGTCTCACTCTGTCGCTCAGGCTGGAGTGCAGTGGTGTGATCTCAGCTTACTGCAACCTCTGCTTCCTGGGTTCAAGCGATTCTCCTGCCTCAGCTTCCCCAGTAGCAGGGACTACAGGACTACAGGTCCATGCCATTATGCTTGGCTAATTTTTGTATTTTTAGTAGAGATGGGGTCTCATCATGTTGGCCAGGCTGGTCTCGAGCTCCTGACCTCAGGTGATCACCCGCCTTGGCCTCCCAAACTGCTGGGATTACAGGCGTGAGCCACTGCACTCGGCCTGCATATAAACTTTTTGAGTTTCCTGCTTTTGACATGAGCATGGATATTTGTCACTTCGAGAGGCATTAGGAGAACTCAAGTCCAAGTGCTCAGAGACCTACAGTGCAGCTTAAGACCCTGTCACAGGAGTCTTTGGGGGTGGGGGCATGCATAGGAGTTACAGAGAGTGGGGGAGGGATGAGTTCTCAACCAATGCTTTCCTTTTTTCCCATAGACTCCTTTGGCATCTGGTGAGGCCTGTGGATTCATTCTCAGAATCACATTTTTAAATGCACATAATAAAATACATAGAGTTGCAAAGGAAGTTAATTACATTGAAATACAGTTATCAAAAATATAAATAAAACAAGTATGTGGTACAGTCATATGTGTGCTTCTTTATTAAGTCATTACAAAGCAAGATCTATTTGGAGGTCTAATAACTGTCATATGCTTGAAAAAATCCTTAACAATCATAATATATTAAAAAATCTGATTTCTACTTTGGCAAATCATAGATATTGCTAAAACTGTGGTTTATTGCCTGCATTCATAATTGAAGGAAATGCTAGAGTTCAGTGAGAAGGTTGTGAAAATAAAGAGAGCCTTTTTTTCTCATCAAGGTTCCTTGGACCTCTGAATTCTTTTCATGGATCTTTTGGTGAGTCTTTGCTGATGAATAAATGGGTTCCTTATGAATGTAATTGAATCTTTTTGTCTTCTACTGAATTCTTCTATAATTTACTTGAGGAGTCTTTGCCACCCTTTATTGGTTTCTTGAAGTCATTGAGGGCTGTGTTGTTAAGGGATTGAAAGAGGATGAAGAGGATAGAAATGGAGTGAGAACCCCCAGTATACCAGCTGCAAGACAAAAAGTACTAGGTTATTGGGCTGTGCTGTGTGGAAGAAGGCTGAGAGCTTGAGTATGGGGCCAAGGAATGACACATGAGCACTGAATCCCCCATGCCTCCCAGAAGGGAAAGTGTGGCTGGCTTAAGATATAAATTGGCCCAGTCACATGGCGAGAGGGAGGAGCCTTAGGGGACAGGCAGGGTGTGGGCGTGTGGGGCGGGGCATATTGGAAGGTAAAGGAGGTGGTGGAAGGTGGGCTACTGGAACAGAAAAACCACTAGACCTGAACTTGAGCCCCTTTGGGCTGTAGGGACAGGGTAGGGCCTCTTTCAAGCTCACCAGGATGCTACATCATGATTGGTGTTGCAAGTGTATGGATTGTCAGGTACACCTGGCCAGACACCGTGAGTTCTTGCTCTTTTACGTGTTCTCCATGAGCGAGGTGTCGGTGTCGTCATGTGTACTTAGAACATTTTCACCCACTGCCCATTTCCTTCCCAGACAGCCCCTCCCAGCTTCTCCTAAGCAGCAGATTCAAGTATCATAAATACACATCTGTAAGCCAGCTGCTCATATGCCCCCTCGTTAGTGCCCTTGATCGCTAATAATCTCAGAGCAGAAAAATGGTTTTATCTTTCTTAGTTGCTATTCAGAGGGCTGGGGGTGGGTGATTGAACTTCTCTGCTTGAGAAAGAAAAGTTGCTCTAGGTAAGATTTAATTTTACTAAAGAAAATTCTCAAAATGACTTTTTCCCCTTAAGTTAATATTTTTTGTCCTTGAAAACAGAACCCACACAATACAGGCAGACAGTTCCCTAAAGTCTTTGTTCTCTAACAAAGACTTAGAGCTGAGTGCAGGCAGAGGCATGGAATCCTCACTTTCTCCCTTTTAACACGAAGCTCAGGCTTTTCCAAGACATCAGGCCAAACCCTAATGACCAAGTGCCCATCAGAAGCTTTGTGGTGAGAGATTAGATACAATTCCAGGTAAACTGAAGCCCACAGGCCCTGTTTTTCCTAATGAAGTGTGTGTGTGTGTATGTGTGTGTGCATGTGTGTAAGAGCTGACCTTGTACTTTTTAAACCATAGCCAAAGATGCAGAAGAGCTTATTTTTTCTTTGGGGACTGTATTGCTCTTTTCTCCGGGAAATATTTGTTGGTGTTTTCTCTTCATAGCACTGTACTAGGCACTGTTGGTCAGGAGGGAAGGCAAATGTCAGAGTAAATCAGACTAAGGTGCTGCGACCAGGAAGCAAAGTGTGATGTGGGAGGTAAGATGAGAATGTCTGGGTTACTGTAAGAGGAGGGGGCTGAGAAAATTCCACATGAGAGGTACCAGAAGAAGGCCACCAAGGTGACCTTGAGAACTGTGGCCCAGTTGACAATTTAAAATTACCAACGATGAAGAGAATATTGCAGTGCCTCACTGGGAGAAATGGAAAAGCAGGTCAGGCAGGGTTTTCTTAAATGCTAATTCCACAGAGTCTCAAAACATAAGGGACACATGCGGGTTTATTCTTTGTCCTTTGAACCTCATTGATGTCAAAGCACTATGTCAAAGCACTTTCATGCGTGTTGTTTTATTAGCACTTTGTGATAAAACTGTGACATAGCATGAATTATTATTCCCATCTGAGAGCAAAAGGAGTACAAGGCCAGAGACATGAATGCCTTTGTACTCTGCCTGAGGATTGTCATTGCCAAATGATAACTTGGGCAGGAAGAGGGAAAAGGTATCACACGTAGATGCCTGGGGATCTTGATATAAGAGTTTAGATCCCAATTTCTCAGGCTGTGAGCTCTTGTCTGCCTCTGTTCTGTAGGAGTGGGAAGAGAGCCTGCTTCAAATGGATTGGAGTGTGTCCATCTCTAGCACATCATGTTCACTGAATGTCTGATGAAGAGGGTCAAGGTGGAACTGAAGACGGTGGGGGAAACCTGTGAAGGCCTTCTCCTAAGAAGGAAGATAAATGCAAAATGATCTTTGGTGCCTGTTGGTATCTGGTCCCTTCCCCCCTAATTCTAGTCTTTTTAATTCCTACCCAGGTGTTAGGTGATCATTCTGAAGCAGTGACTCCTGGGGATTATTTATCTTTCACTTTGGATGTCTGATCAGAATAAAGCACCCATCTTAAAGGCAAAAAGTGATAATGATGGAAAATGGGCCATGGCGTGATGGAGGCAGCAACGCTTTCACTTGTTTGTACAACACTGAAAAAAAAGTGACCTCAGATAAGTAAGTGTCCTCCAGTGAGAAAGTAATTATTTCCCACCGACCACATGATAAATGTACAGGTGAGTAAAACTTGGGCAGTTGAGGGAAAGTTTATCTAGACGAATGGCTGGTAGTTCAGGCCCTAGAGACAGAACTAGAAGGAACTCAAATGAGGCCCATGGTCAGCTCAGCCACGGGCAGGGTGAGGGGTGTGGGGCCACAGCATTCAGGGGCAAGTGACTTCTTCCTTGGTCAACTCTGGTAACTTTCTACACTCACAATTTCCACCATATTGGCACTTGGTTATCCATTCCTGACCTGCCTCTTCTTGTTAATTAATTTCCTGCTTCTGATTGGAATTGCCATGGGTGATCACTTCTGCATCTACAGGTAATCAATTCAGGAATGGGTGTACTCTTATTTTCACAGTTCTGTTTCTTGTCTTCTCAGCCCACAGAGGCACTTTCTCCTGGATGCACTCAGCACTCACACAGGGATGAGAGAGCATCTCAGGCCCTGGAATGCCCCAGGGAGGGGGTCCTGAAAGAAGGACACTTCCTAATTTGTATTTTATTCGACACTTATCTAGCATTTAATGTGCACTGGTCATTGTTTCAATTGTTTTACAAATTTAATTATTTAATCCTCACAACCACTATACTCCCCATTTTAAAAAAAAGAGAAATGAAGAAACTAAGACCCAGAGAGGTTACATAACATGGCCAAAGTCACACAGCTATCAAATAGCTGAGGTAAGATTCAGATCCAGTTAGTCTGACTCTAGAACAACACTGCACAATAGAAATAAGATGTAAGGCACCAATGACAAGCCCAGTATATAATTAAAAATTTTGTAGTAGCCACATTAAAAACATTTTAAAAATAAGCAGGGAAATTAACTTGTTTTCCTTAACCAATGTAAAATGTTACCATTTTGACATGTAATCAATATTGAAAAGTATTAATGTGATATATTCTTTCCTCCTAACTCTTCAAAATTGTGTGTATTTCATACTTACAGCACATGTCAGTTCAGACTAGTGTCATTTCAAGTGCTTAGTAGCCACCATGCTGAGCAATGCTTAAGTCTTGTTCTTCACCAGTGGGCTATGCTGCCCCTTGGCTAGTCTGCCCATGGAGCTCCAAAGGACCTCGAAGGTAGGGCTTTTAAAACAGCTCCTAGGTAGCAGAGGTGTGGCCATGATGCACAGACACAGCGAGAAGCACAGTCGGAAACATACCAGTGACACTACCACCCCCGTACATCAAGGAGCAACCCAAAGATTCCCATCCCCTTGAGAAATTGGAGAAGGCTTCTCCTAGAGTTTGTGGGTATTTTGAGAGCTGGGAAAGTGTCTTCTTGAAGACTGCCCTAACCCTGTGTGTGCAGCAGATGCCTGGAGCCCAAGGAAGAGCCTCGCTTACTAAGAGTCACCACAATGAAGAAGCCACACCCATAAGGCCAACACTGTGGCAAGAAGAGAAGGAAAATGGAAAGAGTATCCAATTTTCTCTAGTGGCTCCTGCATCTTAACTATCCAGTATTCTGTGTATTAATCTTTTGTTATTTATTTATTTGGTTGTTTTCCATTTTATTCCTTGAATGGATGAGATGTAGTTTACAAAGATAGTTGGATGATGGCAAGATGACATAAAAGACTCCAAAACATGAGGCAGAGGAGAAGTAAGAATAGGAAAGATGGATGGAATCACGTATGAAGTGGTTCAAAAAGTGCATCCCTTAGGGTCTTGCATAATTGCTAGACGTAGGCTATATTGATTGGAGTCTAAGCTTCCCAACAGCCTAGGCCAAGAGGGAAGCACAATGGTTACACGAGTCACAGTGTAATTAAACAAAAACAAGCAGGAGCTAGGAGTGGGGTGGGGGACATTACTGTTTTAGATTCAGAGGTCTGAGAGAAGGCTCTCTGAACTTCTTGAAAAGAGACATCATCCAGTCTTGATGCTATCCTCAGCGGGACACTGATGTAAAATCCTCCCTACCCTTCCATGCACCCGGAGTTTCCTTTCCTGCCTCTGTTTAGACTGAGGGCTGGCTTATCTCTAGCTATTCTATAGCTATTGTGCAGCATACAATGCTTCCCAGATACTCAGCACTCAGATAAAATGGCTTAATCTGGGGTCCGTTGAAATGATTTAGATCAATGCATTTTTGTGCAGAACTACTGTGAGTTCACCAAAGCCTGTCTTCTTTCCCTCCTCAACACTTACCATGAGTGCTTTTCCCAACCTTCATTGCAACTGGGTGTGGCCTCGAGACTGAATATGGGCAGAAGTGGTTGGAAAGTAAATGTGTTCTCTCTAAAACCCCTTTTCCTATCTGCTGTCTGGAAGGAAAAGGTTATCAGGACCCACAGGAGGGTGGAGTCACAGGAAAGAAGAAGCCTGGGCTCCTGGAGGCCTGGGGGAAGGACACAGAGCCAGAAAACCTTAATTGGACTGTGATGTACATGAGAAACTAACTTCCATTGTGTTAAGCAACTGGGAATTCAGTATTTATCTGTTAGAACAGCTAGCATTACCTTAACGAATACAATTCCCTGTTGGGAAATACTCCCTAAACACAATTCCTCTCAATCAAGAGGAATTGAAAGGTTTGAGTGGCACCAAGTTCAAGGTTATGTTCCCTGACAACTAGCAGAAGTGCAAATATTCTCTGTTGCAGGGAAGTGGGGAGGTGTAGAGCCTCATGTTTTAACAGTCACCCAAGGTGGGAGTAAGATTAACATACTCTTGTCAAAATTGTGTCACCTTACAAGAACTGCCTGAATAGAAAGCTCTTATATCTCCTTTTGGAGATAAGCCAGGATGTACCTGTGGGTAAGGCCAAGATTCTCTTCAGAAAGTCATTTTGGATCTACCTGAACACATGGGACAATGATAACCAAGGCCACACAGCTTTATACGGTGAAATCTGCTCTAATAATTTTTGCCTGAAAGAAAATGTAAAACAGCTGTAACTCTATGACTGTTGTGCCCTTAAGAACAAAACAAAACTTGCACAGTTTACCTGTCCAAGTCCCCTTCTTTTTTATTTTAAAACTACTTTATTGGCCGGGCGTCGTGGCTCACATCTGTAATCCCAGCACTTTGGGAGGCTGAGGCGGGCAGATCACGAGGTCAGGAGATCGAGACCATCCTGGCTAACACAGCAAAACCCCGTTTCCACTAAAAATACTTAGCCGGGCGTGGTAGCGGGCGCCTGTAGTCCCAGCTACTTGGGAGGCTGAGGCAGGAGAATGGCATGAACCCGGGAGGTGGAGCTTGCAGTGAGCCTAGATCGCGCCACTGCACTATAACCTGGGCAACCGATCGAGACTCCGTCTCAAACAACAACAACAACAACAACAAAACTACTTTATTGAGGCGTGGTTGACGTGTAAGGAACTATATGTATATTTAACGTATACAACTTGACGAGTTTGGGAATAAGTGTCCATCCATAAAACCATCACCCTCCTCAAGGTCACAGACATACCCATCACCTCCCAAGTCTTCCATGTCCCCTTTGCTATTATTATTATTTGTGGTAAGAACACTTAACATAAGATCTACCCTCTTAGCAAGTTTTAAGAATACAATACAGTGTTGTGAGCTATAAGCTGTACGTGGTATAGTAGATCTCCAGAAACTGTACCCTTTGACCATCCTATCCCCATTTCCCATTTCCTCTCCCCCAAATTCCTGGCAACCACCCTTCTACTACTGCTATATGTTTGACTAATTTAGATTCCATATATAAGTGAGATCATGCAGTATTTTTCTTTCTGTGCCTGGCTTATTTCACTTCACATCATGTACTACAGGTCCCTCCGTGTTATTACACATGGCGGGATTTTCTTCTTCTTTAAGGCCAAATAATATTTTATTATATACATATACTGCATTTTATGTATCCATTTACCCATCAATGGACACTCAGGTGGTGTCCATTTCTTGACTATTGTGAATAATGCTGCAATGAACATGGGAGCGTAGTTATGTCTTTGAGATTCTAATGCCGATTTAAATTCCTTTGAATAAATATCAAGAACAAAGCTGAGTCCTCATATTTCCAGATTTCAAATTACATTACAAAGCTAAAGTAATCAAAACTGTATAGTGCTGGTATAAATATAGACACAGAGACCAATGGGACAAAATAAAGAGCCAAGAAATAAATCTATGCATGTAAGGTTAACAATTTTCAACAAGAGCACCAAGAATACAAACTGGTGAAAGAATAGTTTCTTCTATAAATGGTGTTGGGAAAACCGGATCTCCACATGCAAAAGAGTGAAATTGGATCCTTATAACATACACAAAAATGAACTCAAAATGGACTCAAGACTTAAATGTAACACCTGAAAACATAAAACCTCTAGAAGAAAACACAGGAGAAAAGCTCTGTGACAGTGGTCTTGGAAATACATTTTTGGATATAACACCATGAACACAGGCAACAAAAGCCAAATTAAACAAGCAGAATTGTGTCAAACTAGGAAGCTTCTGTACAGCAAAGGAAACAATTGGCAAAATGAAAAAAAACTACAGAGTGGCAGAAAATATTTGCAAACTATATATCTGATAAGGGGTTAATATCCAAAATGTATAAGGAACTCATACAACTCAACAGCAAAAAACCAACCAAACAAAACAAGTTAAGTCATTAAAAAATGGGCAAAAGAACTCAACAGCCATTTCTCCAAAAACGACAGGCATCAGTGATCAGGGAAATATAAATAAAAACCACAATGGATATCTCCTCATGCCTATGAGGATGGCTATTATTAAAAAAACAAACAAGAAGATAAGCATTGGCAAGGATGTGTAGAAAAGGGAACCTGGTACACTGTTGGTGGGAATGCAAATTGGTATGGCCATTATGGAAAACAGCACAGAGGTTTCTCAACATTAAAAATAGAATCACCATATGATCCAGCAATACCATTTCTGGGTATTTATTCAAGTCCAATTCTCATCCTGGGCTTTAGTTTCTAAGCATGATGAATGTTAAATGCATGTGATGGGCCAGAATTGCAATTCTACAATCTATGTGTATGATGCCAAACAAACTCTAAAATACTTATATGTCATGTCTGTAGTAAACACAGTTCTGTTCCCATTGCTCTTGCAAGGTTATAAGCACAAGAGCACCAGGTAAAATCACAGAATAGACATTTCCCGGTGCCACGCCCACTATACAAAGTGAGATGGCTGTAATATTTATGGCCGAGGTCCTGGTGGGGAGCCCGTGGGGAAATGCTTCTCCCAGAGTAACACTGTGGGCACACAGTTGTGCTTAATGACCATTGATGGGTCATGGTGGGCCCTTCTGTCATCATCACAATAAGTGTTAAGGGAGGCTTCAGGTTTTGAAGTCTTGCTAGTGTGCAGGGCTACTTTGCTTCTGATGAGCGCTTGTCTCTGAGTCATCTGCGGAGCTTGGTGATCTGCCCAGGAGTGAGCTCATACATTCTGCAGATTCCAGGGAACAGACAAGAGCAACAGCATTGAAAGAACCAAGCGAAGGTACTGGCTAGAGTCTCCAATGCTGGGCCAGCCCTCCTGCGGTGTGGCCTGGGCAGTGGATGTCCCCGCCAATGGACACAGCTATCTTTAATTTCAAACTTCACCCTGACTGCACAGGACCTGAACTTTTGTCCTTAGAGGAGGTAAAGCCAAACTCTGGCTAAAGATTGAGAAATTCACAATAAAGAATCCCAGATCTGATTTTTTTTTCCCCCTCATTTGAACTTTCAAGCATGGTCATAAATCATCCTGGATTTTTCTGCCACAGTCTGCCCTCTTCTGGGAAGGTTTTAAGATGGGGCAGGATTGTGAGCGGATGCTTCCTTACTATAGAGATTGGATGTCTGGGATAACTGGGATCCGGGGTTCATGGGGCCTATAGTCCAAAGTACCTTTTACCTAAGCTTAGGGCTGTGACCTGGTGGGGGGGCGGGTACTTTCCTCTTTCATGCCTTGCTGATTATCCATTCTCCTCAGGTGCAGGACCCTGAAGAAGGCATCCATGTCCAATTATGAGCATGCACTATTATCTCATTAGTAAGCACACAAATCACCCAGGCATCTTCAAACCAGTAGTTTCTTCCCGAGTCAACAGGTCTGGGGCGAGGCCTGAGACTGCATGTCTAACCAACTGTCAGGGGTTGCTGATGTTGCTCCAAGGACTACAAACTGCATAAGAAGGGCCCAGGGGAGCTTGCATAGAGTGGTATTTGGACAAGGCGTTAAGTCCCCACAGCTCACCAGTGCCTGCAGTGGGGGGAGGAGGGGTCTGTGATGAGAAGGGGCTGCTATTGGTCTACGTGAGAATTTAGCATCCAGAAGAATGGCTGACTGGGGCCTGCGGAGCATATCCCTGGTGGGCTTCCTTCCACTGACCTTGGCTTTATGCTTTTGTGCCTTTGCTTTTACAAGTTTGGAAGGGCCTCATTGTACCCTGTGATTGAGCTAGGTATTTAAGCAATCTGAGAATATAAGCAAGCTGGCAAAAGCACCTGATGGAAAAGCCTGCCCCGGGGCAGAGGGCCTGCTATGCATTGTTTGCTTCCTGACGGGCATCTCAGGTCAAAGCCCAGCTCATTCTTGTCCTCTCCTCCTCCAGGGATGCTAAGGAGGGGGATACCTCCACTCTTGGAGAGGCTTGGCTCTTCGCATCCTGACATGTGCATGTTTTCCATTTTATAGGAAGAAATGCATCTTGGCTGAAGGCCCATGTTTTGTCCCAGCACGTCCTTTTTACCAAAAGAGCCATCCCTGGAGCTGCCAAGAGTGTTTTCGAGAAAGCCATCCAACAGTGCTTTGGATGTGGGAGCATGGCCTGACCATAGACGTGGCCTTCCCCATGCCATGAACCATCCGTCAGACAGCCTGGCACATTACTGTCGATGTCTTTATTTTTACCCCCAAATGTAAAGCTGGATTCTTTCATTCTTTTTTTTCTTTTTTCCAGCTGGGAAAACTCCTGTCAGTGGATGCAGTGTCCTTTCCAGATTCAATATTATGCAAACTGCATATCGGCAAATGGAGTAAACAAATATGTCCATGAAGTTTCTGGATGCACAGAGAGAGGGGCTGTACCAATGCACAGGCACAGACCTGCCAATCTGCATGGGAATGGCTGAGCACCCTTGGCCAGCCCCATGGCCATCTCCACTGCCATCTCTCTCCTCTGCAACATGTCTGAGCACCTGAGATAATGGGCCATTCTGCTGCCCAGCAGCAGAGGACAAGAGGTGGCACACAGATCTAGGGGTGGCTGTAGGTTAAATTGGAGCCGTCAATGGCTGGGTCTGGGGGGTCCTTTCAGGGAATGAGAGTGAAGTTGCCCCAGCCAGTCCTGCACCTGCTCTAGGCCTGCCCCCTCCCCTTCAGCCCCACCCACAACTATCAGGCTCCTCAACCACAGGCAAGGCTGTGGGCATTTGTGCTTTTCAGCTCTGTCTTCCCTGCCTGTCAGGTATGGACAGGAGGCATTACCCATACTGAGTCTTCCTGGTAGAAAGAATTTGGCCCAGTCCCTTTCTCATCACAGACTTCAATTTCCAGGCATAGGGAGAGTTAAAGTGTGGGTGACGGACCAAGGCTGGCTTTAGTCCTGCAGTTCTGCAAAGTGTAGGACACTTCTGCACTGTGCTGATCCCAACATGCTCCTATTGCTATAACCCTGGGAGATTAAGTACTTTTTAAAAATTTCCCTTCTAAGCAGATGAGAAAACAGATTTAAAAGGATAAGAGTGGGTTTTTTTGAAAGGTGGACAGCAAATAATTGGCAAAGCTAGCGTTTAGACCTGGGGCTGTCTTTTAACAAAAATCTCATACTTACTTTTTTGCAAAATGGTACCATGTTTCCCCAAACACCCCTGCACTCAGAAAACAAACTAACAAACAAACAAACCAAAAAGGGACAAGGACCTCTAAAAGGTCCATCTTCAAAGCCTGAAATGAAGTGTTTATCTATCTGTCCTCCACATTCCACCTCTTCTACCCTGGCTGGCTTGACAGATTTTTCTGGCAGCTTCTGTCCCCTTTGTTTGTGACAGGGGATCTGTCTGCTTTCTTACATGTTTGTTTCTATGGACAGATAGAAATCAGCATGTCCTCTGCTGGTCTATGGTGGGGCAACAGGGCCTTCTCACCATCACCTACCTTGTGGGATCTGGCTTTGCAGAAGCTGTCACTCAAGTAGACTGGCTTCAGTCACTATCAAACATATTCGAAGTCTCAGAATTATGGAAACAAATATTTGCAGCCATGCTAGCTGGGCTCCTGATAAGTAGGCATGTTTGTCTTTATTGTTTTGGAAGCGTGATGAATTCTGAGATGTCAAGAGAAAATGTCCCCAGACTCAATTTCACTTCCCAATCAGTGTCCTGTCCCTGGCACCCAAGGTGTGTGTTGCGGAGCAGATGGTCGTGTCGTGGGGAGACAAGACTGAGATGAAAATGCATAACCCCCTTGCATAGGCAGCTCTGAAGAGTCTCCAGCAGCTCTCGCAGGGGAATTGCTGGGATGGGAGGTTAGTTAGGCCACAGGAGGAACAACTGAGGCCAAAGCTTTATGTGTTTAGTGGATAGACATCTTGTTGTGGAGGCTATTGATGAACTGGATATCTGTGATCTGATTTTTAGCACCTAGCGTGTATTTGATATTTCATATAGGTCTTTGATTATTAAATTGTAAATAGTTTTAGATCTTTCCCCTTTCCAGAATTTCACCAACTCCATTGTTTTTGAAAGTGGGGACATCAATCAACTAAAATATTCTTTGGCCAATCACTGTGTCCACTCGATGTTCAGATCCAAAGTCAATAAAATCTTTCAAGAATACCCCAGATAATACATGTTGATGATTATTGTCAGGCTGGCTTGTTTGAGTCTCCCTCTTTCACTCTAAGATGTCTAAAATAGATGATAGGGACTATCCCAACAGAGTTATACCAATGAAATTATTTACCAAGAAGCAACACTAGTGAAGTGATTAATGGGTGCATTTGGAAAACTTATTTTCCCCACCACATTGCCAAAACTCCTAATCTTTTGCATGTCTTATTTGGCTTTCCATGCCAGAATATATGTTGAATATACTTGTACCTCATATTGTCATGCTTGTCTCTTGGAGATGGCTTTTCAAGTATTTTTCCATGTCTCTCCCATCCATGGACAACGTGGCAAACAATGAGGTGACCCTTCATGGTCCCCAGCTCCTGTTCACATCCTGTATAGTCCCTTTCCTTGAGTGTGGGCAGGACCTATGACTTGCCTCTAACCAACAGAATATGGCAAAGGGATGAGCTGTCACTTCCAGGATTGCATTGCATTTTATGAGACTCCCTCTTGCTAGCAGATTTAACTAGAAACTCTCCTTGCTGGCTTGATGGAGTAAGTGGCCATGCTGGAAAAGCCCACAAAGGGCTCTATGAATGGTGAGGGCCTCTAGTTACTGAGGGCAGCCTCAAACCATTAGCCAACAAGAATCTGGGGCCCTCAGTCCAAAAACACAAGGGAAAATGATTCTGCCATCAACCAGAACAAGCTTGGAGGCAGAATCTTCCCCAGCTAAGCTTCCAGATGAGATCTCAGCCTGACAGATACCTCAATTGCACCTTATGAGACCCTGAGAAGAGAACCCAGCTGAGCAGACCCACAGACAATTTGAGATGATAAATATGTGCTTTATAAAGCCACTGAATTTAAGATAATTTGTTGTGCAATAACAGAAAAGATACATAACACTCAGGAGTTCCTGGTCATGTGCATTGTATGAAGGGCTCAGTGCTGTTACTCTGAAATCCTCCTGTGTGTCATCTGAAGCTTATTCTCTGTGTGCTCTTGAAAATGAAAACTAGGTAACTTGCTAGAGGAAAACAACAAATACTGCTGGATTTGAGGTTTATAGTTGTTAATGCCTGTGTCTATAGGCTGCCATGTCCCTTCAGAATTCCAGGTCTGAATGCCTGTGAATGCATCTTTACTTGGTGGTTCCACCTCAAATGAAAAAGATCCCAAACAGAACTTCTCATCATTCAAATCTGCTGCTTCTTCATCACTTTAAGCTTTAGGAAATCACACCCCTCCTCTATGAACCTGAATCCCCAGTCTCCCTGACTTCCCATAGCCAACTGTTCCCTGGGCCCTTGCCCAGAAATAAATGGTTCTGGGTGATTCCTGTCCTCATGTCTAGAGTAGAAAAACACCACAAAGTTCCCATGAGTTGGGGCCTTTGTAAATTGTCCCACTTGGTTTCTATGGGGTCTTTGTTTTTTTTTCCCAAGGGCCAAAGGCACTCTTTCATCTGAAAGATAAGAAAGTCCCAAGCCTCAGACCAGAATAACAGACAAGAAAAAATCACAAAGGCACTGGGTCCTGGAAGCGCCCCCAAGTCTCAGGTTTGTTCTAAACACAACAGAAAGGAGGTGGACTTCTGCCATGGACCCAGGTCTCCCTGCCTTGCCTTTCCAGTCTCTTAAAACTGCACTATTAAGGATTCAGAGAAACCATATACAAACACCCTCCTATATTAAATGACATTATGTTAGCATCCAGATAAAGCCAGCCAAGGTTTGTTGACTAAGGAATGTCTTCACCTCCTTACTGAACTTCAGCATAGGCATGACTGCCCTTGATAAATCATAGGGCAAAATATCTCTCAGTATCTGCATTATTGGCCATAACTGAAAGTCATAAGAGTTGCATTTTTCAAATAAGTATAATTAAAAGGAAGTGGTGTCTGTTCAGATGACAAAGCAGAAGTGTAGAAGCAGAGACTGTGCTTGTCTCTGAAAAAGTGTTACAAGCTCACTGAGAAATGTCATCTGGGAAAAGAGGAGGAACTAGCCCCACATACAAAAATTAAAGGGATAGGGGAAGAGACAAACCATGAAGTCAGTGCATAATATGATGGATGTAGCATGCTTTACAAGTAAGTAAAGATTGAAATGAAAGAAATATAAGGATACGAAATGTAAGATGGGTCCAGAAACAAGGTCTTTACTCAACTTATGTGCTGTAAATTCTACTATATTTGGCAGAAATGTGAGGCGTATTTGGTCCTAAGTTTTCTAGCAGCCAATGATAAAGGAAAGAGATTCGATTGCATGAATTGCACTGCCCCCAAACCAACAAAAGCAAAAGTTACTCAGAAGAACCAATGAAATTCTGCTTTTGAGTCCAGAGACAAAAGTTCTTCATGAAGGCAAGTGAAAAGGAGACAGGCCAGGCGCGGGGGCTCATGCCTGTAATCCCAGCACTTTGGGAGGCTGAGGTGGGTGGATCACCTGAGGTCGGGAGTTTGAGACCAGCCTACCTGACCAACATGGACAAACCCCGTCTCTACTAAAAATACAAAATTAGCTGGGCATGGTGGTGCATGCCTGTAATCCCAGCTACTCAGGAGGCTGAGGCAGGAGGACCACTTGAACCCAGGAGGTGGAGGTTGCGGTGAGCCGAGATTGTGCTCCTGCACTCCAGCCTGGGCAACAAGAGCGAAACTCCATCTCAAAACAACAACAACAACAAAAACAAACAAAAAAAAACCAGTGTGATACAGTGAACAGTGTGTGCTATGACATTTAATGGTACACATGGCTGCAAGTATAAAGTCACTCCTTATAATGTTCCTCAGCATAGGCCACTGCAGCACCAAAGTGAAGCCCCTTAAAGCAGTCCCCAAGGAGAAATAAATGACGCAATGCAGCCTCATGATTATTTGACCCTCTGGTTTGATCCAAAGGAAGATTTTAGTCTCTGGAGGAAAGATGCTGTTCTATTCCCCTCATCAATAGTGTTATTTTCAACACTGAGCAACAGTGAATTTGATGTTCTTTTATTATAGGTTACATGTTACTTTCAGAAAATGGTCACTCAGGCTGGATATTAGGGCAACAGCCACTAAAAACTAAAAACTGTTAGTCTGATGAGAGTAGTGACCTGCTCAGTCGTGGGTGAAAGATGTACCTGAGTGCGGGTCAGTGTTCATTGCAGAGAACATCTTAGGTTATTTTCTAAATTGTGGGCAAAGGCACAGCTGAAGCCACTTAAAAGCACTTGTTTGTATAGGTGTCTTACTTTTTATGTGCAATTCATTCTATGTATATTACATATTTTGTGAACATGTAAATGGCATTCATTTTGCCCATTACAACTTTCGAACTGGCTAACGCTAGCATAGAAAGAAGTCGTTAATTTCTAAATAATAATTTTAATTATTTTTAAAATATTATATTTCTAATCATTTATCAATTGATTCTTTTATCTAGAGTTATCTCATCCTTAAGTGGTAATAATTGCACCTTCTTATTTCTTGTGGTAGAACATCCTTCTTTTTTTTTTAAACTTATTACACTGTCTCCTTTGACTTAGTGATATAAGGTTGAGGTTTTAAGTTTTCCACTAATATTGAACTTTCTTTGCATTCCTAGAACAATCCTTACTTAGTTATGGAGCAATAAAAACTGTTTTTGCTTTGCATGATCCTATGTGGTAAGGTTTTACTCTGCTACTGCAAGGTCAAATTTCCCCCTGAAAATAATACAAAGAATTCTAGGCAGGATAAGGCAGGCTTTGGGCTGAGTGAAGGAAGAACTTTTTCTTCTGGGAGCCAGGAAATAGATAATGGGACAAGGTATTGGGTCAGAGTGTGTGCCTGAGGCTGGAACCTCCTGGGCTCAGTCACTTTGGCACAATGCAAGTGTTTTAAGGAAAATGCCCAGGTGGATGGAGAAAGGGGTGAATACTCAAATAGCAGCACTGGGGGCTCAGATAATGAATAATGTGTCCTGAGAACTTCTATAGCACTGGCCTCAAGCACTCCATGCTTGCACACTGGACTACCTGGTGCTGTTGTCTGGCCCAATGAGGTTTGATCCAAGGATAAGGATGACCCCTGATACTGGGTGACATGCTTTCAATGGAGACACTGTGTGTGTACTATGAATAACAGCAGCAGTACACTTGGCCCTCTGGTGGACTGATCAGATTTTCTAGCTTTTTTCTTCTTGTAAAACTAGTAATCAGCACTATTTGTACTCAGTGAGTGTCCTTGGGATTTTTGGAATTTTCATGAAGATAGTGCCCAGAGAGAAGGAAAAGAGGTGTTTTTATGACAGTGGGATGGGTACTAATGTATTTTTTTTTAATTTTGAAGGTTAAAATGTGATTGTATTAGTTTTCTAGGGGCTGCCATAACAAAGTGGCAGACCAGATGGCTTGAACAACAGAAATGCATTTTCTCACAGCTCTGGAGGCTGGAAGTCTGAGATCAAAATTTTGACAGGATTGGCTTCTTCTGAACCCTCTGTCTTTGGTTTGTAGATAACTGCTAATATGGTTAGGCTGTGTCCCTACCCGGAGCTCATCTTGAATTGTAATCCCCACAATCCCCAGGTGTGAAGGGAGAGACCAGGTGGAGGTCATTGAATCATATGGGTGGTTCTCGTGATAGTGAGTGAGTTCTCATGAGATCTGAAGATTTTATAAGGGGCTCTTCGTCTTTTGCTCACCATTTCTTCCTGCTGCCTTGTGAAGATGGTGCCTTGCTTCCCCTTTGCCTTCCACCATGATTGTAAGTTTCCTGAGGCTTCCCCAGCCATGCTGAACTGTGAGTCAATGAAATCTCTTTCCTTTGTAAATTACCCCGTCTCTGGCAGTTCTTCATAGCAGTGTGAAAACGGACTAATACAACTGCCTTCTCACTATGTCCTCACATGGACTTTTCTCTGTGCCTAGGTCAACATTTCCTTTTGTTACAAGGACACCAGTCATATTGCATTAGGACTCACCCTAATGACCTCATTATGACTGAATTACTTCTTTAAATACTCAATCTCCAAATACACTCATGTTCTGAGGTACTGGGCATTGGCACTGTTGAAATTTTAAGGAGAAACAGGCCCATACAGTGATCATATTTTTTGTCACCGGGATGGAAAGTGAAAAGTACCACTTATTTACGCTTTTTGCTTCTGCAGTCAAATCACACTGCAGTTTTCATTTTGGAATAAACCCTATTGCCAAATTTTAGATCGGGGTCATGCTAACTTCTTAAAAGTAGTCAACAAACTTTTCGTCTTTTTCTATGCTCTGTAACGGTTTATGCAGGCTGACAAGGCCTGTCCTGCAACCGTTGGGTTGAGATATGTTTCCAAAATGAGAACATTTGGATTTTTAGCAAGGTAATAATAGCATGTATTAAACATATATTACATATATATGTGTGTGTGTGTATATACACACATATATACACACACACACATACACTATAGAACACACATCTTGTCCAGTGGGATCTGTGACAAGAGTGCATAATAAAGCACATTAATATTTGAAAGTATAATATGTAACAACAATAGAATAAAGACCATATACATGGCTTCATATAAATTCAGGTCAAATTTTGCTGTTAAATGAGTTCTAGTCAGCTTTTGCCTTTAAGTGTTTTATGAAAAAAGAATGTTTGAAATTTTAGAATTGTAAATAAGGAGTTGCGAGTCTGGGTGGCAGTGGGATTCTCTTTCCCCTGAGAACATGAAAGTTTCACCTGAGTATAGCTTGCTTAAAAACAGATATATTCAGCCTGAGCAACATAAGGAGACCTCGTCTGTACAACAATCAAAACAAAAAACATGATTGGGTGTGGGGGCACTTGCCTGTGGTTCCAGCTACTCGGGATGCTGAGGTAGGAGTATTGCTTGAGCTTGGGAGGTCAAGGCTGCAGTGAGCTGTGATTGTGCCACTGCACTGCAGCCTGGGTGATGGAGTGAGACTCTGTCTCAAAAAAAAGATATATATATATATTGATATAGATACACACATATACATATAAAATACATATTGTGATGGTTGATTTTATGTATCAACTTGACTGAGCTAAGGATGCTCAGATAGCTGGTAAAATCTTATTTCTGGAGGTACCTGTGAAGGTGTTTCCAGAAGAGATTAGCATTTGAATAGGTAGACTGAGTACAGCAGATTGTCCTCACCAATGTGGGTGGGCATCGTGTAATCCACTGAGGAATTGAACAGAAGAAAAAGGCAGAAGAGGATGAGCTACTTGAGCTGGACCATCTGTCGTCTCCTGTCCTCAGATATTGGTGCTCTTGGGCCTTTGGATTTGGTCTGGGATGTACATCATCAGTACCCCAGTTATCCGGGCTTCAGACTCATACTGAGACTTATACCATTGGCTTCCCTGGTTCTCAGGCCTTTGAGCTTGGACTGGAACTACACCATCAGCTTTCCTGGGCCTCTAGCTTAGAAACGAGATCATGGGACTTCTCAGCCTACATAATCACATGAGCCAGTCCCTCATAATCTTTCTATGTGTCTGTATGTATATGGAATATACATTTTTATGCATTCCAAAATTTCTATGGAATATAAATCCTTTTAAATTCTATATACATACAGATATATAGAAAGATTTATCATTACATAAAATAAGGCTTATATATATATATAAGGATTTATAAATATATATAATTGGTGTTGTTTCATTGGAGAACCCTAATATGTGTATACATAATATAATATATACACACATGTACAAATGTATGTACAGGTGTATATTCTGTGGCAACTCTTTCAGGTTGTCTGATTAATGAACTACTTGGGTTAATTCTTGAGTCAATTGTGGTAACTTATAGATTTTCTAGAAACTTTCATAGCAATTATCAAATTTATTCACAGAGTAGAAATAATACTCATTTAATTTCTAAAATATAAGCTCCATATTTACTTTAAATATAAATGATTTAAATGTGATTAAATCACTTTTAATTATATCGATTATATATTTTCCTGTTAAAAAGTCAACTCTTAAAATTATTCATTTCTGGGGGAGATTTTATTAAGAATAATTCATTTATAATATCTTTTTTTAAAAAAAGTTCCTGATAACATTGTGCTCTTTTTCTGACTTCTTGAGCTAGATGCTTAGCTTATGCATTTCATCCCTTGTTGAAGCAATAAAATCGAGTCTCCATATTTTTCTGAGTACTTCTTTGGTCTCATTCTCTAAGTCTGATGTGTAGTTATAAACTGCAGGCTTAATGAACTCAAAAGGCCAGTGTCTCCACCCTTTCTTCTGACCCCATCTCTTCCTGCCATCTTCAAAAGTTGCCACTATTGATTTCCCTTTTCTTTCCTGTGTGTTCATCCTCTTCCTTTGATTGCAATTCTTTCCGTTGGATTTTTTTTTTTTTCAAAATCTCATTCTATCCTATTAAAAACCCAAACAAACAAAAGCCTTTTCTTGGATCTGCACTGTCTCCTTTCACAGTTGAAATGTCAAGAGCTGTGGCGTGCAGTGTTTGACTTAGTGACTCTTGGAGGTGTGGCACTTTCAGTGATGACAAGTCCAATCAGTGACAATGGCCATGGGTGGCTGGGGCAGAGAGAAGGTCAATGAAGATGAAGTTGAGGTGAAGAAACCAAGGTCCCTGTATTGGATCAGGATCTTGGGCCCATCCAGAATGACGGAAGGACTCAGAGGAAAAGTCCTGTGTGTGCCTGAATGAGAAAGTGGAGGAGAAAGATAAGAAGGTGAATGGAGGTGAAAAGGAGGGAAAGGTTATAAAGCCACATTGTGCCATTGCCAAAAGAGCAGTGGTTTTGGGGTGTGTATGTGTGTGTGTGTGTTTTCTTTAAAAATAATTTATTGAGAAGAAATTCACAGAACATAAAATCGATCATTTTAAAGTGAACAATTTAGTGGCATTTAGCACATCCACGATGTTGTGCAATCTCATCTCTACGTAAGTGCAAAACATTCCCATCACTCCAGGGTGAAATGCCTTGCCCCTTTGTCATCTTAACAATTTTTAAGCATACATTTCAAAGGTATTAAATATATCCATAGCACTGTGTAATGCTTTTGATTTTGTTTTTCTTGGCTTTGGTTTGTCTTTAGGGAAAGCATGCTTTGTCTTAATTCTGCTATCTTATTTTTCGATTTTGTCTTATTTATGGCTCCTTTTTGGGGGGGTTCTTTTGCTGTATTTTTCTTTGTGATCCATATTTTCTGGCATTATTTCTGAAAATTTCTATGGAATATAAACCCTTTTAAATTCTATTAATGGTTATATTACAGTAAAATCTTATATATCATTTATTATCAATGCCAAGAATCCACGAACTCTCTGCCATCTCAGATGCCTGTTATTACTTTTCTTTCCCACTCTGTTTCCCTGCACTTGATCCCCCATCTCTGCTCTGGAGTGCATGTTGATAAATTATTACTTTTTACTAAGTTTCATATTGTTAAATTGATTTTTTTTAATTATGTATATTCTACCAGAAGGATTATCTATGACATTTGTATTCTGTTTTGGGACTACATTTATAACAATTATATAGAACTACTTTTTAGTGTAAATTCTTTCAGTGCTTACCTAGAAAGGTAGGAAGGAGAGAGCTGGAGACACAGACAAACATTAGTTTACATTCTGGCCAAGAGACCTTGGCTCTAGCCCTAGATCAAGCATCTTGGTTGCCTCATAGGGATTTGGGAAAGGTGTCTTTATATCTTTTATCTCATCTCCCCGCATGTGGTATCCTTGGCCACATCACTTACTCTGTCTACAATGATAGCAGACCTGCTGATAGGGCCAGAGGCTAAAAATGACACCAACGTCAACCATTCCTAAGTTTGAGTCACCACATATCCTAACAGATAGGCAGAGCCCTGTGGAATCTCTCTAGCTTCCTTACTGTGCATTTTTTCTTTGCAAGATCCATAAGACCCTTCCAAGGTAGCTTTGATCTTGGATATTTGTCTCACAAGAACTGTCTTAGTCCATTTTCTGTTGCTATAACAGAATACCACAGACTGGTTAATTTATTTTAAAAAGAAATATATTGTTTACAGTTTTGGAGGCTGGGAAGTCCAAGGTCAAGGGGCTACATCTGCTGAGGGACTTCTTACTGTGTTATAATGTAGCAAAGACATCACATGGCCACAGAGTAAGAGCCTGTCAGCTCAGTTCTCTCTTCCTCTTCTTATAAAGCCACCAGTCCCACCATGGGGGCCCTACCCTGATGACCTTATCTAATCCTAATTATCTCCTAAAGGCTCCATCTCCAATCAACGTATGAACTTGGGGATGAAGTTTGTAGTATATAAAATTTCACTCAAATTGGAGCAAGACAAGTACAGTTTATTAAGAGTCAAACTCTCCTGGAAGAACTCCAGGATTTTTCAATATTTATGTATTTTCTCCCATCTTTATTTGGGTTGATGCATGTTTGAGAAGTTTCCTGGAAACAATCTGCAGATGTCCTGGCAGGTTGGCCATATTCCAGGTGGGGATTTCAGTGTGTGTACCTCTGGACACACTGCAGGAATGACGGTAAGTGCTTCTGGCCTGCCTTTATCTCAGTGGTACACTCACTAGTTATGGTCCTCATGGGGGATATAGCACATGTCTGGATGTACCAGGTGCTAAAGGCACTTCAGATGCTTTCTTGGGATGCCATTAGGGTCTCATTCTGAGTGGGACTGTGTGGGTGAACTCCTCTCATTCAGGGTTGTAGGCTCCTTGAGTGTAAGATGGTACTTGATTCTTCTCCAAGGAAAAAACTTGAGGTACAGGACAAAAAATTGAGTTCATATTTGGGTTGCCATAAGTTAATGTTGGAGTTCTTTTTGAAGAATTTAAGGAAACATATTGGTGAAACCCCGTCTCTACTAAAAATACAAAAAATTAGCTGGGCGTGGTGGCGGGCGCCTGTGGTCCCAGCTACTCGGAGAGGCTGAGGCAGGAGAATGGTGTGAACCCGGGAGGTGGAGCTTGCAGTGAGCCGAGATTGTGCCACTGCACTCCAGCCTGCGTGACAGAGCGAGACTCCATCTCAAAAAAAAAAAAAAAAAAAAAAAAAGAAAACATAAAAGCCTGGATCCATTGGAATTAATTTACTAGTTCGGGTTCTTTTGATTACTCTTTTAAAAAAGGTGTTTGTGTATGTTTGTGTGTGTTTCTTATTCACGGACCCACTCATGCTGTTTAACTTTAGAGTTGGGGGCTGCATCTTAGAGCAATACACCTTTAAGTGTGGCCCATGGCTGGATAGCATCAGTATCTCTTGGAAGCTTATTTGAAATGTAAATTCTCAGGTCCTAATCCACACCTACTGAATCAGAAACAGGTTGGGCCCCAGCAATCTGTATTTTAACAAGTCCTCCAAAAGATTATGGTGCACATTAAAGGATGAGAGCCACTGTTTTAAAGATGATTCAGTTTACTTTTCTCAATCTGCATATAAGGTATTAAGGACCCCCTAGCCCCCTGCCCAGAGGGGAAGTGATTTACCCAAGATCGCATGCCCTGTCAGATTGAGGGCTAGAACCCAGGTATCACCCATGAAAGCAGCTGCCGTCAAGTCTGGAATATAAGAGATACTCAATAAATTAGCTCTTCTTCCTCTTGCTTCTGCCTCTCCATAGGGGCAGCAGGGCATAATCAGCTAGGGGTATATTGGGGTCTCTCAATGCTCTTTTCTTGCTCTTCCTAATGCAACCCACAGGCACATGCTGTAAACTCGCTGTGTATCCAAGAGCAAGCCACCTTGCCCCTCTGGCCCTCAGTTTGCCCATTGTCATAATGAGAAAATGAAGGGTTCGCTGGGCCCTCTAAGATCCCTTTCAGATCAGACTTCTTAAGGCCCCATGACAGGCTCTGACACACACGCTTCTGCAGTCGGCTATCAGCGGCCATCTGGCAATTAGCAGTCTCTGAGGCAGCTAATCCCACTCTGAGCTGGATTAAAGCAGAAGTTTAAAACATGGAGATAGGCAGGTGATTTCTGTTAGAGTCTTTGGGTCCCGCTGTCCCTGGCAGCCTGGTGATGGGGGACAGAAAAGCTGATTTCTTTCCTTATCTATCTTGGGAGGCTCAGCGGAGCCAGATCAGCTTTCCAGAGGGGCATCCTGTGCTGGGAGATGTCCTGGGCTGCAGGAGGTGCCAGGTGAGCTCCAGGAGCCCAACCCCAGTAACGCAGGGCATGGCTGGGCTGGCTCGGGGAGAACGAGGACAGGGCCAGCCTAGTTCTGTGTCCAGTGCTGCATCACCAAAAGCAGGTGCAGTGCAGAACCTGGGACAGAGGGGCCAGAATCACTTTGGGTCATGCCTCCCAGATGCCACGAAGGGCCTTGGGGTGGTAGCTGATAAGCTCTCAGCTCCTCTGGGGTGTCCTCTCATTAGGCAACATGGTCAGAAACCAAACCCGTGTGTTTGTTCCTTGCCTGAGGAGATAATTAACTTATCTCCACAGAGGGCCTTGATTACATTCCTAGCATGATCAGAATGAGAAGTCTGAACTTGGAAACGCTGGTGGTGGAGGGGAGGTATTTGCAATGGTTGGCTGAGGAGCCGCTTGTTCAGAAATTGGGTGCATAATCAAACAAATGCCTCTTTTCCTAATTGTTGATAAAAATCAGCTACTATGGCAGATCGAGGGACTCACTCCTGAGACAACACATTACTTAAGGTGAGCATGCATCTGAATATGTTAGTGTGATCTAAAAACATTTCACATAGCTTCAGTTTAAAAACAAATTGTGCTCATTGTGAATTTTATAGGGAGCCGGGCATAGGGAGTGTGATTTACTGCCTGCATTTTGTGGCTGGCTTGTTACAACTATCAGAAACCACTTTCACAAATAATTACTCAGGTTAGGTATCTTATTGGACACCTGCTATGTGCATCTTTGTGCTAGGTGCCATGGGACCAAAGTAGACATGGTCCCTACCTTTGGGGAGTTTCCTGCTTATCCTTATAGAAAAGTTTTAGAACATATTCCTGAACCCTGAGTTGTGCAGTTTATTCTGTGAGGGCCACGGATGTTCAACTGATGGAGAAGTCAGAGTAGAACAGAAAATAATAGCTAATGCTTCTTGAGAGCTTACCTGTGCCAGGCACAGTGCTATGCAATATTCCACTTAATTCTCACAACAATTTTTTGAAGTACCTGCTATTATTATTACTCCTGTCTTATATATTAGAAAACTGCAACCCAGAGAGGTTAAGTACCTGCACCAAGATGGGCAAGAAGCAGAACCAGGAGGTGCACTGAGGTCTGTAGATGTTCAAAGTCTATGCTGTCAATACTCAGGCTGCAGAGGGATTAGCTTCTGAAAGCTACACCTGCCCTCTCCCTACTCACCTCTACCCTGCACAAGTGCAGACAGCCACACAGCCTCTGGCTGGTACTTGAATTGGTTCCTGCCCCAGGGCTTGTGTCGCAGCTTCACAGGCTCTCATCTCATTGCATAGCTTTCTCTTTGCCATTATTTGGGTCTCTGACGAAATATCTACTCCTTACAGAGGACTCCACTGGCCATCCTATCTAAAATAAGGCACTCCCCCAATCATTTTTGAATATTTTATTCTATCCAGTTTTTGTAGAAATTACCATTATCTGAAATTAAATTATTTGTACATTTGTTCTCTTGTTAAATGTATGCTTGATTCTTTTACCAGAAGGCAAGATAAAAGAATCCTTGGATCTTGTAGTTCTTGAAGCACTGTGATATTAAACTTTCCAACAGTTTAGGGAAATGGACAGCTTAGGTGCTTTTATGCCCACTTTCTGACAAGGATTTTGCAGCCCAGTGAGCTGAACCAGCTTATTCAAGATCACATACCTGGTTAATGGCAGAGGTAGAACCGTCACATTCATGAGCCTTCTGACCCCTGGCCCAGTGTTCTTTAACCTGTACTGGGAAAGACCCATCCCATGTGACATACAATAACCAAACTCAATCATTATTTTAGAGTCCTAGAAACCAGGAAGTTGCTGAATCTACCAATGACACTGACTTAAAGCTTCCTGTGAGTTCTTTTACCACTCTCATCCTCCAAAATGTCGTATCAAGTGGGACAACATAAGACAGCTCTAGTTGATGAGAAATTAGGTATCTGAAGACTTGAGATAGAGCAAATGATGAAACAAAGAAAGCATATTTTGTTAATTCATTCATATGCCCACCTTACTCCACAAGGTTTCAGTCTAGCTACAGAAATAAGATACATAAGTAAGTCAGAGTAAAAGAAGAAAGAAAAACTAGCTGGAAACATAGCATGGTCCAGGAATGAGACCAAGAACACAGATTCTGAAGACCTACCACAGTTAATTGGACACAGTGGAAGCTCTAAATTTCCTAGCAGGTGTTCTCAAAAGAAAAAAAATACTTGGTTGTTACACAATTCGAAGTGTCTTTCCATAAAAACAGAACAATTACCTAGGATAAAAACAGCCATTTCATTTTCTAAACTGGAGGCTAATTTTTCTTGAAAGAAATGTCTCTGGTAGACTGTTTCTCAGTCTAAACCTCTGAACTTGTTGATAGCGATACAAACCTCACTCTTCCATTGAGAATTATTGATGCACAGAAAATGGATTTATGTTCTAGCTACTCCCATTAACTAGGACAATTTTATTGACCTTTACTTTCTGTAGATTGTAGTAAAAATAGATACTGCTTTATTTTTCAAGTAAAGAATTAAACTGTCCCATTCCCCAGAGATACTGGTACACCCCTTCCACGTAGCAAGGTGTTGCTTCTCATTCAGCTACCACCACAGTAACTATTGATTTAGGCAAGAGTCATCAAGAGATATTGAAACTATTGGGTGAAAATTTGATGAGAAACAGGATATTTGCTTAATCTCAAAATATGTCCACTTATTGAAAAGTGGAAATAGCAATTTTATGATGAATATCACCTCACCTTAACCAAGAGATTTTCAGGACAAATTAGTATATGCTTCCTGATACAATACACTGAGAAAGACAGATTGCTTCTGTGTATTCCTGCCAAGAATGTGTAATCTGAATGCAACTCTGAAGAAACATCAGACAAAACCAAGTCATTCTGTAAAATAACCGACTTGTGCTCTTTAATAAGTGTAAAGGTTAGACTAAACAAAGAGACTCAGGTAATGTTTCAGATGAGAGATCAAAGAGGCATGACAATAGAATGCAGTGTGTGATCCTGGATTGGATCTGGGACAAGAATTTCTTTTTTCTTTTTTCTTTAGTTCTTTTTTTTTTAAATATGAAAGTTGTTATTGGGACAATTGGTAACCTTTGGATAA
This sequence comes from Hylobates moloch, assembly GCF_009828535.3. NCBI lineage: Eukaryota > Metazoa > Chordata > Mammalia > Primates > Hylobatidae > Hylobates > Hylobates moloch. The sequence goes on along the minus strand of NW_026652288.1, from coordinate 22,617,115 downwards.
GATCTATAGATTAGATATGTATTGATTTTGATAATTTTATTCTAATTGTATAAAAGAATACCCAAAATATACACTGAAGTTTTAGGGTTAGATAAATTTGCAACTTCTTCCCAAATGATCAAACCTACCTATACATCTATATCTATATCTATTCTATCTATCTACTATCTTCTATCTCTCTCTCTATCTATCTATCTATCTATCTATCTATCTATCTATCTATCTATCTATCATTATCTATCTATCTTACACACATATACGCACACACACTCACACGAGAGAGAGAAAGAGGGAATGTGGTAAAACATTAACAGTTGTCGAATCTGAAAGAAGGGCATCTGAAGTTCCTTCGGTTCTTCTTGTATTCTTTTTTTCTTTTCTGTAAATTTGAAATCACTTAAAAATAGTTGTGACCATAACAAAGAATGACAGATCAAATTAGGGGTTTTAAGAGGTCCTTGGCTAACAGGCTACAACTCCACCTACAGGTGGGAGGAGCATCCGTACTCCAGAGAGCAAATGCCAATGAAATGTCAGGCAGCATTTTCACAGACAATATTTGCCATTTCCAGGACACTTTAATTGACCGACTTTGCAAAGTCATTCCACCTCAGTAGCAGGGTCCTGTCTCCAATTTTTATTGCGATAGAATTCCTTTTTAGCATAGAGGAAAATGACGTTCTAAGAAGGATTTAAGTATTTCTCACCTTAAAATATCCTTGTTAATTATCAGCATCATCCACTGCCTCTTTATTACTGTTATTTATATCTCACTGGGAGGATTTCCACAACGATCTTTCAGTTGCCTTTCATCATATCTTCCTGATATATTTTCTTTTCCTCTGCTTTTTCTTCTAAATTTTTGTATTTTATTTTATGCTGACAGTTTTATAAGGAATGGTTTTAATAGGTACATGTTGTAAAATGGAAATATTTTACTAGCGTATTACATAAAATACACAGGAGAAACTAGGTTATGAATTATATTTTTATTGTAAGGCTTTACTGCAAATAAGTTCACATATACAATCTTTTATTTATGATAAGAGCAAATTCTTTTTACTTATAGCTGCTTTTGAATTTGGTGCTTCAGTAAGGAAGCTTATGTGTAGCTACATAAAAGAAGGTTCTGTTTTGATGAAAAATGAAATCTCTTATTTAGGGAATGTTATTTTTCTTGTTGACTTATAAAAGTAGAGAAAAGATTGGGTGGTTGTGCTGGCAAATGGGAGGAGGGGGTCAGCCTCTGTAAGAAAAGGTTAGACTTGGAGAGGGGTGTATGTGGTCATCTTTCAGCAGGGCTTCAATGCCAGGGTATCCTCAATCTACCCCCACCCAATCTAACCTCTCAAGCTCTAGCGTCCTCAGTCTTTCCCTTTACTTTGAGAAAAATCCACTAATGAGCTGAGACCCTGATACTCCCATAAAACAAGTTTTTTTCTGCTCATGGAAGCTACTGGGATTACAGTATGTGAATATTATCTATTGTTTCTAAACAACAATGCAGAACTCTGTGTGCCCCTCCCCAGAGATAAGAGATATCTTTCACAAAGTTGAACCTTTGCTACAAGGATTATACAATTCCAAATTTCCTGCTTAAAAATTTTCTTTGTTTAGAAATCATGCATGCTTAGTTTATATATTTTCATTTAACATATAAAGAATTTTAAACCTTGGGGTCCCAAGCAATCATTGGGTGCCACAATGCACTTACCTTTCTACTCTGAGGGAAAAAATTGGAGTGGTCAGACATTCCCTTCATATAAGGTAGTGTCATGTATTTGCTCAGACTGGCTCAGCTCTGTTGCAAGGAAACTCCTCAGCTGAACCCAGCATGTTTTGAACTAGTAGAGAGTCCAGGTTTATTTGGATAATTGAGGAATCCCCCTCATCAGCCACCCTCAGGCAGACGGCAAGATCAGCACAGGTAAATCCTGGTATTGTTTGGTCCTGCACTTGATTGGGAATAAAAAAGCTAAAGAAATTGTATAGCCTGTCTCTGTTTCTTGCTGACTTGAAATTTCTATCTCATTGAATTAGGGAATTAACTGAAATGGTCTTGCCCCTTGAGAGGAGGTGTGCCTAACTTTGGCAGGCCATAAAAAATGTCCTGTTGGAAACTGAAACTCAACAAATAAGACTCTTGCATTTAATGGTCTATCCATAAGCATTTATTGAGTCTCCTTTCCTGGCTTGTATTCCTTCGCCAAAAATCTCCTCCCCTTGATTTCCTGTTTCTGTTAAATGCACCCTCATTTTTCCTGCTCCTAGGGTGAAATTAAACAAGAGCAACTTCTGAAGTGCAAAATTTCAGGGAATGATTCTTAAGAAAACCCAATGGATGGATTTATTTCAGTTTTAATTTGTCTTTTTGTTGTCAAATCTAAAATTTTTTCCCTTTTTTTCTTTCCTTTTTTTCTCTTTTCTTTCTCCTTTCTCTTATGCTCCTTCAACACATTCTTTTCAAAAGGTGGAGAGTTCACTTAGATATTTATCTCTGGAATTTATTTCTATGAAATGGTACTGGGAGAGTCTGGTTTTTCTTTTTCATATAGAATTAATATTTTGTGCAAGTCCTCTTTATATACGATAATTCAATACAAAAGACAGTCGACATTTTTATTCCTTTCTGCATATCCATTTGCCTGGCCTGCTGATGTGTATAGAGTTTCCAACAGAAACATTCTGATACCTGGCCAGTTAGGACCTCTGGCTTCTGGGTTTCTCTAATTAGTCAATATTTTGATGTTCTTAGGAGCTCTGATGGTGGAACAGTGCTGAGCCAGTCTCTCATGAACAAAGTCTTGGTAAGCAACTAAAAAATACTGTGCAAGGGACAAGTACATTTTAAAATTGCCATAATTCTGTTTCTCTAACAAATTGACTTTTGCTGTTGCCAGGTTCCTATCCAGTCTTTGCCGAATATGCACCTATCATTGCAATTGGGTTGCAATCAACATGTAGATACATTTTTACATTCTGATTTTTCAACTTAACGTTCCATCTGTTATAAATACTTATTCTTACTGCCACATATTTAATTTTTCTAACAACTATTGAGCACCTAGTATGAGTCAAGCTACTGTGTCAGAAAAGGGAATGAGACAGTATGGTGGCCAGACAGCTGGAATCAATAGACCAGTCTTCAATTCTTGGCTATGCCATTTACTTACTTTGGGCTTTGAGCAAGTTACTGATTTGAACCTCAGTTTTCTCATCTGTTAAATTGAGAATAATAATAACATACGTTATTAGAATTTTAAAATTTTATTGAGCTATGGAGATAAAATGCAAAATGTGTAACATAGTGCGTGGCATATAATAATCATTAAGTAGTTATGGTGAATAAGATGCTATTATTGGACTTGATGATATACCCGTGACCTCAAGAAGTTTAATAAAGGGTGATGTATATACATATACATCAATACATACACACAACAAGAAATGACAGGAGCTATTATAAATATCTCTACAGGCTTCATTGGAGGCCCCGAGTAAAGCATGTTAGATTTCACCTGGAAATAGAGGTGTAAAAAATCAAGAAAATATTTACAAATAGGCAATAAGTAAGCTCAATTTTGAAGGCAAACTGGCACTTCTTGCACAGATAAGGCCCCACTAATTCTAAAGATGTATGTGCAAAGCCAAGCTAATATTTTTAGCTGAGTTTTAAAGACAAGAAGGATTTTACCAAGAGGAGATGAAGAAAGGCTATTCTAGATAGAAGCTACAAGACAAAGACATTGAATTATGGACGTGTATGCAGGAAATGTGTGTGTTTATGATTTGTTTAGTGCAGTAGGAACAGAGGTCTCCAGGTGGGGCCACGGCAAAAAATGAGGTTGGAGAGGAAGGTAGGGAGGAGCCCACAGAGGCCTTAGGAGCCAGAACGCTCTCATGCAGGTAGGAGGAATACCATGTTCATAAAACCCGTCTGGTGGCAGGGTAAAGCCTAGACTTGGGAGGACAAAGCTGAAGACAAGAAACAAGTCCATTGCAGTGGTCTGGACCAGAGAGGGTAGTGCCTGAGCTAACTCTAGATAATATTCTACCATGTTAACATTCCATATAACCTAAACATCTTGTTCAGGGACACTTAAATTAACTTTAAACTTTTGCTGTTCTGAATATTGTCATGGTTTGCATCTTTATATGCATAAAATATTTCTTTCAGATATTTTCTTTAAGATAAAAAGCATAAACATCTGCATGACTCTTGATAATTATAGGTAAATTTGTGTTAAATGGGATTTCCAAATTATATTTTCACCAGAGTACATTTGTGTGCAGGGTTTCATGACACCCTTGGAATCATTGGGTGCTGACATTCTTTTCTTTGTTGTCTTAGCATAAAACTGTTGTTTTAATTTGCCTTTCCTTGATATCTAGAAACATAATATGTTTTCCCCATTTGTCTTCTAATTATGTGTCCTCACTTGTGAATTGCATGTCCTGTCCTTTGCCCATTTGATAAGCAATTGTGTTAAATCCCTTTTTGGCTGGCCTCTCTTCTGGCAACTCTCCACATACACATTTCCCCACAGGCTCTCTTTCTAATTTCTTTTCTCTTTGATCTATTGAAACCAAATCCTTTTTCTAACTCAATATTACAGTAGACATAACAATTCTAATTGCTCTATTGATTCATGGCTACCATAGTCGTGGGCACATTAGGAAGAACAGGGCTCTGCTATCAGGGACCAAGGTTTAAAAGCCTGACTTCATGCTATCTAGATGTGTGATTTGGTGCCTGTGTCTTAAGCATGCTTAACCAGTTTGCTTATTTTTAAATGAGAACATTAATATATGTCATTATCAATTAGAAACTGTACTTGACCATTAGTACAGAGATTCAAATATAGTGGCGTAAAAAAAGTAGTAGGCTATGCTTTCATGTTAAATAGTTTTGGAGGTGAAGAGGCCAGGACTGATATGGCAGTTCCATGAGGTCTTCCCCTGCCTTCAGCATGTCGGTGGGATTAGGATCGGTTTGGGGGAGAATGACAGAATTGTCCAGACTTAAAAACAGCCTTATTCCTTAAGGACCAGGAAAGCAACTGGATAGTGTTGGATCGTGGCAAGGCTGAACGTCTTCACTTACTCATCAAACAAGTTTTTCTAAGTACATGTATACAGAGCTCCAAGATTTCCTGTAATGGAAAATATACATGCTAAGTCAAACAAGAAGATCCAGGTTATGAGAGTCGATTCCTAAACCATAGAAAGCTTTGATCTCTTTGTTTAGAATGACCCAGGCTTGGAAGCTGTGGGTTCCAAGGTGACTCTGTAGCCATCGGCCTAGTTGTTGAAGTATCCTTACAGTAAACTTTCATTCCAGAAAACACATCCCTGTAAATGTAGGCTCATAAATAGGCTGTCAGGGTTATTCAGAAGAAGAGACCATATCCTCATCATCAGATGCAGTCAGTTATGGATGTCTGCATTATGGTCTGTTGGTTAGAAGATCAACCTCCTGTTTTTGTAGTCTCTTTATTTATATAGATGCTATGGAGCATCACAAGACCATATCATGGACAGAGGGTCTCACAGACCCCCTGCCAGCTGAGAACACAGAATCCTCTTGTTCTCTTGATATGGCTTATTATTGTCACCAGTAGAATCATCATAATTCTGCTTCTGACAAAATGTATTCATTACAAATGAAATTTTTGTTCAGATCTCATAGTTCATGCCTGAAAGCAAAGATATTAGAATTAATGAGCATTTTTGCTGATGAGAAGAAAAATCACTGAAGGGTGATTGGACTTTAGCCTTTTAATGGGTCTAATATTCTTCTTTCATTAGGGCTGACAAGGGTATATCCAGCTCCCTTATGCTGTGTGCCACAGTTTAAGAATGTATTTTATATAACATGAAGCCAGCTTTTCTTTCACAGTAATATAGCCTAGTAATCATGAGCACATGCAAAGGGAGAATTGAAGGGAGAATCTGGGCAGAGGTAGGGTGACAATGTGAACCTTGTTAGCAGGTGGTAGAGGGCCTTGATGGGCTTATTAAATGGCAGGGTAATTTGATTCTATTCTTCCTTTCACACAGTTAGCAAGCAATAAGGATTTGCAGAGCAGGCCTACTCAGACAGTGGAGTAGTAACTCTGCAAGAACTGTAAAGTCCTGAAGACAACACAGGAATCTTTTTTATTTATTTTTATTTTTATTTTTTGAGATGGTGTCTTGCTCCTTTGCCCAGGCTGGAGTGCAGTGGCGCTATCTCGGCTCACTGCAAACTCCACCTTCTAGGTTCATGCCATTTTCCTGCCTCAGCCTCCTGAGTAGCTGGGACTACAGGCACCCACCACCATGCCTGGCTAATTTTTTGTATTTTTAGTAGAGACGGAGTTTCACTGTGTTAGCCAGAATGGTCTCGATCTCCTGACCTCGTGATCCACCTTCCTCGGCCTCCCAAAGTGCTGGAATTACAGGCATGAGCCACCACACCCAGCCAGGAATCTTGGTGATAATGCAGGGAGTATGAACTCTGAGACATTGTACTCAGGGTTCAGATGGATGTGGATGTGTACTGGAACGTACTATAACAAAGGACTTAAAGATTGACTCAAGGAAATATAATTAGATGCCTTCAGGGCCTGTGAGCTTAAGCAACGTTACTAATGGGGTTTAGGAGAATTTTCAGACTGAGAACAGGCATTTATTTTTGATATCCTAAGGCCATGAAATTACAGAAACCAGAGAGGATAATTGAGGTATCAGTTCTAGTGGCTCTGTCATCCTTGCATGGACTTTCCATTCAGGTGAACGGGATGTGGGGCCATGAGGGAATAGTTCAGGGTGTGGTGCCTGTTGGGTTAGCTAGCATATTTTTATAAGACAGCTGCAGACTCCATTGGCAACCTGATTGGCCTCTCTGAACTGTTTTTACTCCAGACACTTCTGACACCAAATATGTGTGTGGCTTTTATCTGCACTAACAAATTCTCCAACTTTCTGGACACCAATTGGGTGTTGCACAATTCAATTCAATTCTGGACTGCCCAGAGTTCAGGCAGACTCCACGGGCTCAGTCCCATGAGACTGCTCCCACTTCACATGCCAGTTGCAAGTCTCAGATTGCCATCTGCACTTCTGACCAATCATGAATTAGGAGTTCCCACAGCACCCTTCTAATTTGCCAAAATAGCTCCCAAAACTCAGGGAAACACTTTGGTTATGGAGATACCAATGAACAGGCAAATGAAGAGGTACTTAGGGTGAGGTCTGGAAGGGTCCTGGGTGCAGGAGCTTCTGTCAGGTGAAGTTGGGATGTACTGCACTCCCAACACATGGATGTGTTCATCAGCCTGGAAGCTCTCTTCACCCCATTGTTTAGGGATTTTTGTGAAGGTTTATCACATAGACATGATTGGTCAAATTATTGGCCATTGGTGATTGAACTCAATTTCCAGTCCCTCTCCCCTCCCCAAAAGCGGGGGTGTAGAGCAGAAAGTTCTAAGATTCTAGTGAAGACTTGGTATTTTGGGGGTCCAATTCCCATCCTGAAGCTGTATAGGTGCCCCCAGTCACCCATCATCCTACTGGTATACAAAAGATACTCATCATTCTGAAGACTCCAAGGGTTTTAGAATCCAGGAACACACACAATTTTTTTTTTTTAAATCATATCTCAGGCTTCTTGTCTAAGAGACCAGAGAAAGTGAGGCTGAAGAGGGAAGTCACATGGGAAAGACATTATCTGCATTTGGATTAGGCTATAGGGCTGGGAATAAATTGTCAGGCTTTTCCAAATACTAGCATGAACTTGAGAAGAGCTGATGACCAGCCTTTCGTTTCTTTCCCCTTCATTTTTCTTCCTTCTCTCCCTGTTTCTTTCTTTTCCTACATCTTTTTCCTCTATCTCCAGCTCCCTCATGTCTTCACTCTCTTTCACAATCAATATCTAGCAATTGCTATGTGCCAAGCATTTTCTCTGGTGATGTGATGGATATATAGGTCACCATGAACTCCATACCAAGGAAGAAATGGCATATAAGCAACTGTACATAATACATTGTGGGAAGGAATATTTAGAGATTTGTAACAGTACTGTGAGAACAAAGAGGAGAGAGCAATTAATTATGCCAGGACGTTCAGGTAAGTTACTGTCACAAGGGAAGTAACATTTTCAGCTTGATTGTGAAAGATGAGAAGGATATTCCCAAGTTGAGATAAAGGAAAGATATTCCAGGCAGAGGCTACAACACAAGTAAAGACATTGAGTTATCGATATTCACTCAGGAAATAGAGAACTGAGCGGCATGGTTATAGCATAAGGTACTAACCGGGAGCAATCATAATAGTCAGCATTAATCAAGCATTTATTATATGCCAAGAATTTGTTAAGCCATTTATGCATATTAACTTATTTAATCTTAAAAACAATCCTATAAGGTTGTTACTTAATATTATCTCCATTTTACAGAGGAAGACATAGAGGCTTAGAGAGGTGAAGGATCTTCCCTAAGGTTGTAACTTTCTTTTTTTTTTTTTTTTTTTTTGAGACGGAGTCTTGCTCTGTCGCCCAGGCTGGAGTGCAGTGGCGTGATCTCCGCTCACTGCAAGCTCCGCCTCCCGGATTCACGCCATTCTCCTGCTTCAGCCTCCCGGGTAGCTGGGACTACAGGTGCCCACCACTGCGCCCAGCTAATTTTTTGTATTTTTAGTAGAGATGGGGTTTCACTGTGGTCTCGATCTCCTGACCTCGTGATCCACCCACCTCGGCCTCCCAAAGTGCTGGGATTACAGGCGTGAGCCACCGCGCCTGGCCTAAGGTTGTAACTTTCTATAGCCTGGAGCCAGGATTAGAAAGCAAACAGACTGACTATGATTGACTAGAATGACAAAGAGTATAGGACTTAATATCTCAGCCCAAGGCTCATTCTTAATCTCTGTCCCTCCCAGAATATTCTGATGTGGGGTGTATAACATCCATGTGGGTACAGAAAGAAATATTCTTAAATTTTCTATTCTTTTTTGTTTTATCTTTTAAAATGATTATTTGTAACGTGTTCCATAATGTACCTGCAGTGTTAATGCATTAGAACCTGTAAGTAATTTATAAATAATTAGGCATACCTATATTGGAGGTCTGAAACAATTTTTACTGGAAGAACTGCAAATCAAACAGATTTAAGGATGATGTTCTAGGCCAGGAATTCTCAAGTGTGGTTTCCTGACCAGCCCCACCAGTATCAACTGGAAACTAGTTAGAAATGCAAAATTTCAGGCCCCACAGCAGATGTGCTGGATCAGATACTCTGGGGTTGGGGCCAAGCAATTTGTGTTTTAACGAATCACCCAGGTGATACCTAACAGTTTATGCAGTGCAACTTTTAAGGTGAAAAGTGAAATGGTCAAATTTGAGTTCTAGAAAGATAATTCTAGTCGGATTGGAAAAAAATGAGATACTAGAAGTCGGGAGATTCTTTAAAAGGCCAGTCAAATGGTCAGTGCAAGAGCTGAGCAGAGTCTGATTCAAGAGAAGTGGATTTCAGAAATATTTGGGGCTGAGGGAGAGGAGGTTAAATCCAGACGTGACACCAAACAGCCTCACGTGCAGAATTGCTGTGGCCATATGTGCCTAGGGGTCAGTGTGAGTCAGAATTTATGATGGCAGGAACCTTTCATGAATGATCTCACTTAATTTGAAGTATGTAAACGATATTCAAGATTAGTAGGCAGCTGGAAGTTTAGATTGTTAAGCTCAGAAGAGAGATGGGTTTGGAAATATATATTAGAGAGACAGTGGCACACATGTAACAATAGAAATATTGGGCATGATTAAAACGAGGAAGTTTTACCTTTTCTATAATGAAGTATGAGGAAGAAATGTCTGTGAAGAATGAGGGGGCCATGAGTGGGAAGAGGGTCTGAAGACACAGGCTGATATTCAGAGCAACTACAGGAATTGGGAATGGGAAGCAAAATGGGAGAAAACTAATGTATCTGCCAGCTGACCTCTGAGACCACTTGGACACATGGCAGGTGCTCAACTTGTACTGACTGGCAGGAAAGTCAAGTGAGCTAGGAGCTATACTATGGGATGAACATCAAGGATTTTTCACTTTTTTGGTGTCATGGACCCCTTTGGTTGTCCAAGCAGCCTATGAATGCTTTCTCAGAATGTTTTTAAACATTTCAACTGAAACATATAGCATTAAAAAGCAAAATTATAGTAAAATATGGTTATCAACATATGAAAAGCAAATTTGTTTTATAGTAGGATATATATTACATATGCGTGTATCTACACATAAATGTTTTTTTATTAATGTACTATATAGCAGCTGCATCAGTGGGATTAATAAACCTAATTTCAGCATTGTGATGAGCATAAATAATAATTTGAGGTATTTGCAACAGCTGTTATATGAACATATTGTTGATTTCTAGTGGTGACAAAAATCACAGGTACCGCTAATAGTTTTTGGGTTTTTTGTCTGTATTTATAATTGAAATTCTAAATTCAATTAAACATTAAAAAATAAATAATTGTATTCACATGAAAGTACATGTGAATACATGTACTTGAGAGTACATAAACTGCAAGCTAAGAGCTTCTATGCCAAATGAATAGACAGAAGTCCATGCATTTGCTCTTGTATATACACAGTCACCAATTTGTTTGCAGATAAGAATTGATCTTTTAGACCGATTTTCATATGTCTTGTTCAATGGAAATTTTTGTTTGAAAGACTTAGATATTTTAGATTTAAGGTAACTTGGGTGGATTTCGCTAACCCCTATGGAGTCATTGAGGAGAAATCACTTGTCTCTCTATAAAAACATTAACCTTGTTAGCTTATCTTCGGGCAGAATGGTGGTTTGTAGGTACTGGCAACAGTTCCCCAGCGTTTTAACTCTGGTTCAGGTGTTTAAGTTAGAAGTGACTTAATTTTGTAATGCTTACTACCTTTAGATGATTTTACAAGAAAGATTGTGGCAATTGCATAAAACTAAGTGTTGTTTTGCTAATTTTGTTAAAATTGGAAGAAAACTCAGGGGTCTGATTCAAATCTCACATTTTGTCAGTGAGGAAACTGAGACCCAGAAGGAGGAAGAGACCTCATTCTGGTTATTTACTGCTGCATCACAAATTTTCCCAAATACTTAGTGGCTTACATAAAAAAGTTACTTTAATATTCTCACAATTTTATGGGGTGAGATTCAGGCAGGGCCTACCTGGGCAATTCTACTCTACATGGCATTGGTTGAGGTCACTTTTAATATTTGACAGGTGGATGGGCTGGTTCAGAGAGAGGGTTCAACAGAGCTTCGTACCATGTCTGACCCTTGATGTGGGCAGCTGCAGGGCTGAGCTACGCTGAAACTGTCGACTGGAGTCCTCCTGCATAGTGGCTCACACTCCTGGAAAATGTTTCCAGAGGCCCAGGTGAAAGCATCTCAAAAGTCCCAGAATGTCAATTCCATTGCCTTTCATTGGTCATACAAGTTCACAAGGCCAACTCTGATTAGAGGGGAGGAGTATATCGGGCTCCTCCTTTCCAGGGAAGCAGTGCCAAAGGAATTGTGACCATCTTTCACCCATCACAGTCCACCTTTTGGCCACAAACTTTGTATTTCTTCCACATACACATACATTCACTGCCTTTCAAGACTCAAAATTCTAATCCTATTCTAGCATTAAGCTTAAACTAAGGCCCCCGGTTTCTGTTAATCTAAGCATGTAAGCTAAAGAAGCTCCCCAGGTGTGATTCTTTGAGTACGGTTCCTCTTGGTCTGAAGATATATAAAATAAAGAGACATGTTATCTTCCTCCTACACAGCCAAAATACAATGGTGATGCATGGATGGGACAAACATAATAGACATTCCCACTTAAAAAGGTGATAGTAGGAGACACTTAGCAGTCACAGGTCCAGGCCAATTCAGAAATCCAGCCAGTGCTGGAATACAATTGAGCATATGTTGTCACTTAGTTAGGCCTCTTCTTCTGCTCTGGGAATGATTCTCCATGGTTCCTATCTCTGCTCTTTGGGCTCTTGGTTCTACCCTGTGGGTCATCTTTTCTTTCACAAAAGAAATAGCCAATGTTTGTGGCTGAGTAGCTTTCTCAGTAGGCTTCCTGCCCTAAGTAAGTTGTGAGTACAAAAGTCTTCCATTTTGCATTGTCTCTGTGTAGCTACTGTGCTTCCAAATTGTAATTTTCTTAGAAACCTCTGTGAGCTTCCTATGACTCTTTTTTGGGTTAATTCCATGAGATAAAAGTCACTCACAGTTGTCTTCCACAAAAGCTTCTCTCTGGCTTCTTGTGTCACAAGATGCTCCGTTACAAAGACTTCAAGAGTCTTAGAGCAGCCAGGCGCGGTGGCTCAGACCTATAATCCCAGCACTTTGGGAGACCGAGGCGGGTGGATCACGAGGTCAGGAGTTAAAGATCAGCCTGGCCAAGATGGTGAAACCTCGTCTCTACTAAAAATAAAAAAAAAATTATCTGGATGTGGTGGTGGGCGCCTATAATCCTAGCTACTTGGGAGGCTGGGGCAGAGAATTGCTTGAATTCGGGAGGCAGAGGTTGCAGTGAGCCAAGATCGCACCACTGCACTCCAGCCTGGGTGACAGAGTGAGACTATGTCTCAGGGGGGTGGAGGGGGGTGGGGGAAGATTCTTAAAGACTTTTTGTCTAGATGAAAGAGTTTTGCAATGTTTTGCCCTTAAGATTTTTAAAGGCTCGCTTGCCTATCAAAGAGAGTCTGCTGGGCATATCCATAAGATTCTTAGAAGCCATACTAGACACACTTAAATCTTTCTGAGTTTCAACAAAGGTCTTACTGCAATATCTTTAAGATCTTTGCCCTGAGACCATTCTTACTCTGAGATCATTTCACCATCCAGAGAAGCTGAGAATAGACATATTTTTGTTTCTGAAATCAGTGAGTACTGGATTCCTTGTATTTCTTCTAAATTCTACTTGGAAGCTATACATTTTCTTGCTTAATCTCATTTCTATCAGTGCTTTATCACATATAGTCTAAATAAACGAGTTGCTACTTTTGATGCTTTGCCCTGACATCTCTTTGGCCAGATCTAACAGTTCGTTACACACATTTTCTATATTCTACATTACAATAGATGGCAGTTTTACTAAACTTTCCACCACTAACCTCTTTTCTCCAGCCTCCAAAAACACTTTTGTCATTGTCCTTTGAGAGTTTGCCAATAGTCTACTCAAGGCTTCTTTATCTTTCACCCACATCTTGGCGTCAAAGTCAATGTCACATTCTTTAGGGTTCTGTTTCATCAGCACTACATCTAGGTACAAAACATTACCCCAAAATTTGGTAGCTTAAAACAGCAAATATATTACTGTATTTCACAATGTTCTCCTTAAATTTGAGAAGGGCGTAGCTGGGTGATTCTTCTGTTCCATGTGATCAACTGGGTCACTCTAACCATGGTGTTTAGCTGACAGATGGGCTGGTTAGTGAAATGGTTGGAGTTAGACATAGTTTTCTAGTTTCTACCAAAAAGATAGTTTCTTTTGCATGAGGTAGTCAAATCTGTTTTAATTTTCTGTGGTAAGATTTCTTCTGCTTTTATTCAAACTTTTAGGAGGGAAGGAAGGAGGAGGTTTCCTTCATAAACCAACAACTAACCTTGAATCTATGTGTATCCCAAGAGTTCTTCTGGGTTGGCATGCTTCTCTGATGCTCTTGATATGCTGGTAACACACGTAGGCATACTATATAAATACAGCACTTTTTCTGCTTATTTGTCCTCACTGAGGGACAAGACACTCAATTGTGACTTATCTTTAATGCACTAAGGTCAAGCTCTGCCAAACCTGTCTTTCTGATGAACAAGCAAGGCTCCTGCATCCACATCTTCCTAAGGACCTATATTCCTAGTCTCTAGAAATAGAGTTTCTAATTGAGGGGATAACAAGGAATCGACATGAATGGAGTCCAGTATTAAGTCCTACTTTAAAAAAAATTTTTAATTTTTGTGGGTACATAGTAGGTGTATATATTTATGGCACATATGAGATATTTTGATATAGGCATGCAATGTGTTATAATCACATCATGGAGAATAGGACATTCATTCCTCTCATGAATTTATCCTTTGTGTTACAATCAAATTATATTATTTTAGTTATTTTAAAATGTACAATCAAGTTATTGATTACAGTCATTCTGTTGTGCTGTCAAATAGGTCTTATTCATTCTTTGCAACATTTCTTTGTACCCTTTAGTCATACTTCTCTTCCCCATCCCCTGCTGCCACCCTTCCCAGCCTCTGGTAACCATCCTTCTACTCTCTATGTCCATGAATCCAACTGTTTTTATTTTTAGATCCCAAAAATAAGGGAGAACATGTGACATTTGTCTTTCTGTGTCTGGCTTATTTCACTTAACATAATAGTCTCCACTTCCATCCATGTTGTTGCAAATGGCAGGATCTCATTCTTTTTATGGCTGAATAATACTCCATTGTGTATAAATACCAAATTTTCTTTATCAATTCATCTGTTGATGGATATTTAGGTTGCTTCCAAATTTTGGCTGTTGTGAACAGTGCCTCAACAAACATGGAATATCTCTTTGATATATTGATTTCCTTTCTTTTGGGTATATACCCAGCAGTGGGATTCCTGGATCATATGGCAGCTCTATGTATTAGTCAGGGTTGTCTAGAGGAACAGAACTAATAGGGGGACAGAACTAATGTATTTATATAAAGGGGACTTTATTAAGTATTAACTCACACAATCACAAGGTCCCACAATAGGCATCTGCAAGCTGAGGGGCAAGGAAAGCCAGTCTGAGTCTAAAACTGAAGAACTTGGAGTCTGATGTTCAAGGGTAGGAAGGGTCCAACACGGGAGAAAGATGTAGGCTGGGAGCCTAGGCCAGTTTATTTTTTTCACGTTTTTCTGCCTGCTTTATATTCTAGCCATGCTGGCAGCTGGGTAGATTGTGCCCACCCAGATTAAGGATGGGTCTGCCTTTCCCAGCCCACTGACTCCAATGTTAATTTCCTTTGGCAACACTCTCACAGACACACCAGGATCAATATGTTGCATCCTTCAATCAAGTTGACACTTAGTATTAACCATCACATTCTACTTTTAGTTTTTTTGAGGAACCTCCAAACTGTTCTCCATAGTGGTTGTACTAATTCACATTCCCATCCACAGCATATGAGGGTTTCCTTTTCTCCATTTTGTCCCCAGCATTTGTTACTGCCTGTCTTTTGGATGTAAGCCATTTTAAGTGGGGTGAGATGATATTATATCCCATTGTAGTTTTGATTTGCATTTCTCTGATGATCAGTGATACTGAGCACCTTTTCATGTGCCTGTTTGCCATTTGTATGTCTTCTTTTGAAAAACGTTTATTCAAATCTTTTGCCCATTTTTTGATCAATTACTAGATTTTTTCCTATAGAGTTGTTTGAGCTTCTTATATATTCTGTTTAATAATGCCTTGTCAGATGGGTAGTTTGAAAATATTTTCTCCTATTCTGTGGGTTGTCTTTTGACTTTATCGATTGTCTCCTTTCCCTTGTTGTGCAGGACCTTTTTAACTTAATATTAATTTTGTTCATTTTTGCTTTGGTTGCCTGTGCTTGTGGGGTATTAGTCAAGAAATTTTTGCTGTGACCAATATCATGGGGATTTTCCCCAATATTCTCTTGCAGTAGTTTCAGAGTTTGAGGTCTTAGATTTAAATATTTAATCTATTTTGATCTGATTTTTGTACATGGCAAGAGATAACGGTCTGGTTTCATTTTTCTGCATATGGATATTTAGTTTTCCCAGCACCATTTATTGAAGAGAATGTCTTTTCCCCAATATATGCTCTGGGCACTTTTGCCAAAAATGAGTTCACTGTAGTTGTGCAGATTTGTTTCTGGGTTCTCTATTCTATTCCACTGATCTATGTGTGTCTGTTTTTACATCAGTACCATGCCGTTTCGGTTACTATTGCTTTGCAGTATAATTTGAAGTCAGGTAACGTGATTTGTTCAGTTTTGTTCTTTTTGCTTAGGATAGCTTTGGCTATCCTGGGTCTTTTGTGAATTCATATAAGTTTTAGGATTGTTTCTATTTCTGTGAAAAATGTCATTGGTACTTTGATAGGGATTTTATTGAATCTGTAGATGGTTACTTTGGGTAGTACAGACATTTTAACAATATCGATTCTTCCAATCCATGAACATGGAACATTTTTTGGTGTACTCTTCAATTTCTTTTTCATCATTGTCTTACAGTTTTTATTATAGAGATTGTTCACTTCTTTGGTTAATTTCTAGGTATTTAATTTTATGTGTGGCTATTGTAAATGGGAGTACTTTTTTGATTTCTTTTTCAGATTTTTTCCCTGTTGGCATATAGAAATGCTACTGATTTTTCTATGTTGATTTTGTATCCTGCAACTTTACTGGATTTATCAGTTCTAACAGTTTCTCTGTGGAGTCTTCATATTTTTCCAAATATAAGATCATATCGTGCAAACAGGATAATTTGAATTCTTCATTTCAAATTTGGATGGCTTTTATTTTTTTCTGTTGTTTGATTGCTTTAGCTAGAACTTCTAGTATTATGTTGAATAACAGTGGTGAAAAAATGGGCATCCTTGTCATTTTCCAGATCTCAGTGGAAAGGATTTCAGTTTTTCCTCATTCAGTATGATACTAGGTATAGATAAGTCATATATGGCTTTTATTATGTTGAGGTATATTCCTCCTATACCTAGTCTCAGAGTCCTACGAAAGACCCTCATCATAGTACCTTGGCTATCATTACTGGTTATTCAGGGCCCAAGGGCTCTTTAGTTAGCAGGTGATTAATGCTGCCAGGACTGGGTACTTCCCTTCAAGGCAGCAGGTTCCCTTCTGGCCCATGGTGTGTCTAGAAATGTCCAGGAGCTAGAGCCAGGAATGGGGATCTCAACACTCTGACCAGTGCCCTATCCTGCTGTGGCTGAGCTGGTATCCAAGATGCAAGACAAACTCCTCCCCACTCTTTCCTCTCCTCTTCTCAAGCAGAAAGAAGGGATCTCTTTTGGAGCAGTGAGCCTTGCTCCCTGGGGCTAGGGGAGGAGTGATGCCAGCACTCCTTTAGCTGCCCCAGCTGGTACCTTCAGCAGGTTGCATTCCCCTTCACCCCCCCTACCCCCACAGTCTACTGGCTCTGGGCTCAGTTCAACAGTAGAACTCCTCTGGAAGTTGCAGATCCTGTCGCCTAAACTGCATTTCAAGTTTATTTAGAGCCCCTGAGAATTTAGATCCCAGTGGCAAGGTTTGCCAGAACTCAAGTTCTGACCTCTGGGATCCAGGATTCCCTTCTAGCCAGGGCTGATTTAAATGTTCCCTCCATGGGCAGGAGTCAGCTGAATTTGGTCCAGTTTTTCTTTCTGCTCTAACGGGGCAGGACTGAGTTAAATGTCTCACTATCGCTGTGTTCTCCCTACCCCAGTGCACAGAGATGCTCTCTGCACCAGGCAGCAGCTACCTGGGGTTGGGGAGGGGTGGTGTTTGCAGTTCAGGACTGCTTTTCCTACCTCTTGAGTGCCTCTTTGGGGAATACAAAGTTGCTAGAACCAGGTACTGTGAGTGCTCGCCTGATTTTTGGTTCTTAAGAGGGTGTTTTTTTTTAAATATATGTAGATAGTTGTGAAATTGGTGTCTTTGTAAGGGAGGATGATGGGTGGAGCCTTCTCTTCAGCTATCTTGCTCTGCTTTCTTAATTCCTATTCCGACCTTGTACTCAGATTTATAGAACTCTTAAGGCTTTCCCTATTCAATTGACCAAGTCTATAACCTTGCTCTCAGCATCTGTATTGGGTCTCACTTTGGTTCATTTTGCCTCTGTCCATTTTTATGTAATTGAGGTCCATCTTGCTCCCATTCCATCAGATGAAACAAGATTATTTTGAAATAGTGATAAAAGCACATGGAAAAATATTTCAGTGGGAAGGATTAATGTGAATTCTGGGGAAAAATCTGTTTGTTTCTTTGCAAATAACACAGTGAGCAGAGGAAAAATGTATTAGAAGTATAAAAAAAGGACACAGGACATTATCTTAAGCAAAATGGACATGAAAAACAAACTACAAAGCAAATACTCTGCACAATTATTGACCAAAAAGGAGAGAGGCTGAGGTTTGGAAAACAAATATTTTTCAACACAGACATATACAGAGCCAGAAGGCATTTTAATGTTTTGTGTTTTTATATCGTCTATGCCAAGAGAATTTATGATCAGAACATTTCTTCATGATTTTTGGAATTAATAATACAAAAAAGGAGCTTGGCATATTAAATGAGGATTCTGTTTTCTACAATGGAGTCAGCAATAGACACCCCAGAATGTCTCAACCAGCAGTAAGGAAATAGAGGGTCAGCAGGCTCTACATTTAGGTTTCTAGCTCTTTCTAAGGAACCAACATATAACATCCTATGGGTCTGAATAAGCATATCCATATATTCCCATTTAAGCATTCAAGTTCCACAAACTCTGATGCACAAGCCATTTATAATAATTCTAGCTCTTCCTCAAAGTAGACTAATTTTTTTCCTTGGGGAAGTGATTTTCTGAGGCCATAACTAGACTATAATATTGAAGGAAAAAAGACTGTATACATGCTAGACTGTTAATACAAAGAGAGTGTGTGCAGTTTTGGGTTTTGACCCAAACATATAGAAAATAGCTTCAATGGACAAGATTACTTCAATATTTATTTAAAATGTTGAGCTTGGACTTACAAGTATATAAG
Organism: Hylobates moloch; assembly: GCF_009828535.3. Taxonomy (NCBI): domain Eukaryota; kingdom Metazoa; phylum Chordata; class Mammalia; order Primates; family Hylobatidae; genus Hylobates; species Hylobates moloch. The sequence continues at coordinate 22,598,357 of NW_026652288.1, read as the reverse complement.
ATTGTTCCATAAAGTCACAGAATGCTAGAAGGCCCCTCACTACACTGGTGACAACATGGGATTCAGGGAGGTCAAGAGACCCCTCCAAAGTCGCAGAGCCAGCCAGTGTTACAGCTGAAGCAAAATCCATTCTCCTCATTCCCCAGTTTGCATTCTTAAATTTGGACCCTCCATATGCATACAAAACACAGTTTCTGTATTCTCTGTTTTAAATTCTGACGTGACTCTTGAATCCTTAAAAAAAAACAACAAACTTCACTTTTTATTTATATGGCCTCGCTTTTCACTACTCGTCGTCTATTCATTTGTTCATTCAGTCAGCATATATTCAAGTGGCTACTATGTGCTGGGTATATTCTACACCCTGCATGATAAAGCATGTATGGCCCTTACATTTCCACAGGAGGAGATAGACACCAAAGAAAGAAGTAAATGATTTAGTGCAGAGTAGATTAGGTGGTGGCAAGTGCTAAGGAGAACTGCAAAACAAGGGAAAGAAACAAAGAGTGCCACAGGGGTAACTATCCCACATAGAATGGAGAGAAGAATGACTTCTCTAATATATGGTGACACTGGAACAAAGATGAAGGAAGTAAGAAGCCAGGCAGTTAGGCTTCCCTGAGCACACCATGTGATGTGGTTGGCTGTGTCCCTGCCCAAATCTCATCTTGAATTGTAGTTCCCGTAATCCCCGTGTACTGTGGTAGCAACCTGGTGGGAAGTAATTGCATCACGGGGGTGGTTACCTCCATGCTGTTCTTGTGATAGTGAGTGAGTTCTCATGAGATCTGATAGTTTTATCAGGGGCTTTTCCCCACATTCAATCTGCAGATTCTCCTTGCTGCCACCATGTGAAGAAGGACATGTTGGCTTTCCCTTTCACCATGATTTTAAGTTCCATGAGGCCTCCCTAGCCATGTAGGAATGTGAGTCAATTAAACTTTCCTTTATAAATTACCCAGTCTCAGGTATGTCCTAACAGCAGAGGGAGAATGGACTAATACACCACTCACGCAATTGCACAGGACCCCACACTTGGTTTAATGCGCTGCTGTTGCCATCTTGTGATTCTTACCAATTTTTAACAAAAAGCATTTTTCATTTTACACTGAGCATGAAACATTATGTAGCTGGTCCTGGGCCAGGAATGCGTTATCCAGGGAAGAGCATTCCAGGCGGAAGACACTAGTAAGAGCATAAGGCCTGAAATGAACAAGAAAGAGGAAGGGGACCAGTCAACTGGAGTGGGCAGGCAAGAGAAGAGAGTGATGGGAGAGGACATGGCACGGGGCGTTGAGATTGGGCCCTTGGGAGGACTGTGGCTTTCACTCTGAGAGAGATGGCAAAGCCATTGACTAGAGGGATGACACAACTTGATTTTCATTTAAAAATAATTATTCTAGGTTTGTGCTGACTCATTATCACAAGAGTTCAATGTGAGATTTACCTATTTCCCAAAATAAGCTAATGGCAATTTTGCCATAATTAGCTATGCAACTTAGGAAAAAGGCTTTTTAACATTAAAAAAAGTTTACTTAAAAATATTAAGCAAATGTATTAAAAACTTTGTGAAAGTGGCATATTATCCACTCGCCGTGCTTATACAGTCAAAACCTTTTTTCTTTAAAAGTATTCCATTATTAGTTTCAATATTTAGAACCATATAGATAAAATGCTTAACCACAAATATTCCTGTTCACAGAAATATTGTTTTTTAAAATCTAGTTTTACTAGAAAAAGCACACATGTATATCCTAGAGAATGTTGAATCTTCTGCTATACTTCAATTTTTGCTTTTGAGAGAGAGGGGGAAAAATCATGCTTCATTATTGAATAACACCACTGTTTCATGAAAGAAGACATTTCTGCCAAACGTCCAAAGGAAGGAATCTCAATTATGTTGCTGGTTAGGGCATTTCTTTTTGAAAAAAATTTAAAAAATATAAGTTTTTGAAATAAAATCCTAGTACTATCCAGTGTTAAATATATGGAATTTAAAAAAAAGAAATTTGATAGAATGAAAAGCAAGTTTGAAGTTGCTGAAGAATATTCTAGAGAAAAATAGGAATGTACTGAGTACTTAACATATAAGAGTTTTTGTGTTTGTAGTTATAGAAATACCTTTGTAATGTGGGGTCCAAAGTAAGTTCGTCAAAGTTGATGGGAGGCTTTTAGAAGCAGAAAATGTTTCTTTAGTGATGTTCTATGCAAGTATAATCCTTCCAGTACTTTGCAAGTACTTTTGAATCTTTTATTTAATGTTATCCTCATTATTCCTGAGATGGGTAAAGCAGGTTTTATTTCTAAAGTGTAGATAAAAGCTGGGTGTGGTGGTTCATGCCTGCAGTCCCAGCTACTTCAGAGGCTGAGGCAGGAGGATCTCTTGATCCCAGGAGGTCAAGGATGCAGTGAGTTATGATCACACTATTGCACTCCAGCATAGGCAACAGAGAGAAATCCTATCTTTAAATAAATAAGTAAATAAAAATAAAATGTAGGTGAAGGAATGGAAGTCTAGTGAATTTAAATCATTAGCTGAAGGTTAAAGGCAAAACAAGAATCTAGACATATTGACTCTCAGTTTGATGTTCTTTCCGTGTCTTCTTATTTGCTTCCTTCATGTTAAAGGGATTCAGTAGCCACTGGATGTGCTAGTGAAGCAGACCAAACCATTCCTGCTGAACATGGTCAGTTGAGGTGTCACTAGGAGTAAAAAAAGATAGGGGCAAAAAATAAAAACAAAAACACAAAAATGCATACCATTAAAAATGATTATAAATTAGACTTTTTCACAATTGAAAACTTCTGTTTTGCAAAAAGTACTATTAAAAAAAAGAAAAGACAAGCCACACACTGAAAGAAAACATTGGCAAAATATTAAGGACTTGTATTTGGAATACATAAATTCATCTGAAAACTCAATAATAAGAAAACAACTAATCCAATTAAATATGAAAAAATATTTGAACAGGCACTTCATCAAAAAATATGGATGGCAAATAAGCCCATGAAAGGTTACTCAGCTTAATTAGTCATAAAAACTGCAGATTAAAATCACAACGAGATACACACAAAATAAATAGGCTGCTAAAATAAAAACAGCAGACAATGCCAAGTGCTGACGAGACTGTAGAGCAACTGGAATGCTCATGGCTTGCAACAGGATGAAAATAAAACATGTTCAGCCGTTTTGGAAAGCAATTTGTGAGTTTTGTTTGTCCACAAGAGATAAAAACTTACAACCGCACAAAAACCTGTACATGAATGTTTATAGCAACTTTATTCATGATTGGTCTAACCTGAAAATGATGCAAATGTACTTAAAGTAAAATAAATAGACAAATTGTGGTATATACATGCAAAGGAATAGTATTTACCAATATTTAGCAAAATAAAGGAACACCCTGTATAAAACTCAAATTCATTCTGCTAATTGAAAGAGGCTGACTCAAAAGGCTGTATACTGCATAATTTCATTTCTGTGATATTCTAGAAAAGGCCAAAACAGATCAGTAGTTGACAGGGGCTGAAGACAGGGGGAGAGGTTGACTATAAAGGAGTATGGGAACATGTTTGAAGGTAATGAAACTGTTCTACATCTTGATTCTGGAAGCTGGTACATTATTTATAATCTTATTTTCAAACTCACAGAAATGCACTTCAAAAATGGTTGATGTTATATGTAAATTGTGCTTCATGTTTTGTTTAAATAATACAGGTACATAAAATCTAGTTGAAACTAAAAGGCATGATACCTAATTGATATAAAATTTCCAGACAATAAGAAAAACAAATTGTGCAGAGCATCTCATATTTGATAGTAGAATTAAATTAGTAATTGAGGCCGGGCGCAGTGGCTCACGCCTGTAATCCCAGCACTTTGGGAGGCCGAGGCAGGTGGATCACGAGGTCAGGAGATTGAGACTATCCTGGCTAACACGGTGAAACCCCGTCTCTACTAAAAATACAAAAAAATTAGCCGGGCGTGGTGGCGGGCGCCTGTAGTCCCAGCTACTCGGGATGCTGAGGCAGGAGAATGGCGTGAACCTGGGAGGCGGAGCTTGCAGTGAGCCGAGATCATGCCACTGCACTCCAGCCTGGGCGACAGAGCAAAACTCTGTCTCAAAAAAAAAAAAAAAAAAAAAAAAAAAAATTAGTAATTGAAATTTCCAAGCACTATTTCTGAAAGTAAAAATTTGAAGATGGTTGGGATAGAGCCCATATTCAATTTTAAAAGCTATATGTTAAAGCTAATCATAGCAATAAAAGTCATAAGTGGTCTAAATAGCTATTATCATTTGTAACATGAAATAATGTACTGAGAAAGCCTTTACTTACAAATTTATTTAGCTATATAGAAATAATCTGAATAATCAAGCCTTCAGAATGTAAACCCCAAAATTTTTACTCAGCAAAAGCAAATAAAGGATTAAAAAACTAACCTTAGGGCCACTCTTCAATTGGTCAAAAATTGTTGATATTCTCTGAACCCTTGGGAATCATGTCAACTCTAAGCTTAGTATTGCGTGTGAATATTGCTTATTTACCTGAAGTATTTTATAATCCAGTATTTAACAAGGTGCCAACATGGCAGTTTTGCCTTGCAGACCCCATCAGTCTTTTTCATACGTCAACTGTAGTAGCTTTCAGGATTCAGTTGTCCAAATGGACAAACATTGTAGTTTTGTGTAATTTACTTCCCTGTCTCGGTCTTTGATGCAGTCTCTGCTCTGTGGTTGAAAATACAAAGACCTCAGGTTTAATAAATAAAGTTATGCCTTCCACAAGGTAAACAAGCAGTGTTTTGTATTCAGGCAATCAGATTTTAAAAATAAAAATGAGAGAATCAAAGAAGTCAAAATGAAAGCAACCTTGAAGTACCTTTTTTTTTCAAATCTACTAAAATAATAGCAAACAAACAACACTTGTTTTCAGTCCCGCTGATGATATAATAAAAATAGTGCACCCATTTTTGGTTAAATGGCCTTATAAATTCCTAAAATTAGTTGGGATAATAAAATGGAAGTACATTGTGAGATCTTACAAAATGTACATTTTGATTAAATAATTCTCCATTTAAGAATTTATCCAAAGGAAATAATTTGATGGGAACAAAATGATGCCTGACCCATATATCATCCCAGAATGAGCTAAAGTAGCATTAAAATAGAAAGCTAATTAAATGTACACCATTAGGGGACTTGGGTAAAAAAGAAATTTAGTGGAATATAGACAGCAGGGACCTCTAAGGTAGCATGAGAATTAATTCTAGCTACCTGTGGTCAGCACCCATGTTTAAACATCTAGTTCCTCCCTATACCACCCCTACGATGATGTCAGGCACCATGTAACTAACTATATATTTTGTTTGATAATTTTCTTCATTGCCTGTCTCCTTTAACTAGAACACAAGCCAAACTATGAGTGCAAAGATTTTTGCCTGGTATTTTTCACGATTGTATCTTCTGTGCCTAGAGCAGTTCCTGGCACATAGTGGACAAAAGAAATGAATATTTATTGGAACAAAAACAGAAATGAAAAAATACCCAGTAGGCACTTTTAGTGGCACAATTTTGATTCTGTTTCTGTTTTTGCTTTTTATTCCATAGTTCATTTTACTAAGCCCTCCTGGTAGCCAGACACTATAACAGGTGCTGGTTTACAGGCATGAACTTGACAGTCATGATCTGGCTAGAATGGAGCTCACAGGCTGATGGGAAGGAGTTGCTGGAGCAGTGATTATGAGGGAGATAAATGGAGAGTAGAGCATGCCATCGCAGTGTGCATCATGGGGTGCTCATCTCCTTGGGGATTAGAGAACTTCCTAGAAGAAGTTGCATCTACTAAAATCTTGAGTGATGAGAAGGTGCTCACTAGAAGTGTTCCAGGCCTGGCAGGCACACATGAAAAAAGACCAGAGCCATAGAACTTGGTACTTCTAAGGACAGAATGAAGACCTAAGCTGCTGTGGTTGGGGCCCTGACAATCGCTGGGGAGACCACTACAGGACAAATAGAGGATAGACTGGATTGTGGAGAAACCTCATCAGGATTTGGTCTGTATGCTAAGGATGAGGGGAAATAACTGGCAAAAGATAGATTTAAACAGAGAAGTGAGATGACCCTATTTGAAGTTTGCAGGGATGGGTGTGGCTGCAGTATTGACTGGAGGCAGCTGACCCCAGAGGATCACACAAGTCTGGTTGGGAGGCCAGAGACCTGGGTCCAATTCCTGCCCTGCTCCCCAACCTCCCACCGATAAAGGAGGCCTCTAACCTGTCTGCCTTGTGGAGTTGTTACAAGAAATAAAGGAGACTGGAGAGTCCATAGCAGGATGTGAAATGCTGTCAATGTGACATGCATTTTGTATTCTTTATCTGACCTGGAAAAGGAGAGCATCCAAATGAACTTTGTATTTTCTTGGTCCTCATATTTAAGCTGAGAAATGGGCCTACTTCTCACTAATTTTCCATCTGAGAAAATTAGAAGCTCTTTGTTTGAGTCACACTCACAGTTCCCTTGGACGGTAATCACAGCCTTGGGGATGGAGAACAAGCAATCTGCATTTTCATTGCTTTTACCATATAGATTAATTTGGTAGCAGAAACACATGCTTGCTATGAAGGTATAGAGCAGCTAATCCTTGCAAAATTCTTGCTGCTGTCCCACAAATAAGCATGAGCTCATGCCAGTCCCTGAGGGAGGAGGTTTCCCTGCAGAGTGCCCCTCACCCACAGGGGTGATGCAGGCTGCTGGCTCCCCACTTCTCCATTTCTAATCAATTCCTAGCCTCCCCATTTCTCCATTTCTAATCAATTCTTAGCCTGCTGCGGCTTGGGGCCCAGCCTTTCAATTATTCAAGAATTGGAAAGTATTTGTTGCCTGATGCAGGATTTGCTTTTATTCAACAGAACAAAACCCTGGTAGGTGAGATTCAACACCCAGGGCAGCGAGGTCTCTAGACACATGCAGATTGCTGACAGAGGGGCAGTTGCTCTGGGAAGGGGTCCGGTTCAAACAGCATATAGAGTGGAAGGAAGAAGGAAAAATAAAGGCAAAAAGAGATGAATAGGAACATCCTGATTTCACCTTCTATTTATCCAACTAGAAAACCAGAGCATGCTGAAATAATGGAAACCTCAGGCTGCGGTTCAGGCAAGGGGTATCTTCGCAGAAAGCATCCCCGGGCTGGGTAGTGAGAGCTCCGGGTTCTAACCTAGATTTTGCTGCTAACTTGCCCCATGTTTTTGGTAAATTATCTCTCTCATTGGGCCATAGACTTCTCACCTGTGAAACGAGGAATGTAGATTATGTGATCTCTAAGTCTTCCTTGCATCTCTGTTTTCTGATACCAGAGCAATTCTCAGGCCTTGGTAATAGCCGTTAGTAAATCCTCTGCTTAGGATGGAGCTGGTCTCCCTATAATCTCTTCTGCTCATTGTCATCCATTTAATCCTTATTGTTTTTGTTAACAAACAAATATTGAGCATTTTCTGTGTACTTGGGGGCACCTGTTCAGGGGATCCCAGTCTATGTGTCTCAGGTGATACAACCAGATCATGAAGAGCTAGTTGAGCGTCACCTCTATTCTTACTTTTTTACTGGACTCTGCAGACTTATTTAATTCACAACAGAAGAGCCTTTTAATGAAAGCTCTGGGAGTCCCATTTATTTACTCCGCTATTCATTCAGCAAACATTTATTGAGCATAAACTATAAGTCAAGTGCTATATAAGGGAAAATCAAAGGTGAATGAGACAAAGATTCTGCCCTCAAATTCACGTTTTTGTTGATGAGACTGATATATAAAAGGAAAACTGTAATGCAGAGAGATAAATGCAAGAGAAGTTATATGCACAGGGAATTAGAGCACAGAAGAGCTGTATCATTGAACACTGCCTGGAGATCCAAGGAGCGCCTCTCAGAGGAGCTGGGATCTGAGCTAAGAGTTATTTTTAAATAGCTGTATAACTTCATTCTGATTATGAAATGTATATATGTATGCATGTGTATAATTCAGAACATTCAGAAAAGAAGAAAGTAAAGATTACCCCCTTTCCCATAATTAAAGATAATAACTAAAAATACATTGGAATATATATTTAAGATATTTTTTGATTTTTCTTTTCTTTCATTCTTTTGACAAAAAACACCCCATAAATACTGTGCAAGTTTCATTTTAATTTGATGCCATTGACTTTTTATATCAATAATTATAATTCTTCTTTGTTATTTTTAGTAGCTGTATATCACATTCTATTTTTTAGATGCCCTGCTATTCTTTTAACTAATCTATTGATGGATTTGGGTTTATTCTAATTTTTCACTATTATAAACAACATTGTGATAAAAATGCTTACCCTTAGGACAAAGTCTTAGGGGCTGGATATCTGGGCCAAAGGATATCTTAAATATTGATACATACTGCCAGATTGTACTTTAGTTTTCAAGTGGAATTATCTATTTATCTCTGTGTGTATATTCATGAGTGCACATGTGTTTTCCTTAGCTAACCTTGAGTGCTTACTATATTTCAGATACTAGACTAAGTGCTTTGCATACATTGTCCGATATAATGATTGTAACTCTTCATACCAAGCAAACCACTGACTCATACACTATTATGGCAGATACTTCAAGAAAAATAATCCACATTTCATTTTTCAACCCAAGAAACTAAGTGGTATTTAGAGGCAGAAGAGTAGGTATATAAAGTATAAAATAAACCATAAAATCTTGTTAGTCATCCTGTGCCTTTGTCCAGAGTTCACGACCTTCATGACCTTAAACTTAAATGCAACTGAAGTAGTTGTCCACCCTGGGTCTATGACTGCTGCCACGACTAAAATCACAACTTGCAGAAGACCACTGCATTTTTAGTTCTGTCTATCAACTGATGTTACCAAAATTTTTCCTAGAAATACAGAGACCATAGGTCCTGATTTACCTAGGAAGGTCCTGGTCTATGCCTGTTGTCTTGAAGTAATTATTGATATTGTGGCCTTTCATTCTCAAAATTGTCCCACTTTGGATAGAACCTTATTTTTAGGAAACGTGCACCCTGGGCAGAAATTGAGTAGTGAGATTGCTAACTGCTGCCCACTCCCTTATGCTTTAGGGGAGGACATGGCTGTCTCTAACTTTCTAAAGCAACTTACCTTCCTGATCGTGCATGAGGATATCTTGCCCTCTCACTTATCCAAATAATTAAGAACCAGAGAAAAGCAAAAATACCTGTGTAGTAAGAATCAATTTTTTCTGTAATAACAGTTTTGCCTTTGTCTATGGAAGAAATTCTTATTTAAAGCCTGTCTTCTCTTGTTTTTCGCGCAAACCCCCAAAAGCTTGGGTATCTTATTTCTCACCCGTAGGTAACTGAAAGGATAGGTTAGAAGGAAGGAAGGAATCCTTAAGGAAAATACCTTGGCACGAACAAGAAGGGACTGAAAGCAGCCTGAATGAGAGGGAGAAGACACAAAGCCTACAAACAAAGGCAAGAACTGCCACCGCAGGTTACAAGCAACCCCCACCTACCACAATGGACCTCCAGAGAATCAATGCAGAGGGCAGTCATGGGAGTTCATCGTAATAGACCTTGAGTTATCAAGAAAATGTTTCACTGCATTTGATAGGCACATTTAAGAAAGTAGGGTAGAGGGAAACATTTAAGATGAGATCTCCATCCAAAATATTTCATATTGCTCAAATTAGACTTAGAAGAGATAAGCATTCAGCAAGCTGAGTACCTTGATTATACAGAATGACTTAACCTTCTAAAAGTCATGGGCAGCTAAGAATTTAATATATAAGAAGAAACATTTAAGTCATCTTTCCTGCCCTCAATGACTTCAAATTCTTATTGGTAATATAAGTTTTCAACCTTCCTAGATGACTTTGCATCTTAATAAAGAACGGAATCTTGCCTTTAAGACACAGTGCAGAGTGAGTCAAACATGCTCATGGCTAAGAAGAAGGCTGAGGGGTCCCCAGAGAAACTGACGTTACCACTCTGTACTAATCAGAGACAAAATTATAGATATTCAAGTGACAAGTATTTCCAAATTCTCGGAGTCAAGATCTTTGGAGTTCTGAGAATTCTGGCTGGATGTCCATCAGGCCTCTGCTTAGTAATTCCATCCATGGCAATGTTTAAAGTGTAATGAGAACTCAATGCAAAAAAATTAGAAGAGTCAGGACTTTAAATGGTTGTCCCCAGGAGACACAGCCCTAAGGCAGCGGACAGAGGGCAGTGGAAGCAGAAAGGGATGAGGCTACCTCCATGGCACTGTCGCTCGCCTCATTGGTGCCCCCACAGGAAACTCAGTCTGAAAGGAAGGTGTTAGATGGTAAGGAGGCCACCCTTTAGAAGCTCAGTCCAAAACCTTGACCCAAATCCTTTATCCAACAGAGTGGTTGTGACATCACTTCAACCTGCTGAACTGTGATGCGTTCCTGCATATTGTTACCAAAAGTAATACAGGTCAACGTTTCCCTGAAAGAAGCTTAGAATGTCGCTAACCTAATACTTGCTCTCTTTCTGGGCAGTAGAACCTGAATCTCTGAGATCCAGGCGGGAAGAACAGCCTCTATTTCCAAGTAAGCATCTGTTGACTCCAGTTAGCATTTCTGGGGTTTTAAGGTGCTTGTTTCTCACTCTCTTCTGCTGGAGAAAAAAAGCAGCAAGGCCATATATAGCTGACTCAGCTGTGCAGGGACCAGATAAAGCCCATCCTCCCTAGCCTTGGGCTGAGGCAGAGAGAGTGGCTGCTTTTGCTGCATGATCTCCTTTATCCAAGTCAGTATCCATCTTCTATAATTGATGTTTATAATTTCATTATTAGAAGCGTATTCCCTTGAGGCCTGTGTGGGTTGCTTTATATGTCTCATCAATCATTACACTTATCATGTGCTGAAATAAGATGTGCAGAGGGCAAGGACCAATGGTTCACAGGGACCCTGGCACCTGAGATCTGGGAAGGTGCTCTACAGCACCAAGGGAACGCTGGAGATAGCAGAGACACACTCTTCTACCTCATAGCTCGAGCCCTGGTGCTGATCCTATACAAATTCTGTTCCTCTACCCCGTGTCTTCTATCATCTCAATACTGCACACTCTCCAACCCACCCTGTTGGTCATCATGGTCTCCTGGGAATATGGTTGCTGACTTTAACATCTAAGGAAAATCATATCTGCTACTTTACTCTGGAACAGCTAATTTCAAAATATTTTATGTTTCATCTAGTCCAAGGTTTTCAAACTCAGTTGCTGTGAGTCCTAACAAAGAAGCTCAGGAAATTAAGGGGAGACAGCCTGACCCCAGAGTGGAGGTTCCAGAATCAGATTTTGATGTTTCCTAAAAAAGGCATTAACCACCATCTCTAGACTAGAGAAAACTGTCATTGTCAACCTGGGGTGTAGGAGGCTATGCTGTCTTAGGGATAGGCTAAGGTTGTTTAAACCCCTTGCCCAGCTCCAAGCAGGAAGCGGGGCTTACTATTCCTGCAGAGAGAACCCAGCTGAGACTACAAGCCCCAGGGGATGGGGCACCATGGCTCAATGCACACAGACACAGGTGCATGCACACATAGGCACACACACACATGCATATTAACACACACACGAAGGTAGAAGTCAGTGGAGGGCCTGTCTGAAGGAAGGTATTTCACCATGGGAGGAAGATAGAATGATGCTCTCAGCTGGAGAATTGAAAACAGAGACAGGAGTCAGGAAAAAGCAAAACTGCCAGCTTCATTTTGCTCCCCGAGGCCAGGGTGCTGCACTGAGCTGGCCCTGCCAGCACTCAGAGGTCCCTGTCATATCTGCCTGTCCTTTCCAAGGTGCCAGCCCAGACAGCCCACCTCTCTGTGTAACTCATTTCCACATCATCTACACTTTCCAATAAGCTCTTACTCTATTAGATTGCTTCCAGGAAGAGCCAAATATTAAAAATCACCGGTCAGTCAGTTCTTTATTCTGTTAGTCGCCAAACTGATTTTTTAAGCTCAGAACCAATAAAGCTGTGACGGCGAAGAACGGATATAGATTTCTCGTTCCCACACACTCATATATAATAATAATAAAACTTTATTAAACAAGAGACATGTTGTTTCAGGGAATTTTTCTTTCCCTTCTCCGGTGCCCTGAGGCTAAAATATACAATCTTATTAACTTCCTGGAAGAAATACTTCATTCCCTTGGTGAAAATGCAGAACATTCATCTTCTTGGACCTGGAAAATGAGACAGGCTCTTGACGAAAAGGTGCGTAGGCCACAGTTCTATCCAGGGAAATCTAGGGAATTAGTGTGATTACAAAACTTCCCAGGAATCTCTGCAGAGTGCACGAAGCGCTTGGAATTGGCTACTCTGGGACGTCCCAGGGCAGAACGGAAAGGAAAAGGGATGTGAAAGCAGGTTGGTCCTCCGTGGCACCCCAGATCTGAGGGAGGCTGGAAGTTCCATTTAGACCACCCTCCCAGTCAACATATCGGGGACTGAGACTCGCGCAGGGGCTGTCACTTACCCAGAACGACACAGAATGGATGGTGAGCAGGAAACAGAACACTGGCATTCGTTCTGAGCACTCCCTTCTCTGCCTTCCACCCAGCAGTCCTGGCTTGATCTAAAAGGAAATGCGACAATGATTCCTACATTTCCTGTTAAGAGGCTTCACACTGCTCAAGGAGGTCAGGGGCTGTGTCCTTTCTTGCTTTTGCTCTCTGCCCACCTCAGAAACAAGAGCCATGCTATTCATGAGGCAGTGGATGTGTCAAAATCAGCAAAATCTGTTGAGCGACTAAATGATCTCCACCAGGTGATGAAGAAGATCCGAACACAGAAAACTAATTCATATTGTTCCATGTGACCATGGGAAGTGTTTGGTCCAGGCAGGGTCAACACTCAGAACCCTGAAGCCACTGTGTCCCTGTTTTCTAGGGTCAGAGCCTTGAAGAAAGAAGACAAGGACGCAAGCTGCCACCAAGTATGTCCAGCCAGAATATTTGTCAATGTCTCATGGAAGGCTGTTTTGGCACACCTAGGGGTTTGTGATTAGCTTTGGGAGGACCAGAGGAGGGGATGGTCATGGACAGGCAACACGCAGATCTCAGGCACTGACTGGGCCCTGAGACAAAGGAATGCCCCTATGTGCCAGCACCCAGCTCCGCACGGTGGCATGGGGATTTAGGGTGGTCCTTAGGAGTGAGGGGCTGTTGTGAACTGAACTGTGTCCCCAAACAAAATTGCTTTAAGGCCTAACCCCCACTATGACTGTATTTGGAGGTAGAGCCTTTAAGGTGGTAATTAAGGTAATTATAGTTAAATAAGGTCATAGGGTGAGCCCTAATCTGATAGGACTGGCGTCCTTCTAAGAAAAGGACAAGATACCGGAGTTCTTTCTCTCTGTACCAGCACACAGAGAACAGGCCACAGCAAGAAGAGGCTGTCAGCAAGAGGGAAGAGAAGCCTCTCTAGAAACCAACCCTGCTGGCACCTTGATCTTGGAACTCTAACCTCTGGAACCATGAGAAATAAATTTTTGTGATTTAAGCTATGCAGTCTGTGGTATTTCGTTATGGCAGTCCAAGCCACAGAGGATGGAGGCTGACAATGAGGGCCAGAGTCTCAGGCAGGACAAGTACAGCAGGAGTCAGGGCCAGGGGTGCAAGTTCTTGTTGCCAGCTCTGATATGGGCAAGTGGTCTGCACTTGGTGAGTCTCAGCAGAACAGAGCAGCCATGGGCTCCCCTGACTCTGATATTCTGTGTTTTATCCTTTTCTGAGGTGCTAAAACAAGACAGGTACTCCTTATCATTAGCTGGAGTCTCCCCAGGAAAATGGAAAAGGGATCAAATGACCTCTCAAGGCCATTGTCATCATAAGACTCTAACCCACTGGAACAACAGAGATTTATCACTGAAAATGTTTTATTGGGATTTTTTTAAGCCGCAAGATTAGAAATCTTTTAACTCCATGTAAAAGAAGCAAGAGTGGGGTAATTGTAAACAAGTATCTATTTGTATTTCAGATTACATATTTCAGGTACCATTTAGTGAATCCAAATTAGGTACCTGTCAAATACACATGACGTTTAACAGGGGTTTTCTAGATATTTGTACTGTATAGGAAGTGCTTCTAACGCACATGACAGTTGCAAAGTGCTGGACAGATGCTGTTGCCTTCCTTCCCCCACCCATGAGGGTTAATTTGTAGGAATCCTCCCAATGTCCCTCTGACACCCACTCAGCATCAGCACTCTAGCTTTGGATGCTGGGCCCAGCCTCCACGCTCAGCCTCCCTGACTGCGATGTTTTTCTGTAGATCCCATTTAAGATCAACCATCAAATGTTTTCCAAGCAATTACTGCACACTCAACTCCGTGCTTAGCTGAACTCTGAGACAGCAACTGAAATGACCTCTGTGGTTACTTCCAACTTGAGAGACAGGGCAGGCTGCACAGACATATGTTCTCAGGGAGCTGAGATATTACTCCCTCCATGAAGCCTCTCTAACTGTGGCAGGCAACATAAATGTGCACCAAGCCCCATTCATTCCCTTTCCTCATTCCCTTCATGGAAATTGTGTTATTCCCTTCTCATGCTGTTAATAAAGACATTCCCAACTGGGTAATTTATAAAGGAAAGAGGTTTAATTGACTCACAGTTCCACATGGCTAGGGAGTTCTCACAATTATGGTGGAAGGCAAAGGAGGGGCAACGTCACGTCTTACATGAGGCAGGCAAGAGAAAGATAGCGTGTGCAGGGGAACTCCCCATCATAAAATCAAGAGAATGGTATGGGGGAAACCACACACCCATGATTCAATTATCTCCACTTGGCCCTGCCCTTGACCTGTGGGGATTATTATAATTCAAGGTGAGATTGGGGGGGGGACACAGCCAAACCATATCAGAAATGTAGTCCCTTTCTAGATGGGGCCATGTGACAATAGAAACGTGAGTGGGAGTGATGTAAGTCCTTTCCAAACCTGGATCTTAACACTTTCCTTTTAGCTTGTCTGTCAGTTGTAGAGGGAACTAGTATAAAATGTCAAGGTCCTTGGAGCTGGAGAGACCTGCTACATCCAAGAAGCCTGGATCCCTTAGTGAATGTGTGGAGTAGAACAACCCACCCGCCCCCCAACCCCCTGCTGCCAACCCACATTAGACAGACAGGGTGACAACAGTAAGAAGGAAACTCCTATTGTGCTAAGCCACTGAGAGTTGGGGGTTTCTTGTTATGGCAATTAGCATCTCAGAACGAATAAAGTGATTGACTCAGATTGGAAATAAGAGTCATTTGATTTCTAACTGAACATGCTCCGAGATGTGGGAACACTAATAGTACAATTTTCTAATTCCATAGAGCTGTGAATACAAACCATGGTCTCTCTGACTCCAGAGAGCATGATCTTGATCCATTTCTTCTCTAATACTCTGGGCTATAGTAGTAGCCATAGGATGCTGTGTGATAGCATAAGGAAAAAGCCTTAACTCATCATACTCCTAAGTTGGTAAAACATTTTTAAACAGTGCATATGGGCATTTTTGTTGCATCAGGTGAATTCTTTCTCTCCTTTCACCAGCATGTTCCCGTCTCATTCCCCCAAGTATAACCTCCCAAAATAAACTGAAACCGCTTTTGAGCTGGATCTAGGATCATCGCCTGGGTTCATCCTCAGGTCGAAGGCAGCAAGTTCATAGAGAGTAGGCTTTGTAGATGGCCTCTGTGACACTTTCCAAAACCTGCTGAGCTGCTCAGAGTGAGATCTGATGTGGTAACATGTTAAGTCTGCCACCCATAGGCATGTGGTGACAGAGAGGTCAGCAGGGGCCCGGGGCTGGGGGCCCAGGACTCTTGAGATGCACTTCTCCTATTTAATTGAAAGGTTCGAAACTAGATAAGGTCATTGCATTCTCAAGGCTGCCTCCCCACACTGGGTCTTGGCAGCACTATCTTCAGTATAAATCACATTCCAGCAGCATAACTGCAGAGCTTCAGGGATCATTTTGGAATACTAGGATGTTAATGCATCAGGTTTTGTTCCAAGCAGTGAGCCACCTCCTGGGATTTGGGAATCTCTCTTTTAAATCCAGATAGTATTAATGAGCTAGTAAGGGCTTCTGACCCCTTTGACTCATTCTTTCACTCCCAGGAGTGCTCTGAGCTTCGGAACCAGCCACATCTGTGCCGTACTGCAGCCAGCCATGGGTTTGATATAGCCGCAGGCTTTCAATGCAACTGGTTCCACTTGGAGGCATTCTAACTGCACTTTCTTTTTTTCTAAATTACTGACTAAACCTAAAAGTGCTTTGCACATGAAAGATCTGGGTAAATGTTTGTGGTTATTTTGGTGTCAATTGCATTGGTGTCCTATATAATGGAATTTGACCAGGAGCTGTCTCTAATTCTATTCCCAAGCAAAAATTACACTAGGAGGCCAAAGAGGTGGCCCTTGAAGGGGAAGACGATAAGAAAGACACATACTGGCAAGCAGTTGAATACCATTTAGCCTTTTAGCCAAGCCTGTCTCTCAATGCCCCTAACTTACATTTATTCACTTGAAAATGCCTCTTATGACACTTACTGTGTCAGGGTCTGTTCTAAATGGTTTACAAACATTTACCAATTTGCTCTTATGCATTGTTTTTTATGTCCACTTTACAATAAGAAACCTAGGACAACAGAGGTTAAGAAACTTGTCCAAAGTCATAGAAGCAAGTAAATGTTCATGACAGGTTTGGAAGTTGGGATGTCTGGCTCCAGGGATCATAAACGTGGCCACTGTACCATTCATTCTCTCCTCCACAGTTATTCCTGCTGCTCGAACTTGGCCCGTACAGTCCATTCTATCTAGAATGTCTGTCCTCCCTCTCTTCAGCTTCTAAATCCTAGCTCCTCTTTTTTTTTTTTTTTTTTTTTTTTTATTCAGGCTGGAGTGCAGGGGCCCAATCTCCACTGACAGCAACCTCCGCCTCCTGGGTTCAAGCAATTGTCCCTGCCTCAGCCTCCCAAGTAGCTGGGATTACAGGCACCCACCACCATGCCTGGCTAATTTTAGTAGAGTTGGGGTTTTGCCATATTGGCCACACTGGTCTCGAGCTCCTGACCTCAGGAGATCCACTGGCCTCAGCCTCCCAAAGTGCTGGGATAACAGGTGTGAGCCACTATGCCCAGTCAACCAGCTCCTCTTTCAAGACCAAATTAATTCTTACATGGAGCCTTCCTGAACATTCTGCACCATGCTGCGGTTGACTGACTCCAAACTCTAATAGCACAGTCATTCGGAGAATGACATTCAGAGCTAGACTGTAGAAATCTAGTTCAAACCTCAGCTCTGCCACTTAGTAGTTTTATGACCTCAGGTAAATAGCTTAACTTCCATGAGCCTAAGTTTTCTGATCTTTAAAATGAAAATAAATATCGCAACAACCTCACAGGGCTATTGAGAAGATTAATAAAATTACCATATCTAAATTACTTAGACTAATGCTTGGCTCATACTATATGATATATATATACATTATTATTTATTATTTCAAAATTTCCTCTCCTATTGCTTTTGGGTCATAGCTCTATTTTCCTTGTATGATTCCTATACACTGTGAGACTGTACTCACCTTGGAGATGAAGATTGGCTATGTTCTGTATTTAAAAAAATTCTCCAGCACTTAGATTAGCATACTGCAGAGAGTAGGCACTCATTTAATAGCAATAATTAATTAGTGAGTTGAAGGTAGCTAATATTATATCCCTGGCCACTAGGATTCAAAAATCTCTCTCTCACTGAGTTGCATGTAAATATAAGTCATAGGCCCTCATCCATTTTGGAATAGTGCATCTCAGGGGTAATTGAATCTGTCTTAGCTTAAAGAAGACCCACGCCTAAACAAGTTAACAAAGGCAGACATTAATTGAGGTGGCCCAGTATGTAACTGTGGGATTTAAATATCAATAATCTGTAAAGAAGCACAAACCTCCAAGAATTTGTGGCTCCCAATGTCATCTTTTAAAGCTTTGCTTTCCAGTTTTGTCTTCAGAGAGGCAGCACTTATTTATGATGGGGATTCTGCAGACAAACCCTGCCAGGTGATTGAGAAACCATTTGAAGACCGATGCCTCATTATCACTGGAAGCACGGAGCAAAGAACCACCTAGAAAACCTTCTGTATTTGACTATTTGGAACCCTAGGTTTATTGATTTTGGAATATTTTTAGTGAATTATCCTAAAGTCAATAAAGTTCCATGACTTGGAATAGGTCAAGAAGCTACTGCAAGGCTCTGGGTCTGCAGCAGAAGGGCCCTCTGCAAGACAGCTGTCTGCTGCTCCCGCTGACAATCTGGGCAAGAGTTTAATTCCATGCCAGCTCAGAGACCTCAAGTATTCAGTAGAAGTCTTTGTGCGTGCTCAGCTTGAAGAGGCAGGGACTCCTGCAGTCTTTTTCCAAGCACTTAACATCTGTTTGTTATTGTTTTGGGAAGTTAGCCTTCTGGAAGGAGGTAGATAAGGAATTACGGAGAGTGGAAACTACTTTTCTTACAACAGAAAGAACAGAACGGCAACATGTTCATAAATACCTTCTGGTTTTTCAAGACATGTTTTCTGGAGCATGGACATCATCTCTCATCCCTGAGGTCATCAGCAGGGCACCAAATAGCCATGATATTGACAGTGAGGCACCAGGAAGCAGATGTGGTTCCAGGTGGTTCTATTCCACTAGTCTCCCTTCCTCCATCTAAAAACATTCCCTGCCTGCTTTCACCTAGAATCCTGTGTAGCTGACAAATACCTTTTTCATGTTCAGGGGCAGGTTTGGGATGAGTTGATATTTCATCTCCTGCTGGCCTGACTGCCCCGAATGAACTACACATTAAATGGCATCCCACAGGCTACCCAGAAAGGAGTTGCTTTTCTTTGGCCCTGTATCTTGGGAGGTGTGGAGGAAAGGAGATGACTAGTTAGGTCCAGGGGAAGAGAAGCAGTGAGTGTTGACCTCCCCTGGAGGTGCCTTGGCTATTGTGGCAAGGTTGTTGTGTGTGTCACTTGTGAGTGCTTTCCCTACTCCTTCTAAAATAACAGTCTCCCTAACTCATTTAAGTCATGCTTAGTATTGTAAACAGTTGTTAAGAACATCCATTTCCTTGTTACACCTCAGCACCTTTCCCATAACCTTACACCCTTCTTCACACATTTTTTCTCATTAGATATTTCACACAATGTAAATTACCACCACTAATCATCTCTCAATTTGTATCGCTAATCTCCATGTCAACAAGCAGATCCCTGGTCCAGCTCTCATCATCTCACCTCAGATGATGGTGGTTGACCTGGACATTCTGCCTCTCTGTTCCTTGCACACCAGTTTATCCTGTCCTCTCTGGCAGATTAATCTTGTCACTGCTTTGCTCAAGAAAATTCGATGGCTCCCCTTTGTCTACTAAAAGTTAAGCTTAGCCTGATTTTTAAGGCCTTCTGGAATCTAGCTCTAATCTCTCTTTTCTGCCAGTCCCTCATCTACACTTTGTAGTTCTCATCATTCCCAAATTTACACCACACTTGTGACTCCTTGCATTGCCACATAACATATTCTTATCTTGGAATGTGCAACACCCTCTTCCTTGCTTCATCTGTCAAGTCATTTGGCAAAGAAAGTGTGCCCCCACCCTCCTAACTTCTGCTATCTTACAGAATTTGGTTATTTTTTTTTTTTTTGGAGATGGAGTCTCGCTATGTCCCCCAGGTTGGAGTGCAGTGGCGCGACCTCAGCTCACTGCAACTCCGCCTCCTGGGTTCACGCCATTCTCCTGCCTCAGCCTCCCGAGTAGCTGGGACTACAGGCGCCCGTCAACATGCCTGGCTAATTTTTTGTATTTTTAGTAGAAACGGGGTTTCACCATGTTAGCCAAAATGGTCTCGATCTCCTGACCTCGTGATCTGCCCGTCTCGGCCTCCCAAAGTGCTGGGATTACAGACGTGAGCCACTGCGCCTGGCCTGGTTTGTTTTAATCACTTCACATTATTACCCACTGCCTTGTTTGCAGAGATGTGAGTGCCTCCTGCCTACATGACTGGACGCTTAGCTTGATGCCCTATGACGCAGAACATCAGGTCTGTCACCCCCACCCCAGGTTCTCACCTTCCCACATTAGTACTTACATAGGGCCAGGAATATAACAGGTGCTTCAGAAACATTTTAAAAATAAATGATATACATTCCAGCTGTGGGAACTAGGTGGATGAGGTACAATCCTGTACAAAAGAAAAATAATCACATCTATTTTATTGTCAGTATTATTGTTGGAAACACATCTTGTGGTACCAACCCCTAGTGGAATCTTTCTTTATCTA
The DNA here is from genome assembly GCF_009828535.3 of Hylobates moloch. Taxonomy (NCBI): domain Eukaryota; kingdom Metazoa; phylum Chordata; class Mammalia; order Primates; family Hylobatidae; genus Hylobates; species Hylobates moloch. The sequence goes on along the minus strand of NW_026652288.1, from coordinate 22,578,012 downwards.
TGGTGGCCCTGAGGGAAGGACCTCCCCGTCCCCCAGTGTCAGGAAGGGGAATGGCCTTGACCTTTGCAAACATGATTTTCTCCACTTGGAATACCTTCCTTTCCTTTCTCCATACACTCTTTCTCAGTTTTCAGGACCCACACTAAATATTGTTGTCCTGATGAATCCTTTGGCAGATCTCATCTCTCCATTGTCACTCTGCGTGACTAAAAAATACATAAAAGTAATAGTTACCATAATCTCCTGGGACATCTATGACCAGATTATTTTGAGAGTATGAACCTTATCCCATCTGTGGACCTGTGGCCTGTTGGAAATGGCCCTGCGTGCTGCTTTCTACTAGTCACAGAAAGGTGCAGGCTTTGAGCCTCTTTTCCTGGCTCTTGCTTCAGGCAGAGCACTGGCATTCTGGTTTTCTCCACTCCTACCTGCGAGATCTGTGTAGCTGAGTTGAAAACGTGAGCCTCTTCTTCAGTGACCAAGGATCAAAGATGGTGGACATCGAAGCCGGTGCCTTCTGTCCCATGTGTGACAGCCTTTGGCCCTCTGCGCGCCTCTGCTTTGGAGTTCTGTCTTCTCAGATACAAGATTCTCTGTAGTTCCTCGAGGGTGCTGAGCCTGCCCCTAGTGTGGAAATGGGACTCGGGATCTGTGTGCTTGCTGAATGAACTGAATGAACAACGGCCAGAGGCTTTTCTCCCCGTTTCAATGTATATGTCCATTCTTGGGTGCGTGGCTATGTATACTCCATGATTAAGAGGAACTGAACTAGGTCAAATGAGGGAAAACAATGAACAAATCCATAACTTATATTTAGGTTTAAGCTACTCACTCTTTTCATGTGAGGTCCTCTGTGCTGGAGGACCTGACGTGAAAAGAGTGAGTAGCTTAAATCAAACTTTCAGGCATTTGTGGCCAAACATAGAACCTTTGTGATAGCTGCATCCTAGAAGTTTTTCCTAAATCCAGGTCCAACGCTGCTTTTTTTCTTTAAATGTGATCCACTAACGCAGTCTTTGTCTTAATTTTTCTTTTTGCTTCCTCTAGCTCCGTTATATCCCTTGGGGTTATTCAGTGTGGGAGGCACCATATGCCCTAGGGCCGATGACTTTTACTGATGATCACCATGTGGAAGTGAAATGGGGAAACAAGTAATACATACTCTAACCCCATTGAAATTACAAAAGGGTAACAATTTCAGGCATGCCCTGGCTCCCATTCCCGGCTTCTTTCTAATATGGTAGCTGGCTGAGGGAGGCAGTGTGGCCCAGCAATTGCTTTGTATCCCAACCCAGACACCTGCTGATTGAGAGGGACTTGGGTGACCTCTGTGCCCTTTGTGTCCTCGGTTTTATCATCTGCAAAAACAGGATACTGCTATTTGCCTCTCAGGGTGGGTGTGAGTGTCCCATAGGATGGCACCTCTATGCTCTTAGCCCAGGGTCTGTGATGTCCTTACAGCTCAGACCATGGTAGTTAAAGTCACGGCAGCAGCTCTAGATTGGCAGCCATGGGAGGTACTGGGTGCAGGGGTAGCTTTTCTTTCTAGAAGTGGTGCTCGCGGAAACCCTGTTCCCTCCTCTCCCAGCCTCCTCCCCTTGTTAGGCCTATTTCTCGAGCCAAGGGCAAGAACAAATTGCCTAGAGCTTTGCTAGCTTCAGCAACTCAAGCCAAGGAGCCAACCGGCAGAGGTCAAAGCCAAAGTCTTACGATGGGGAGAAATGCAAGTTGATTTTCTTGAGGCGGCCTCTGGTAGGAGTCCAGATACTCATAATTGCTAAGAATATATGTTGCTTATTTACTTGGGTAGCTGGACTCGACTTTAGGCAGCCATGGCTCCTGACTCCTGTTTCTCTCCTCCATGACAGGACAGGAGCCTGACCTCCCCGGATATCAAAGACAAAATAATACACTCTTTGGAATGAAAAAATGAATGAGTGAGTGAGGGAATGAATGAATGCATACATGAACATAAGAAAGATAAGGCTTCCTACAGTAATCCCAAATCTAAACCTACAGCATTTCCTTGGAGGACAATATATATGTAAATAGAGCCATCACCTTCAAAATGTCAGGCCTCAGAAAGTTCCTCTGGAGTTTAAAAAGGCCACTTCACATTTCTCCATGAAATTCCAAAACTTGACAGCTTTCTTAAACACAGTCATGGCGTGGAATAAAAGCTTCAAAAATTACGCTGTTTGAGAAGTAAACTACTGTTCAGAGGAAAAATTTTCAATGTACTTTGCAGCTATCAAAATGGAACCCGATGACACAACAGTGATTTAAAATGTAAATGAGACCTTTAGTCATGCAGATAAGGGACCAGCCATGGCCCAAGCCTAGTTCTTCTGAGGAAGAAGCTAAATCTTAGCCATTCAGGGGACAGACTCATGTACTTACTGGGTCACTGGCTGGACCAGGCCTTCGACTACCTACATTTGCAGGATTTAATGCCACTTGCACCCACTGGCTCCCAAAGATATAAAGCAGGTACTACAAATGCCTGCCTGAAGACACATTTTCACAACGGAAGTATGCAGTACATGAAGTCTAGGTTAATAATCAAAGCAGATATTCTTAAAAAAGGAATGCAGTCATGCACTGTTTAACAAAGTTTTGGTCAATGACAGACCGCATATACTACAGTGGTCCATAGGCTGATAATGGACTGAAAAAGTCCTATTGCCTAGGGATATCTTAGCTGTGGGAACATTGTAGAACAATGCATTGCTTGTGTGTTTGTGGTGATGCTGGTGTAAACGAACCTATTGCACTGCCAGTCTTATAAAAGTATAGCACATACAATTACATACAATACATAATACTTGATAATAAATGACTATTACTGGGTTATTTATTTGCTACATTATATATTTTATCACTATTGTAGAGTGTACTCCTGCTTCTATATATAAAAAATTAACTGCAAAACAGCCTGAGGCAGGTCCTTCAGGAAATATTCCAGAAGAAGGCATTGTTATCATTGGAGGTGAAAGCTTTATGTGGGTTATTACCCCTGAAGTCCTTCCAATGGGACAAGACATGGAGGTGGAAGACAGTGATACTGGTGATCCTGATCCTGTACAGGCCTGGGCTAATGAGTGTTTGTGTCTTAGTTTTTAACAAAAAAGTTTACAAAGTAAAAAAAAAAAATAAAAAAAATTAAAAAACTTACAGAATAAGGATATAAAGAAAGAACTTTATTTTTTTGGGAGATGGAGTCTCTCTGTTGCCCAGGCTGGAATGTAGTGGCATGATCTCAGCTCACTGCAACCTCCACCTCCAGGGTTCAAGTGATTCTCCTGCCTCAGCCTCCCAAGTAGCTGCAACTATCGGCGTGTGCCACCCCACCTGGCTAATTTTTGTGGTTTTAGTAGAGATGGGATTTCACCATGTTGGCCAGGCTGGTCTCAAACTCCTGATCTCAGGTGATCCACCTACCTTGGCCTCCTAAAGTGCTGGGAATACAGTCATGAGCCACTGCGCCCAGACCAGAAAATATTTTTGTACAGCTCTGCAATGTGTTCATGTTTTAAGCAAGTGTTATTACAAAAGAGTCCAAAAGTTCTAAAATAGTAAAAAGTCCTTAAAGTAAAAAATTTACATATTTACAAAAGCTAAGGTTAATTTAGTATTAAAACAATTTGTATAACTTCAGTGTAGCCTTATATATATCTGGTGTTTAGAGAGTCTAAAGTGGTGTACAGTCGTATCCTAGGCCTCCACACTCATCACTCACTCACTGACTTACCCAGAGGAACTCTGAGTTCTGCAAGCTCCATTTATAGTTAAGTGCCCTATACGTATGTGCTGTTTTTTAATTGTTATTACCGTATTTTTACGGTAACTTTGCTGTGTTTAGATATGCAAATACTTGCCACTGTGTTACAGTCGCTCACTGTATTTAACATAGTGACATGCTGTCCAAATTTGTAGCCTAGGAGTGATAGGCTACGCCATATAGCCTAGGCATATAGTAGGCTATACCACTTAGGTTTGTGTAAGTACGTTCTATGACATTCGCACAAACGATGAAATTTCCTAAGGATGCATTTCTCAGAACAGATCCCTGTCGTTAAGCAATACATGACTGTATGTGACCTCCAGGAATAGAAGGTTGTCTGTGAACTACATTGTGCTTTGTGCCCACTGAGTCCCCTCCCTGTGGGTGTAACTGCATCTCAGTCTTTGGAGGTACGTATGTGCGTATGTAACACTCTAGGGCTCTATGCCCTAAAAGTACGTCTAATTCAATAAACCTCAAACATTCCTGTTTAATTTTGTAAGATGAAGAGGACCCGGCAGGACTCCTTCGTGAGCAGTGGTCAACACCGTCTGCACAGACCCATTAGCACCCCCTTAGCTGTGGGCACCTGCTGCCCCAGGGCCTGGCGGTATGACTTGGGGTTGGTGCCAGAGCCTGTGGAGCCAGAGCTGTTCATAGGTTTCCTGATAGGAGCTGGCAGACGTTGCCTGGGTAGGGGTAGAACTAGATAACCTCTAAGTTCCCCTCCAACCTTAAGATCCCATGACAGGCATAGAAGACATGACAGCAATACTCTGCAGCATTAAACTAACAACCCTCCTCCACATAGAGCTATAACGCTAAAGGCTTTTTGGGAGTCTCTCCCACTTTTTTTCAGAATACCAGTCCAAAATACACGGCTTTAGATAGAAATTAGATCCGTTTTGTTCTTTTTTTAAAAATTGCACCATGGTATTAATATATTTGTATGAAAACACAGGATCATATATAAAATTACTCATATACAAAAAATTGTGAGCACTTCATAAATGTAGCGAAGACACTCAGAAGCTCTAGGCAGGGCTAAGTCAAACTTGTTTTTTAGAGGAATATAGAAACCAGTAAAAGAAACCAAGGAAATCACCTATGTATATAAAATTCTGGGTACAATTTAGTTCAATTGAGTTCAACGAATATATACTGAGTGCTTACTAAATGCTGGGCACTGTGCTAGGCTTCAGATCCATTCAAAGAAGGCCTATTTGTTTCAGGGATTGGGAGTTTTCATAGGGATAGGGAGAAAGAAATCAGAGCAAGAGCACAGAATCATTTTATTACTGAGGGCCAATCATAGGCCAGGCCTTCTGCTGCACTAAGCATTCTATGTGTATGTGTGTATATATATATATACATTTATATATATATATGCATTTGTATATATAATAGCTAATCCTTAACTCAGCAAAGGTAGTCATTCTTATTCCCTATTTTACATACGAGAAAACCAAGTCATATAGAGGTTAAATAATTTAACCCAGCTCACCCAGCCATTAAGTACTGAGCCAGATTTTGAAAAGGTGGTTGTCTGACTTCAAAGCCAAAAGGGTGTACATTATCCGTACGTTTCAGCCCATGTTTCACCATCGTCTGTCATGGCCAGAAATACCTGGCAGAAAGGAGGAAAGAGGGCCTCAACCTGTCCTATGACTCTTGGTGAGAGCTGATCCCCTGGTGTGCAGCTCCTCCTCCAGGCCCTCCTGCACTGCCTAAGCAAGCCCTCTCCCCTGTTATTTTATTTTAAATGGGCCAGATCACCATCCAGGTAGGAAGTGGTGGACAGCTTTTGAGCCTGTCTTTGAGCTGTGTTAAAGATTCCGAGTAGTCCATTTAGGTCAAGTGTTTTCCAGCCACCTTCCTAAAGTCTTTCTTTTGTTTAAGTCAAGACTACACGTGCAACCTCTCTGATGCAGGGTCTACTCAGCAGTGGTGAATGGGGTTATCTACCCTGAGGCCTGGTTCCTGGCCAGAGGGCAAATCTTGCCTGGAAGTGAGGCTTTGAAAAGTTGCTTGGCATGCTTCCCTAGAGTAAGCCTTCTAGTCCCTCCCTCTCCTAGTGTTGGAGCCAGTTCTTCACCAAAGCGGATGCTTATATGAAAACAGCAGGTTACCCCTGGCAGCAGAGATACGTCTTTGCCCCCTGTGATGGGCTCCACTAGTCTGGCAGCTACAGGCAAGATGTGTTTTATTCGTGAACATCCTTCTAGTTTCAGCAGATAATGGACTCTAGTTAGGAGACAACACAGTAAACACAGCATAAACATCGGGATATGCAGCCAGAATGAGTCTGAATATAAATAAGAGTGCTGGGAGCCAGGGAGGTAATAAGTCAGGAATGCAATGAGGAAAGGTTATTAAAAGTGAAGGTTGTAAAAATCTGCAACAGGCCTGCAAGCTTGGAGCATTTCTTGATTACAAAAGGACTAAAGGCAGCAGCCTGTCTCATCCCTGCTGCTGACTAGTTGGGTTACTGGAAACCTCACTTAAAATCCTGCTGTTACACACTTTGTTCAATTGTAAAATTGGAATTTTACATACTTAAAAAACCCACAAAAACGTTCTAGCGCTGTTGTAAAGATTTGTACTGAAAGCATTATGAAAAAGGCTGAAAATGCTGCACAAATGCAAGGTTACATTGTTCTTAATTTTTGAAAGTGGCTGAAATTACTCTTACACATCCAAATCCTCTTGTTGGTTGAATATTAAGCAAAATTCTCTTTTATAACAGAAGTCTCTCAGGAATGCATCAGGCATAAAAAGGAACCAAAAGTATTGTCTGCTGTGTTATTGTCGAAACAGACGCTTTTATTAGCTCTGTATTTGTCAGGATATGGTGGGCTATGCTGCAATAACAAGTACATCCTGAAATCCCAGTGGCTTAACAATAACAACAAAAAGGAGGATGTCCATATCTTTCCGAGGCAATGCTACTCAGTGTGTCTTGGGTATTTCTCTCGTGTCTTTCCTCCAAGAAGTGAGTTCTGAGTCCTAGGCTGCTTCTGTCTAATTGCCTGGCATTACCACAGGAGGGAAAGGGCTGGAAGAGCCCATCATGATGAGATGTTCACAGTCAGGCCAGGTGGTTTATCACTTCCATTCCTATTCCATTGTCCAGAACCCAGTTATATGGCTGCAAGGGAAGCTGTGAAAAGTAGAGGAGCCTATGGATGTTTTGGTGGGCACGTGTCTGCCTTACCTTTCCTAAAGTGAGTGCCTGGCTAATGAATGTACAAGGAAACCTAGTAGCTAGAGAAGAGACTATACTACTTTGATATAACCCTTCTGGCCAGTAAGTCTGTGGAAAGGATTATGAACTTTCACATTCTTGGGGCAGAACAAGATATCCAAAAGGACTTACTAAGCAGCTATAGACTTGGTATGTGGGTTCATCATGACTTTAATTCTGGAAATTGGTGTGTCTGCTTCCTGGATTATTCAAGGTAACACTTAAGTAATTTAACCATATTTTCAGGCTAATTGCTTCCGTGCCTTCTTAGCAGCTAAGATATAATTGGGATAGCATTACCTTTTAGCCTTCTAATGCTAAGGCTAATAGCTTTGGTCAGGCATTTTACTATTGATTAGAAGACTTTATTAAAAGCCTAGAATTATTATGTGAAAAGAAAAACTTGTTAAATGCAGTCATATATATCTTATAGCCTAACATCTGGCATTTTCATAGGCTGAATTCATCATAAATTGCTGACATTAGTTACTACCTGCAGACTGTTTCAATTTTAAAGTCATTCACTGGTAGCTTTTAGAGTTACAGAAGATATCTCAGCATCAAGGTAACTGAGATTCCAGTGTTAGGACTACATGTGAACAGAATGGACATCTATGCAAAACAATTGTTACCTTCAAATAGCAGTCTGCGTTTAAGCTAATTTTAAGTACTTTTTCCAGATGGACAACCAATTGTTTTCATCGGTGTTTGGAACTTTCCAGCAGTAAAATGCTGGTGTGTAAAGGTTACCCTTTCATTTTATCTTCAACAATGCAGTCTGTTCTTACACTGAGTCCATTCTTTCAATTCGTGAGCTTGATGATTTGAATTCACTAATCCTAAACTCCATCTGCTTGTTGCCTGTCAACAGTTGAACAGATTTCAATAAATTTAGCAACTGTAAATACATCTTTGAATAAACCTGGATGATTTGTAGGATTTAAACATTGAGGATGGTCAGCCATTATATTTATTTAAGACTTACGGATATGGATCTGTTCATGTCTCGTCATCCACAAGGGCAGATAAGAATTTCCTACTTTCTCATATTTAAAGTGGTGACATCGTTTCCTTCCAAACTTTGCAGGAGAAAGGAAATCCAGACTAAATTTAAACTGCTTGACCTGTTCCCTCTGGTTTCCCTAAGTACTTGAAATTCATCATCCATGCATCCTTTTTGCATTTCTTAAAGTTTTCCTATAGAAGAAACAAAAGATAAAAGAAAAAATGCAATACAATATATAACTTCTGTGTATTATTTTAATTTGTAAATATATTTTTTACAAATATATATATTATATGATATATAAATATTTTATTTTGAGTATATTCTGATAGCAAAAGTTATAGTACTTTAAAGGCACTGTTGAAATATTTGAAAAATACAGTAAACTTTTTAGAAATCCCAGGAATTCCCAGTAACACGTATTGATATAAGAAAAAATGAATTATGTGGCCACCTCTTTTTCCATAACTACCACTTACTGTAACCATATTACATTTCAAATATTGCCAAGTATTTTTCCATGTATTATTTCATTAATATTTCCAAACAATGTGAGTTACACACTGTCTTCATTTCACAGATGTGAAGAGCAAGTCTGAAAGAGGTAAGAACCTTACCAAAGTCACGTGGCTGGTAAGTAGAGGAGCTGGGATTCGAACTTAGGTTTCCCCTCTATCTTCTCCTTTCATTTCTTTTGTTTGTCTTTATTGAAGGAGTTGAGTGGTACTAGTGGAAGAAGAGAAATCTTTCTTCATGTTCTTTGTTGCTTCCACAAAGCCTGGGTTAATTAGGTAAAATAAGATGCTCAAGTTTTGTTTCATAGATGTCTTTTGATATTTCTGTTTCAGATGGCCCTTTGAAGGGACAGCTGGGCAGACATGCTAACTTCCTTCTATTGTTATATTAACCAGAGATGGATGTAGGCAACTCAACTTGAGCTAGAGTCCTTTCGTCTGTATCTCTACCATAAAATAGAGATTCAAATACATTTCATATTTTCATATTGACAAACAGCCTATACCTTTAATTGGTTACCTTTTTTAAAGTAAAAGTATACCAGGGTATTTACATACACTTAAATGAACTCATTTTAAGTATATAATTCAATGAGTTTGGATAAATATCTATGCTCATTAACCACAAGCCCAACAAAGATAGAGATTTCTATCACTCCAGAACGTTCCTTTCTGTTTGCAGTAGTTCCTTCCTGTTTGTTTGCAGTCAATCTCTACTACCACACATTTGGCTCAGGCAATCATTGTTCTGGTTTATGTGATTTTAGATTTGATTTGTGTTATGATAGGAATTTAAATAAATGGAACCATACAATACCTATTCTTTGTGACTGCCCTTTTGTTCTTTGTCAGAATATGTTTTTGAGACAAATCTGTTTTGTTGCATGTATCAGTAGATTGTTCTTTTAATAGGAGTGGGGTAAAATACTATCCATTGTATAAATACAGCACAATATACATTTGTTTATCCATTCACCTGTTGATAGATATTGGGGTGGTTTTCAATGTATTTCAGGTCAGACGTTTCCGTAAAAGAACATCTGTTTTCATTTCTCTTGGGTAAATATCTAGGAGTAGTACTACTTGTTAATATGGTAAACGTATGCATAACTTTATAGGAAACCAACAAATTGTTTTCCAAAGTGGTATACTTCTACCAGCAATGTATGAGAATGCAAGTTGCTTCATATCTTGACCAATGCTTGGTATTACCAGTCTTTTAAGGTGTTGGCCATTCTAATATATGTATTAGTTTTAATTTACATTTCCTTATGACTAACGGTTTTAAGCATCTTTTCAGGTTTACTTCTCTCTCTCTCTTTTATATTTCTGTTTAAATGTGTTGCCCTTTTAAAAAATTGCATTGTTTGTCTTCATATTGTTGAATTGTAAGAGTATGGTATATATTCTGGATAGAAATCATTTGTCAGATATATGTATTGAAAATATATGAACATAGCCTATTAGCACTATTTGATTCGTGCATTTTGAAGAACAAATGTTTGAAATTTGGATGAAATCTAAATTATCAATGTTTACTTTTTTTGTCCTACCTAAGAAATATTTGGTTCTATCAAAACAATAAGTTTTTTGATTCTATCTAAGCAATCTAAAGTCACAAAGATTTTTTCCTATGCTTTCTTCCAAAGTTTCAGAGTTTTAAGCTTTTATGCTTAAGCCCATGATCACTTCACATTAGCTTTTATGTGTGATAGTTAAGGTGTGAGGTAACTGGTTGGGCTTTGTATTTTTCCATATGGATATCCAGTTGTTCCAGCATCATTTGCTGGGAAAATAATTATTTCCCAATTGAATTACCTTGGTGTCTAAAAATTAATTGACTATATATATATATATATATATAGTGTGTATATTTTAGGCTTGAAATTCTTTCTTATTGATCTATGTGTCTATTTCTATGTCTTACTATAAGTTTATAGTAAATCTTGAAATTAGGTTGTGGAATTGTTCTGTTTTTTTTTTCTAAAATTGTTTTAAGTATTCTATATTTCTTAAATTTTCATATACGCTTGGGAAACAAGTCACTTTCTTAAAGCATTCTGCTGAGAATTTAGGTTCAGTTGAAATTGATAGATCAATTTGGAGAGAATTAACATCATGAGTCTTCCAATTCATAAACGGGTAATGTGTACCCATTATTTTAGTCTTCTTTAATTTTTCAAAGCCAAATTTTACAGTTCCAAAGTAAACAAAGCTTGCGTGTATTTTGTTAATTTTATTCCTATTTCATTTTTGATGTATTCTAAATGATATTTTTAAAAATTCAATTTCCAATTGTTTTAGTACATAATTGATTTTTGTATATTGATCTTGTTTCCTATAACTCTTAAACTCATTATTAGTTCTAAAAGTTTTTATGTAGATTTATTAGGACTTTCTATGTATATTAAATTAGTTAATTACTTAATTATTTTAGAGGGTAGCCCAGGCTCTAATGCAGTGGCATGATCTCAACTCACTGCAGCCTCAAATTCCTAAGCTCAGGCAATGCTCCCACCTGAGCCTCCTGAGTAGCTAGGACTACAGGTGTGCACCACCATGCCCAGCTAATATGTTTCATTTTTGTGTAGAGATGGGGCTTCACTATGTTGCCCAGGCTGGCCTGCAACTCCTGGCCTCAAGTAATCCTCCCATTTTGGCTTCCCAAACCACTGGGATTACAGGCGTGAGCCACTGCACCTGGCCTACTCTTTCATGTATTGTATTACCTTATGTGCTAACATTTTGTTAAGAAACTTTGTTTCTATATTATAAAATATATTGGTCTTCGATTTGCTTTACTTATATATCTTTGTCTAGTTTTGGTATGACATTAATGACAACCTCATAACATGAAATACAAAATGTTCTTACATCTTCTCATTTGAAAGAGTCTTGGTGTAGAAATTATTACTTTCGGCCAGGAGTGGTGGCTCACGCCTGTAATCCCAGCACTTTGGGAGGCCGAGGAGGGTGGATCACAAGGTCAGGAGATCAAGACCATCCTGGTTAACATGGTGAAACCCCGTCTCTACTAAAAATACAAAAATTAGCTGGGCATGGCTGTGCATGCCTGTAATCCCAGCTACTCGGGAGGCTGAGGCAGGAGAATTGCTTGAACCAGAGAGTTGGAGGTTGCAGGGAGCTGAGATCGTGCCACTGCACTCCAACCTGGTGACAGAGAGAGACTCTGTCTCAGGAAAAAAAAGAAAAAAGCCCTATTTGACTACTACAGCCCTCTCCTGTCTCTCTCTGATAGTTCTATACCACACAAAGACAAGAAAAAAAAAAAATAGCAGCTCCATGACAGGGACTGTGCTATCCGCATGAGTACAAAGAAGAATAACGTATGATTCCTTTATATAGATAGTCTAGTGTACGAGGCAGCAGAGAGATACTTGTGATTAGGATGCTATAGGTTCAAGACAGAGATATTGATGGGCCCTGTGCCTTCTTCTAGTTCTGTGTTTACAGACAGGTCATTTCTCTGATCCTCAGCTTTTCCTTCCTTAAAACAATGAAATTAACAATTATTTTATAGGGTGGCTTAATACATTAAATGGGATAATGAATGTAAAATGCATGGTAAAGGTCTGACCTATAGTGGGTGTGGAATCACCATTTTCTAGTTGGCAGTGAGCTGAGATCATCATGCCACTGCCCTCCAGCCTGGCAACAGAGCAAGACTCCGTCTCAAAAAAAAAAAGAAATTATTACTTTCTTAAGTGTTTAATAGACTTCACTAGTGAATACATATGTATCTGTTGGCAGTCTTCTTTATTAGAAGGCTTTAAATCACAAATTCATTTATTTTAATGGATTATTGCTATTAGATTTTCCATTTCTTCTTGTGCTGTTTTGCTAATTTGTATTTTTCGAAAAAAATTTGCCCATTTAATCTAAGTTGTCAAATTTATAGCCATGTAATTGTTCATAGTATTCTCTTCTTTTTAATGACTATTATAATAATAGTAATATCCCATCATTAATTTCTGATATTGGTGATTTGTATCTTCTACTTCTAACCAATTGTATTGAGGTTTTTAAATTTCCAATTTTTAATTTCACTAATATTTCTCCGTTCTTTGTTTTCTAATTCATTGATGTCTGGTCCAATATATATTACTTCCTATCTTTTTCTAACTTTGGGTTTAATTTGCTCATTTATTTAGACTCAAAGGGGAAATTTGGATTCTCGATTTCAGGCATTTTTGCTTTTCTAAGGTAGCATTTAAACTACAAATTTTACTCTACTACTTTAATTTTACCTCATAAATTTTGATAAATTGTTCTTCTATTACTATGTAGTTTAAAATATTTTCTAAATTTCCTTTTGCTTTATAATTTGAACCATGAAATGTTTAGAAATGCATTAAATTCCAAATATTTGTATATTTTTGTTTTTGTTATTTATAGTTCAATTCTATTTTAGTCAGAGAATATAGTGTATGTAATTTAAATTATCTTACGTTTATTGAGACTTGTTATATCACTCAGAATATAGTATATTTTGGTTGCTGTTCCATGTGTATTTGAAAATAGTGTGTACTTTGTCATTATTGAATATAATATGCTATGAATGTCATTTTGGTCAAGTAGTTGGAGAGTTATTCAAGTCTTCTATATCCTTATGATATAGTATAAACAAGATATAGTAATAGAGTTTTCTATTTTTACTTTTGCTCTGTCAGCTTTTGTATTTGGAAGCTGTTGTTAGATGCTTACACATTTATGATAATGAATGCTCAAGAATGGTCAATTTTCTTATGATAATATAAAAATATGAAAATTTTCATATTACTGTGATTTGTCCACCTTTTTCCTTTTAATCCACCTTTTTTCTTTTGTCCACCTTTTTCTTTTAATCCACTTTCTTTCTTTTAATCTATTTTATTATTTGTCTATTTTTACATTTAATCTATCTGAATCTTCATATTTAAAATGAGTTTTTGTGGAGCACACAACTGGGCTTAGCTTTGTTATCTGTTCTGGAAATCTCTGTCTTTTAATTTGAGTATATTTAATGTAGTTATCACTTAACACTTTGTTAAGTCTACTATTCTTCCTTTTGTTTTCTATTCATGTTTTCTTTGGTCTTTTCTTCTTCCTCTTCATTCATTTGTATGTATTATTTTGAAATATTCCATTTTATCTCTGCTACTGGAGGTTGCTCTAGAGTGGTGATTCTCAAAGTGTGGTTCATAGTCCATCAATATTAGCTGATATATTCTCTTATCAGCCTTGTTTATCTAGCCTTGGCATAGGCCCATTTCCAGTCTTACTGAATCAAAAACTCTGTTGATATGACCCAGCCATCTGTCTCATTAAGCTGTCTCGGTGAATCTGATGTATCCCAAAGTTCGAAAACCATTCCTCTAGCACTTAAAATGTGCATATTTAACACTTCATAGTCTACCTTTAATTATACTACTTTGCCTAGACGAGTTTTAAAACAGTTTGCTCTCATTTGCTCCCTCCTGTTATTGGTGCAATCATTGCCATAATTTCTTTTCCTACCTTTATTATAAATCCTACAATACATTTTACTTTTGCCTTTAACCATTTCATTGGAAACATGAGATTCAATCTTTTACAATTATTTATATATTTACCGTTTCTGTTGTTCTTCTTTCCTTTATGTCAAAGTCAGCTTACAGAAGAAGTTCCTTTACTGCTTTTTGCAGTAAAGTTTTCTGTCAGCAGTAGATTCTCTCAGCTTTTGTTAGTCTGAATATATCTGTATTCTACTTTTATTTTTATCGATATTTTCACTGAATATATAATTCTAGGTGGACTTTTTCTGAGATCTTTAAAGATATTATTCCATTTTCTTCTTATTTGTGTTGTTTTTTTACCTGAAATCTGTGTTTATTTACTTATTGTTTTTTTGAGAAAGAGTCTTGCTCTGTTGCCCAGGCTGGAGTGCACGGGCGTGATCTTGGCTCACTGCAACCTCTGCCTCCTGGGTTCAAGCAATTCTCCTGCCTCAGCCTCCTGGGTATCTGGGATTACAGGTGCGTGCCACCACACCTGGCTAATTTTTGTATTTTTAGTAGAGACAGGTTTCACCATATTGGCCAGGCTGGTCTTGAACTCCTGACCTTGTGATCCACCTGCCTTGGCCTCCCAAAGTGCTGGGATTACAGGCGTGAGCCACTACGCCTGGCCAATCTGGGTTTATATTTGTTCTTTTATGTCTAGTATATCTTTTTACTCTAATAGTTTTTGAATATTTTCTCTGTATCACTCACTGCTTTAGAGCTAGTATGTTATGATGTGTTTGGTATTACCTTGTGTTTATATTGGTTGGTTTCATTGAGCTTCTTAGCCCTGTAGGTTGGTAGTTTTCGTCAAAGTTGGATAATTTGGGGCATTAGGTCCTCAACTATTTTTCCATTCCCATAGTTTGTCTCTTACTGTCATTGTACACAGGTCACTGAGGTTCTGCTTATTTATTTATTTATTTTGGGAGGATTTTTCTCTTCGTGGTTATATTGGTAGATTTAAAATTCCAATATCTTCACATTCACAAAGCCTTTCTTACTCAGTGTCTAATCTGCTATCAAGCCTGTGTAGGGAGTTTTTCTTTTTAGGTATTCTATTTTTCAGCAGTAGAATTACTTTTGTTTCTTTTTATATCTTCTATTTTCTGCCTCCTTCTATGTATCTTTCTCCTTCGACTAGTTCTATTTTCTCTGTGATTTCTGGGCATGTTTTATTGGTTAATTGTTCTTCTGATTTTAGGTCACACACATTTTCTTCCCCGTATTTTATCCAGTGATATTTGATTGGATGCCTGATATTGTTTATTATATTGTTGAATGTATGGATTTTATTTCTTTAAAGAGTGTTAAGATTTTTTTTGTTTGTTTTTGGCAAGCAATTAACCCATTTATGCCTAGTGTTCCATTATTGGAAAGCTGAGCTTGTGGGAATTATTTATATTCTGCTCAAGGTCATTGCCAAGGTCTGATTTTTCACAAAAAAAACTTGCAACCTCAAGCATAAATGGATTAAATTGCTTACAGAATGGCTTGATCCTTTTGATGTTTTTTGTTAAAGTTTTTTTTTTGTGGCTTTCTTTTCTTTTCCTTTTTTTTTTTTCTTTTTTGAGCAAGCATAGAATAACATTTACTCTAGGACTAGTTTAGCTTTATTTATAAGTCGTGGTCTTTTTCTGGTCTCTAGTGAGTTCCCTGAAGGTTCACTGAAATCTTGCAACTCTGGCTTCTTGGGACTAAAATGCCTCTCAGTCTCATATAAGCTTTAAGATTTATTCAGTTTAAAGATGGCGAGTTGTTCCATGTCTCAGCATGGAACAGCTCACTTGTCTCCGTGTGGTATTCCTCCATGAATGCACAGCTTAATATTCGGCAAAAGACTCAAGGAGGCCCGATGCTGATTTCTGGATCTTTTTTTTCCTGCATACCTCTCTCCTCTATGAAACTTTGACCAAATTTTGGCTGCTTCAGCCTCCCAAAATTCTGATCACTAACTCTTCAACAGAGAACCACATTTTGTTTGCATTCTGCCTTCTTAACTTGTAGTCCAAAAAGTGCTCCTAGGAAGCAAGTGGGGCAATTCTAGAGCTGTCTTCGTTCTGTTTTCTTTCTCTGCATGATCACCATCCTATGCTTCTTATTGTCCAATTATATATGTTGTTTCATATTTTTGTCGTTTTCTAGTTGTTTGCAGAGGGAGGGCAAGTCTGCTCCCAGTTAATTCCTTATGGCCAGTGATAAAAATCCTCCAGTGATTTACTTTAGATATTTGTTTAGATGTGGATGATGAAGCATTAATTTGTTTAACATAGAAAAGTCTCTGCTAGGATTCTCAATCTCCCTTCTCCTTTCTATATTAAAGTTATTACTTTGGAAAATTCTTCAACTTAACACCTGGCTATCTGGTTCTAGTAACTCAGACTATATGTGGAAAATTGTGTTCTAACTCTTCTATTTGTTTGTATCTTTAAGTCAGAAGCTTTGCAGGGCATTTTAATATTGCATGTGTTTGTGTATTGTAGAGGCTAGATTGGGCTTATGCTATGAAAAAAGTACCCCCACATTTCAGTGACTTATAGTCTATTTCTCACCCAAGCAAAAAAGAGGTCAGATTAACCCTCAGGGGCTCCCAAGTATGCTTTGAATCAGTTATCCAGGCTATTGGAACTCATGGTTCTGCAATCTCCGTGCTTGATTTTCATGCCCACTGCTAAGTGAAGAGAGAACTAGAGTGTCTTTCAGGGTTTTTCTTGCCTCAACCTGGAAGTGAAACATTATCATTTTCTCTCACAGCCTTTGCTCAGAAATTATTACTTGGCTCTGCCCAGGTTCAAGGGATCTAGGAGATGTAGTCTCCAGGGTGCCCAGGAAGGTGAGAACTTGGTGTTGATGAGTGCTAGTGACGTGTACCACAGTGTGTGTCCGTCACCTGAGGCCATGCTTCTCTCTGCTGCTGAACAGGGCATCTCAGACTATATTGTAAGTCTGTAATACCTCTGACTGTTCAAAGGACTTTTTTTTTTAGACAGAGTCTCGCTCTGTCGCCCAAGCTGGAGTACAGTGGCACCATCTCGGCTCACTGCAACCTCCACCTCCTAGAGTCAAGTGATTCTCCTGCATCGGTCTCCTGATTAGCTGGGACTACAGGCATGTGCCACCACACCTGGCTAATTTTTGTATTTTTAGTAGAGACTGGGTTTCGCCACGTTGCCTGGGCTGTTCTTGAACTCCTGACATCATGTAATCCGCCCGTCTCGGCCTCCCAAATTGCTGGGATTACAGGCGTGAGCCCTTGCATCTGGCCTCAAAGGACTTTTGTATCCATTATCTTAATATGTCTCCAAATCCATCTGTGAGTTATGCAGGGCAGGCTGTTTTAGACATATTTCCTTGGTTGAGGTATAGTGAAGCCAGACACAAATCAAGAAAGAGAAACAGGAAAGAGTCTGACAGTTTTATTATCTCACACTTCCCTGGGGGAGAACAGAGCATGATGGGCAGGACCACTCGGGGGAGAAGCACAGGGTCACAAGGCAGTGAGAGGGAGGGGAACTGTGAACAGGCGACTTTCTCATGGCTTCTGCTGCAAGCAGGCCTAGTGTTGGCTAGTTGGAATAACTTCATCAGGCTCTAAGGCATAAGAACTACTGGCTCTCTGGCACGTGGCCCTGGTGTAATTAGGGGGTCTGTGTAGAGGCCTGAAGTGTGAAAGTCCAACAAAGGATGATGGTTGTGGGTATGGACTTAATTGGCTGCTCAAGAAGGGGAACTGACCAGCCTCTAGCCAGGGCCTAAAACCAGGTCAAGATAGCTTCTAAAAATACTATATTACACAAGTATTATTTATTATCCCCATTTTACATTTAGGAAATTGAGTCACATAGGGGCTAGGTCGTTTTCTCTAGGTCATCTAATGATTTCCTGGGGAGCCCTTGAGTTGGAACACAAAAATCTGATTCACTGATTGATATGTTTGAGAGGTTCAAAATATTCTTTCATGAATCACACGACCCAGTTAGGTGCCTGGGTTCTCCTCTCGTGGCCTCATTTAGCAGTGTTGCTCTTCTGCTTCTCATGTAAGACTGCCATATGGCAGTGTCCTGGAGGGGCCACTGGACTCAGAGGAGGTGCCTTCTTTCTCCAGTTCTCAGTGAAGTCAGTCTTCATCAAGAGTAAGCACAACAGAAGGTGAGAGCTGATATCGTGGTCAAGGAAGCAAGCTTCCAGGGCATGGCAACAATTAGAGCTGGTGGATGAAGTTTTTCCAAGACTAGATTCCCCTAGAATAGAGGTTAGCCTAAAACATCAATGTCATTCTTTCCAGGATGTGTGGCATAGAACCATCATACTGAATAGGGCTTTGTAGTCTCAAGAAGTAAATGGTATTCCCAACCTATCACTGATCTCCCAAGCAATGCTGTCCAGGGCACCAGTGCTGACTGCACAATCCAGATTTCTGGGAAGAGCAAGCAGTCCAAGACGCTGGCATGCGGTGGGGTTTAGGCCATATGAATATTAACACCTATTTGCAAACACTATAGAAATGCTAAATTGAGTTAATTTCAGTTTCTTGAGTTGAAACACTGAATTAAAAAACAATTTAAATGTCTTACTCTTTTAGAAAAAAAATCAATGGTTTAAAATTAATTTCATTTTTTAAACTCACTGTTAACTCAATAAAGCCTTTTGGGCTTTTAAAGCTAATTGTCTTTGAACTCATTTTAAATTCAGAAGTCTTTATAATTTTGATAATATTTTAAACACTATCCTCACTAAAGCAGTTCATATTAAACCCTTAGAAGGATATCAGAAAAAACTAACAAAGCCCCAGTGCAAGAATGATACATACATTTTTGAATCACTTCTGTTATTCTTGTAGAATAGTAGGAGTTATACCATCTTTGCTTAAGAAAATAGAATGTGTATACGTATATATCTATATATATGTGTATGTATATAGAGAGTGAAAATCTATATATTTATGGAAAAAGTAAAAAGATCATACAATAGAATGATATCTCTAAGGAACAGGAAATATTTATTTCTATGTTTCTATTTTAACTGAATTATTTCCAGCAAGTTTCAAAAAATTTTATAATTAATAAAACAAATAATTTATAAACATTTTAAGCCCTGAACTAGTTTGGTTTGAATGTGGTCAGGGATTCATGTGTGAATGTGTGAATGGGATTTAAAGCTCTTCTTATCAAGTGGGGGTCACATGCTGTGAACATTTTCCATGCCATTAGTCTTCTACAGCACCATTCTTTTAAACAGTTTTACAATATTCTACTTTATAAATGTAAAATCATTTATTGTTAATTTTTACATTTTAAGTTTAACAGGAACACATGTTCATGGGGAACAATATATAGGTTAGGAAAAGCAACAAGTAAAAGTACTCTCTGTCACTTTCCATTCTTCCATATCAGGTTGGATACATTTTAAAAAGTTTAATGTGTATTTTTCTAGACCTTTCACTATTTACAAATCAAAAATGTGAGTATGCATTGAAAAGAAAAAGGTTACATTGTTTCTTTTCTGTCCCACACCCTCTTTTAACTATTTCTATTTTCAGTTCTTCTAGTAGTAACCCAGATATGATTTACCAACTTAAAGTATAATTTGTGATTTGCTTAGTGTTTGAGAAATTTCCATCACTTATACTGCTTGTTTTTCCTTTCAACCTTCAATCATTACATTTTAGTTTAAATCTATTGGTTTATTTTCTGATGTTACAATTATATTAAAATATCCATTTCTTGACCCATCAACATGCAATTACATCTATTGTTTCTGTTACATTTCTTGTTCCTTTAGGGCTCAGGGTGGTAAACAGGGCAGTGGATTCTCCTTTGCATGGCTTTGTTCGTACATGCCAGGGTTCTAGCTTGTTCAATGAACCAACTGTTTCTGCTGGAGCAGCAGACTCTGTGTTCTAACTGATAGAAGATCCACACCAAAAGGAAAGGCAGAGTTGGGAAAATGTGTAGCTCGGGCTCCTGATGAGCCTTCCAGCACCTTGAATTCATTTAGGACCCAGATCTGACTTCTTCTAGTATATGGGCACAAGGCCCATGAAGGCTTTACAGTGATGACTATAGAAAGTATCTATCTTCTTTGGACACACTTGTGAGCAGGAAGGAAGATCAGCTCAGAAGATCTGGCATCAGATGCTCTTCAATATTCCTCAAAATAATAGCTGTCTCTGGAGGGGGAAAGGTTACCAAGCTAAAAGCCAGGATTTTCTGGAAGTAGTTTTTCAGGAAGCATTATCTCAATGGCCCTATCTGTCAACTTGGGATCACACAGGGTAACAGGCTTTTCAGACAGAATGGAGATTCCCAGACTCCTGCTAGCTCCGGGCAGGGAGGCAGGGAGAATTTGAAGGAATGGCACCTGCTATGACTGAGAAAGAGCTGTCTTGCTTACCTTTTGTCTTGTATGAATAATTCTCATTTCTGTACAGCACTTCCCAAACACCTTCAAATCCATCCTCGGGTGGATTACATATGATATTCACAATGGTTATACCTAACTCACCCATTCTTCAGCCAGTAAAAGCAAGGTTAGGACACTGCCATTGCTGGCATAAGTAATCAAGGCTTTCCCCAACCTGGTTTCCACTGTGCTCCAGTTCTTCCAGTTTCTTAACCATTGCTAGTTACCCACTATTTGTTCCAATTCTGCTTTTTATAATTTTATTTTCTATCTTTTACTGTTGTTTCATCATGCAATTTTCCTGTTTTCTGTGACTCATCTTAATTAAGTCTTTTCAAGGTGTTCAGCTTGGTGTACATAAAAACAACTCTTTTTATATTCATCTTTCATTGGTTTATGTGACATTTTATTAAATTATATAATGGCAAGAGTACATACAACTGGCATAAATAGGTTTGGATACAATCACAACTGACATGGCTGAGCATTCAACTCAATTGGTGGAGGTGACAGTGTTAGTACATATCAGAGATTGGCCAACTAGCAGAGAGCTTTGAGTATGCGGTGCCATCAGTCAGCATGACTTACCAAAGACATGGAGAATACTTGCTAAGTAAGTAGTTGGTAATGGGCAGAGCAGTTCAGAGAGCTTATATATCAATGAATTCCACAGAGGTTTGTCTAGGAGTCCTCAGAGCTCTTTCCATATCATGGAGGATGCTACTCTAGCTTACATCCGTGGGACCTGAGTCTTGATCAGCCTTTGGGGCTAACACCTCGGCAGATACATTATGGATGGAGGAAGCTGTGAGGAATGGTCAGAAGAAAATCCCTCTGAAAATGTCTTCCCCATTTCAGAGCTCCATACCAGGATCATGAAATTTGGAGGATATAGCTGCAATTATATCTACTCTACTAGGCAAAATAATGGTCCCTCTAGAGATGTCCATGTCCTAACCCTGGCAACCTGTGAATACGTTTGATTTCATGGCAAAGAGGAATTGGGGTTGCAGTTAGAATTAATGTTGCTAATCAGCTGGTTTTAAAATAGGGAAATCAACCTGGATTATCCCTGTGGGCTCAGTGCAATCAGAGGGTCCTTAAAAGTAGGAGAGGGAGGCAGAGAAAAGTGTAACTACAGGGAAGCTCCAAGACATTTGGTGTCAAAAGGACTAGCCCTCCACTACTGCCTATGGAAATCGAAGGAGACCACCATCTAAGAAGAGTGGGCATCCTCTAGAAGATGGCAAGGCTAGAAAGCATTCTCCTCTGAAGCCTCCATAAAGGAAGGCAGCCCTACCCTGACCTTGATTTTAGCCCAGTGAGACATTGCCGCAGACTTCTGGCCTCCAGAACTGTAAGATAATGCGTGTTTTTAAAGTCACTGTTTGTGGTAATTTGTTATAGCTGCAAAAGGAAAGTAGCCTTCTTGCTTCCTTGACTTCCTCCCTCTTCCTAATAAAGGAAATTACATTTAGAAGATTTATTTAACCTAGTATCCAATTTTATAATCCTTTCTTACTCCCTGTTATATTTAAATGCAGTGTCAGAGCTGCTGCTTGTGACTTATAGGAATGTAAAATAAAGGGCCAAACCTCTTTACAACCAAATGTTTACAATGCTTTAAATATCCAAGGAGAGTTTTTAAACAGCACTTCTGGCATGGATAGAGAAAGAGCAAGAAGCATGAAGTGCTCCACAATGTACACGGCTTAATAAGCCAAGGTGGGTTGGGTGCAGTGGCTCACGCCTGTAATCCCAGCACTTTGGGAGGCTGAGGTGGGCAGATCACGAAGTCAGGAGTTCGAGACCAGCCTGGCCAACATGGTGAAACCTGTCTCCACTAAAAATACAAAAATTAGCCAGGTGTGGTGGTGCATGTCTGTAATCCCATCTACTTGGGAGGCTGAAGCATGAGAATCGTTGCAGTGAGGTTGCAGTGAGCTGAGATCGCGCCATTGCACTCCAGCCTGAGGGACAGGGCAAAACTCCATCTCAAAAAACAAAAAAACAAACAAAAAAACAACCCCGCCCCCCAAAACAATAAAAAATAAGCCAAGGTGATGAAGAAGCAAGGGTGAGGGCCCTTCTTTGGAGAAGGGAGGGCCTCTCAGGGAAGCCGGCTTGCCATCCCCTTGTTCTGCCTGGCCCCCCGAGTGATCTTGCAAGCAACAGGTGCTGTGAAGCTTATCTTGGTCACTGTGGTCTCTCAGCACAGAGCCCCTTCCATTTGGACGGCAAGAGTGTGGGGCGTTGCAATGCAGAGAAATGTCAAAGAGAATATCCACCTTTAAATCACAAACCATCTATAGATGGCAGAGGAGAGAGCAAAACATCCAGCAGCAGGTACAAGGCTAGTGTTATAAGAAGGTAGAGGACTCTTAGGAGGCAGGACTTTTCTCAATGTAGAATCCAGTAGAGATGAGATACCTGCCCAGAAGAATGAGTTATGGAGCAGTGGCGATTAAGTCCTGAATGAATGCCAGCTGGTCAGTGTCTTGAAGTGCAAAAGAGGCTTCACCCTCTGCTCAGGTGTCGGGGTGGCCCAGTGGAAAAGAGATGAGATAAAGAGAAGTGGAAGATGCTGGGGACTGTGGGTGGAGGTAAGAGTGTGAGCAAATACATCTGCTCAGGGACTCCCAGTGGCTCAGGGGGAATATTGAGGAAGATTGTGTTATGGGACATGTCCTGAGTGAGAAGTCTAGGCAAGAAGGCAATTTGTGGCAGCTCTTTAATTCCAAACCAAGAAAATAGATGCGAGTCACTAACACCAGAAAGTCTCTGAGGTTTGTGAGTATAAGGTGACATATGTAAGCATTTTTGAGATACCAAGAATTTAGAGATGAGGCTGGGTAGTGCGGTGGCTCATGCCTATAATCCCAGCACTTTGGGAGGCTGAGGTGGGAGGATCACCTGAGATTAGGAGTTTGAGGCCAGCCTGGCCAACATGGTGAAACCATGTCTCTACTAAAAATACAAAAAAAAGAAAAAAAAAATTAGCCAGGCATGGTGGCAGGTGCCTGTAATCCCAGCTACTTGGGAGGTTGAGGCAGGAGAATTGTTTGAACCTGGGAGGCAGAGGTTGTAGTGAGCTGAGAGGACACCACTGCACTCCAGCCTGGGCAACAGAGCAAGACTCCATCTCAAAAAAAGAAAAAAAAGAATTTAGAGGTCAGAGGGAAGTTTACTCTTGTTGGATGTGTGGCTTGGGACAAGGCATCCACCTTGAGACTTGATTTCCTGATTTGTGAAGTTGGATCAATAGTCCTGCCTGTATCCTCAGACTTAAGAATAAAGTGAAATAAAGCTACTTGTAAACTCTGAAGTAGTTTGCTTAAGTAAGTTATGATTAATATTTTCATTGCTGCTAATATATTCACTTACATTCATACCAATTCATCAGAATTACCAAAGCTTTAGAATAATGTTTCTGTTTAGGTGTTTTACGGCAGAAGAGGGAATTGATTCCTTTAGACTCTGTGACCTTCTGTAGTTATTATCTAGCTGTTTTCTTCCTCTTGCCCAAATTCCATGTTTCTACTTTCTCATCCTCCATTCATTCATCTGTCCACATCATAATGGCTTATATACCCTTGTAATTTATTAAAATTGCTTTGGACAAGGTCATTAATGATCTTCTAAGTGTCAGGTTCTATAATAATAGTAATAATAACAATATAATAATGATAGCTAATGTTTAGTGAACCTTAATTATGTCTGGTATGCTTCTAAGTGATTTACATATATTAGCTAATTTAATTTTACACTATCCTGTGAAGAAGATACTATTATCAGCCAGATTTTAATGGTAAGAAAACGGACACAGAAAGGTTGTCCCATGCCCAAATCACACAGGAAGCGGCAGAGCCAGGATGCAAACACAGGTAACCATACCAGAGCATCACAGCTGTAACCACTATGCTATGCCACCCCTTCCTTTGGTGCTGTCCTCTGCTAGATGTGGATATTGCCCCCATGAACAATCTCTGGTTGGAGATGGGTATTGAAAAGCAAGTGGGCAGGTGTCATAAAGCAGTGGAGATGGCAGAGAGAGCAATGAGCTTTAGGGTTGCTCTTGACATTGAGAATTCTGTGGCATTGGCCAGGGTAGGCAGCCTTTCTAGAGGTCCTTGCTTTGGGGCTGTGACTGCCAGTGTAGAACGGCTGGTTGAACAGGCTGGAATTTAGGGAGCCAAACAAATCTTAGGTGGGCATTTGGATGTAGAACTGGCAGGCGGCTGGGAGTCAGTTCCTTCAGATCTGGAGCGCCGGAAGGGCCAAGAGGAGGGTTCATGGTGGACCTCGGTGAATTGTGACTTTTAAGGCCTCTCTGTGGCACTTTGGAGGCTTCAGGGTCTGTGGCTTCCTAGTGTGTGAGTGTCCCTGTGTTTTCTTCTGCCTCTGTGATGAGGATACATGGCTAACATGTGGTGGTCCACATGTCTTCATGACAGTCCCTTCTCAAACTCTATGTAGCTTCCTCCCAGCCTCCACAGGGATACAGTGAAATTAGAGAGAAAAAGAGCACATTGCAGCCTGCCCGTGCGCAGGTCTGCATCCTACAGAGATGTGAGAACACAAAAGGGAAGAGAAAGGCACACTTGGGAATGTTATTTTGAAGGAAAACCCTCAAAAGTGAAATAAAGCTTTAATCAACTAGAATACAGATGTGTTAGCTTGTCTGTTCTGTGATAAATTATTTTTTTCAGATGTGCATAAAGCAATTTGCCACTCATAAATTTGATGAGTCAAGACACAATCCCTTAAAACACAATGTTTGAATAATTTGCCTGTTATTTTGCAGAAATCACTTAGTAACTATGTAAAGTGAGACTTGATGATAGAAGTAGAAGTAATCTGGCATTCTAAATCAATAAAGACAAGAGCTAAGAGAGGACTCTGGGCTCCTGGAGCAAGTTGGTGCACTGTTAGATGCGGATGTCATCATGCACTGTGTCTGTGTGTGTACGTGTTTGTTTGCATGTGCATGTGGATGTGAACATGTGCTGGGTGACAACATCTCTGTTTGCCTAGAGACATTTTATTTTGTCAACAGAATGAAAATAATTTGACTGTGACAATCCTTTCTGCACAGAAAATTTTGATTGGTCTTTGTCTCCAGAATAAAGGACCTTATCTCTCTGGAAATCTTACAGTTACTTAGTTTACTCAAAAGGACAACAAACAAGACAGTGTCTACTTTGGGAGCCCAGTTTCTTCCATGAGTTTTTTTACCTCCTATGAAGATCCACACCCAAGTTAGGAACATAGCTGTGGTGCTTTGCTAAAAGCCACTCAATCTCTATTCCCCGGGCAGAGACTCTGATTATACACCATTATCCTTTTCACTCTCTTCCTTTTGGTAATAGAACATGACCCTCACCCTGACTTTTAACTGGGAACATGGCTCACGTCCACCCAGATAGAGGCTGATTGCTTGGCCTCCTACTGTCTAGCTGTGGCATGTAATTAAATTTTTAGCCAATAAAGTAATAATGAAATTGATGTATGCAAACTTCCAGGCAGTGTTTTCATCATGAAGCTCTGTGCATTTTACTCTTCTTTCCCTCTCCTCTCTGGCTAGGAAATGGCAATTGAAGCTATTCCTTTGGGTCCAGAGATGGAAGCCACAGGTTAAGGATGGCAGACCTCCCAACCTTCCTGACTGTTGAGTGAGAGGGAAAGACACATTTCTCTTACTTAAGCCTCTGGATTTTGGATCTCTGTTATACTAACTAAACCTGTAACCTAACTAAGACATGCTCTAAAAAATCTATATGTAAGCTTATTTGCATCTTGAAATATTCTGGTTGACATCTCCCCAAACAGCTTAGATTTACTTCCTGAACACCGGGCACAGCCTGGTGAGAGCACAGTTCAGGACACTGTGGTTTGTCTAAATGATTACTCCTTGGAGAGTTAAGAAATGAAATTCATTGCAGCAGCTGGGAGAATGCTATCCCAGAAATTTACACATAAAATGCTTCGTTGTTGCTGCTGGTTGAATAACTTTATTTTTATATAATTTCGAATTGATAGAAAATGTACAGAAAAGTTGCAAGAATACTACCATGGCTTGTGCAAACCCGTTTTCCAGATTTACCAACTGTATATTTTGTCTCATTTAATTTATCCTTCTCTTTTATCATGTGGTATTTGGTTTTCTGTTCCTGCATTAGTTTGCTAAGGATAATGGCCCCCAGCTCCATCCATGTTCCTGCAAAGGACATAATCTCATTCTTTTTATGGCTGTGACACATTCCGTAGTGTATATGTACTACATTTTCTTTGCGTGTATGTCTATTTGTATAGTACTTTTTTTCTGAATCGCTTGAAAATAAGTAGACTGTGTTTCACAGTCTTGAAGCTTTTGAAAAGCACAACCAAATATTTGTAGAATGTTTCTCAATCAGGATTAGACCCGTGTTGTGCATTTTGGCTAAGAATGTCGTAGCAGTGATATTGTGCCTTCTCAGTGCCTCCTCTCAGGAGCCAAGCAATGCCTGTTTATCATTTTGATCACTAGGTAAAGGTTGTAGCCACCAGATTTTTCCACTGAAAAGTTACTCTTTTCTTCTGTTTAATTAGTAAATAATGTGTGGGCAGATACTTTGAGATCTTGTAAATATCCTGTTACTCATCAGACTTTCATGAGTTTTAATTAAAATCCATTGGTGATTTTATGCACTAGGAGTTTTAAAATGGATTTTCTTGGAAAAGGTGTATCATCTCAAGAAGGAGCTTAGGGCTATCAAACTTGGAAGAAAGAGGCCTGGAGTCCAGTTTAGCCCAACAACCTCAGACAGATCTTTCAGCTTTACTTCCTCTTTTGTAAAATGAATAGGTGGAGGGGTGGTGTTCTTGGGTGAAATGGCTCCTATCATTCTTCCAGGTCTCCGACCTTTTATTTATTTATTTAAGCTTAAATTTTAGGTTCAGGGCTACATGTGCACGTTTCTTATATAGGTAAACTTGTGTCACAGTTTTTTTTTTTTTAAACAGATTATTTCATCACCTGGGTACTAAGCCTAGTACCCAATAGTTACTTTTTCTGATCATCCCCCCTCTGCCCATCCTCCACCCTCAACTAGGTCCCGGTGTCTGTTGTTCCATTCTTTGTGTCCATATGTTCTCTTCATGTAGCTCCCACTTATAAGTCAGAATATATGGTACTTGGTTTTCTGTTCCTGCATTAGTTTGCTAAGGATAATGGCCTCCAGCTCCCTCCATGTTCCTGCAAAGGACATAATCTCATTCTTTTTATGGCTGTGACACATTCCATAGTGTATACATACACCATTTTCTTTATCCAGTCTACTTTTGATGGGCATTTAGGTTGATTCCATGTCTTTGCTATTGTGAATAGTGCTGCAATGAACATACACATGCATGCATCTTTATGGTAGAATGATTTATATTCCTTTGGGTATATACCCAGTAATGGGATTGCTGGGTCCAATGGTAGTTATGATTTTAGCTCTTTGAGGAATTGCTACACTGCTTTCCACAATGTTTTCTACTGCTTTCCACAATGCACTGCTTTCCACGATGCACTCCCATCAACTGTGTATAAGCATCCCCTTCTCTCTGAAACCACCAGCAT
Organism: Hylobates moloch; assembly: GCF_009828535.3. Classification (NCBI taxonomy): domain Eukaryota; kingdom Metazoa; phylum Chordata; class Mammalia; order Primates; family Hylobatidae; genus Hylobates; species Hylobates moloch. The sequence continues at coordinate 22,549,918 of NW_026652288.1, read as the reverse complement.
CTGTTATTATGTTTTTTGACTTTTTAATAATAGCCATCCTGACTGGTGTGAGATGTTATCTCATTGTGGTTTTGATTTGCATTTCTCTAATGACCAGTGATGTTGACCTTTCTTCATATGCTTGTTGGCTGCATGTATGTCTTCCTTTGAAAAGTGTCTGTTCATGTCGTTTGCCCAATTTTTAATGGAATTGTTTTTTTCTTGTAAATTTAAGTTCCGTATAGATACAGGACATTAGTAGGTCTCCAACTTTGAGGTTCTAGTGTTTGTGAACAGCGACACTCCTGGCATCCTAGTGAGAATGGTTCTTTGAGGCATGAAATTATCACAACCTTTGTAGGATCTTTAGCATTCCTGGATGCTGTTTACTAAATTCCTAGACGTTTTCTGCAACAGAGAGGGTTTTAAAAATGACTATGCCTTCTTTGGCACTCTTCCATCAACAGGTGGGTCCTATGTTGTTAAATCTAGGTGCGCTTGTGCCTGCTTTGGCCAACATAGTGCAGTGAAAGTGACACTATGTAACTTCTAAGGTTTGCTCATAAAAGGTCACATAGCTTCTTCCTTCTTTGCCAGAGCCCTAATCTTGGAGGCCTGAGACACCATGTTAAATGTCAGCTACCCTGAGGCTGCCATGTTGTGAGGAAGCCCCATCAATAGACAGAGGTCATAAATACATTGGCCCTGACCTCATCTAAGCTCTATCTTTGAATTATGTTGGTCTAACTACTAAATTCGTGAGTGACAGAGTCTCCAGATGATTCCAGCCATTCTTCATTTATCTGAGTAATTAACAGCTGTTTGAATCTTCCTAGTTGAGATCGCAAATAATGTGGAGCAGAGAAAAATCTATTCCCAATGTGCCTTGTTTGAATTCTAGGCCCACAAAATCTGTGAGCGTAATACAGTGGTTTTATGCCATTTTAACTTGGGGGGATTGCAGCAATAGGTTAGTGGAGTCCCTGTCTGCTTCTTATGGGACTGTATCACCCTTGGATGGGAGCCACTGCAGATTCTAGCCTAATGCTTTCTCTTTCTACTGCTTATCAAGAAAATATATTTTAAATCAAAATATTATGATAAGGTGAGTGTGGTCTGTCTCATCCGTGTCCTCTAAGGGAACAAAGTTATGATTTTTGTGGTTTTTTGGTAATGTCAGCAACCCTGAAACTTTAGCTTTATTTAATCTCTGAAGTTTATAAGAAACCATGCCATATTTATGGAATACTGTTAACTTCCAAATAATAAGTCTAGTAAGAAATGTCAGTTATACTCTGCTTTAGGAGTAGCTGTGATTCTGAAAAAGCGGTGATAAAATGAATTCTGTAGTGGGAATCATATTTCTCCAGAATTACACCTTATACATTTGGAGATGTGTTCCTGAACCTTCTATATTCTTGCTTTGACATTGAAGACTGGGTGGCATTGAGAGGGGAGATGAGAGCTTGTGAGTGATCCTTGCCTTGATTTGACAAATGTGCCTAATACTGTGATCTCCTTCTCTTGACATTTAATGGCTGCCAAACCTGAGAGGGAAGCAGAATTCTGAAGTTTTTTCATTCATTCATTCATTCATTCATTCATTCATTCATTCATTCATTCAAAGAGCTAGGAATTGTACTAGGTTTTGGTGATAGAGCTTTGAAGAAGGCAGACATCATTCCTGTCCTCATGAAACTTACATTCCCTCTAGTAGGAAGGACAATGAAGAAGTAATTTATAAGTTTGGTAAATATGAAAAGACTGTGCTTCTCAAACCATCTGTGGCAAAAGACCTGTTTTTTAATCTTTATTTATTTATTTCTTTTTTTTTTTTTGAGGCGGAGTCTTGCTCTGTTGCCCAGGCTGGAGTGCAGTGGCGCGATCTTGGCTCACTGCAAGCTCCGCCTCCCAGGTTCATGCCATTCTCCTGCCTCAGCCTCCCAAGTAGCTGGGACCACAGGTGCCCGCCACCACGCCCAGCTAATTTTTTGTATTTTTAGTAGAGATGGGGTTTCACCATGTTAGCCAGGATGGTCTCGATCTTCTGATCTCGTGATCTGCCCGCCTCAGCCTCCCAAAGTGCTGGGATTACAGGCGTGAGCCACCGCACCCGGTCTAATCTCTCTGTCTGTCTGTCTGTCTGTCTATCTATCTATCTATCTATCTATCTATCTATCTATCTATCTATCATCTAGCTATCATTTTTGATTTCCAATCTGTCACAGATGTATACATCCTATCACACATGATTAGAACAGAGTTCGAGCCAATGCAATTTACCACCTAAATCTGACAACACTCAGACTGGTCTATACCCTATCCAAAAAGGTAAATCCACAGATTACTTTCTTAGCTATAACAATAACAAATTGCTAAACAAGTACCTATGTGTTTACTTCTCACTTCTGTATTTATCTTGCTATAAATCAGTGGCAAATTGGTAGCACACTGGCTGTCATACCTAGACCACATGGAGTAGTGCAACTGCAGAGAAGTAGTTTGTAAAAGGGCATCATATTGTCAGTTGCCCTTCTTCACAGCTTTCTCACTCAAAATGAGAAAATTGGTGGTAGTTTTCTCACAATGCACAAACTGTCTTTTATGTTCCAATTTCTTATTCTTTAATCCTAGGCTGATTCCAGGAGAACTGATGAGCAGAGGCTGGAAGTTACCAGTTTATCTCTTAGAATCTACTATTTGCTACATGGACACGCAGGTTCTTTTCATGTCTTTTCCAGGATCACTCAATTCAGGGCCTGACCTGGATGCAGAGTTGACGTGTGGTGTTCCAAGGTCCCATCTACTCAGTGTTGATACAATGACTCTCCAAGGTACAGTGTTCTCTGGAGGGTCTAAGGAAGGAAGTGCTCCTTAAAGTAGTTTTAAAACACTCTAATCATGAAATTCCCAGTGATATTATCTGAATTCTGTAGGTAAAGAAATGGTCACATATTAACTGAGGAACTCTTTCGGGTGAACAGATAAGAAAAGAGACACTGAAATTGTGAATGCTTTTTTCCCCCTGGATTTTAAAAACTGGAAAATAAAACCAATATCCAAGTTTGAAAGATGGTAGCTCTTTATGACCTAGAATTTCTTAATAATTTGAATTATAAATATTTTCCTTTTAAATAATTTCCCCCTAAAATTAATCCAAAAGGCAATGGCTTGTACAGCAGCTAGGTATAACATTGTTCTCAAAACTTAGCTAGATTTGTGTAAAATGAGGGAAAGGATATGATCTGCAGACTGTATCCCCCAGTTTGATGTGAGAGGACATCTTTGGGGGCATTCAGGAGGTGCAGCCTCTGGGGAACATCACATGGCCCCTCTACTTCTCATGGGAGTCTGGCAACACAGCAGAACTTTGCAATAGAGCAGAGAAATCAGCTAATCATTGACTCTTGTCAGCTGTGGAGGATATTCAGCGAGGAGTTGGAGCTGATAAAAAAAAGTCCTGCTGCTTGTGTCCAGTGCTATGTGTTTGAAAAGAAAAATTCACTCTCATCTATTTAAAACAACAAAAAACCAAAGCGGAAACAACCACCACCATCTTCCAAACCAAACAAGAAATAAAAAGTCCACCTAAGAGTTCTTTCTCCTGCTTTTCCTTCAAAATACTAGTGTTTATTTAATAGACCCACAGCCCCAGGATGGAAACAAACAGATCAATCACTAGGGTGTTCCATTATGCCCATCATCCTGAAGTCCATTGATGGTATTTATCTGACTCTGAAAGTCATCACACAGGGCACAGGTGCAGCTGATGCAGCATGACATTGGTGCTGTATAAAGAGCTGTGATTGACAGCAAGAAGGTAGAGGAAATTATGCCTTTGCACTCCAGGCAGCCAGCTCACCTCCCAGCCCTCCTGCTACCCTCTGCCTTGCCAGAGTCATCTCCTGGTCACGGCCACCATGTCTCATCATTGACTTCAATAGTATTAATATTTGGCACTTTGCTTGCCTACTGCTCTGCCTGTGTGCGAGGCTGAGATGAATATCTAATGGACCCCATCTTTGTCTGCTGGGGTCAGCTTATTCTTGTGCTGCTTTCTAGCTTGGAGCTTCTCTTATTTCTCAGATGGGATACAAGTCTCCACAGGTAAAGGGTCTGCTTATATTCAGAAGACAAAGACCAAGGCTTGAGATTTATGAACTAAACAAAAACTCTCATGCAAACCAGGAACTTACAGATGCTAAAGGCAGTGACATTCCTCAACATTTTCATTATTGGGAGGATAACTGCCTGTCACAAGGGAGCCAAAGCAAGCTAGAACTCTATGGTGCTTCACTAAATGAAATGCCACACAAAACTTGAGCTTGTCTGAGTCATGCTGGTGGGCTGCTGCTTGAGTCGAAGACCACTCCCTAGGGATGTGTGCAGTACCACTCTGCAGAAGGAAGAGTAGCCAGCAACATTTTGGTAATGAGCAAATAGGCTCTACCCACCCTGAGTTTCAGATTTGAAGCTCTGTTAAGAGCCTCTGTCTATAGATTGTGCCCTTTGGGAAGCACTTGTCTGCTCTTAGAACATGAGGGTTTGTGTAGAAAAGTTTGTAGATGTTCACAACCCCAAAGAGACTTTTTTTCCAACCGGGAGGGAAAGCACATTGCTGAAGTTGTCACGTGTGGTGTGCATGGGACAAGCATGGGCTGGAGGCTATGATACCTTGATTCTAGGTATTGCCACAAGGGACTTGATGACTTACTAGTAGGGTAAAGTCAAGTCCATTAGGTATATCTGGAAAAGGAGATCACAAATGCATTAAGCCAAGAAAGATAGGAGCGATGATAGCACTACTCTTGAGCCCTCTCCTGGCACCAGTGTCCTAACCCATGAAGGGCACACAGTCCAAATCACAGAGTCCTGAAATCGTTGCAATTCCAGCTCAGTCTAGACCAGTGTCATTTTTCTCATCTGTAAAATGGGCTGATTTTGATGTACCTAAAAACCTTCAAGGTAATTCATTAGGTTTCATGGTCACACACACCTATGACATTGAGCAAGGTGGGTGGGTCATGTGTGCTCTTGTATTTGGGGTGGGGTTATGAACAGGGTTAGGTGTCCCATAGGACTCTGAGAGGGGAACTGGAAACTTCAACTCTGCTACCGAGGTGAGTGCTACAGTGAACACATCACAAAGCTTACCCAGGGCATGCCTTCAAAAAGACGGTTTTCTCAGGGGTGAAAACTGTGATATTGTTTAAAGTAGGATATTCATTAGTTAATTTATTTATTTAGTCTTTACTTTTTACATTATTTCATTCAGTCATTCAACAGATAATGATATGTGTGCACAGTTGCCAACTCTGCTTGCTAGGGTATGTATGAGGCCTCCAGCTTAGGTTCTTTTGAAAAGTTTATCCTATTCATTAATTCATCATTCATTCATTCAATAACATGCTTACCCTATAGAGTTTACGTTCTCTCTTTAGAAGAGAAAAACAAGCAATTCCTTGCCCAGGTTCTCTGGTCTGGAGCTGGGATGATTTGTGGCTGCTTAGAAGATAACCTAAGCTCTAAAACCATCCCAGAGCCAGGCAGAAGGCTTGCTTGTCAGGGTCCTGCAGAAGGGCTTTTCATAGAGGCCCTTGAGGAGATAGGTTAGGAGGAGGAGAAGTGATTCATAATCATAATTTTTTAAAACATTTTCTTTTATATTTTTTATTTTTGTGGCTACACAGTATATGCATATATTTATGGGTTACACGAGATGTTTTGATATAGGCATGCAAATGTGAAATAAGCACATGATGCAGAATGGGGTATGATTATCCCCTCAAGCACTTATCCTTTGTGTTACAATCCAATTATACATTTTAGTTATTTTAAAATGTACAATTACGTTATTGACTATAGTCACCCTTTTATGCTATCAAATACTAGACTCTATTCATTCTTTCTATATTTTAGGTACCTATTAACCATTCTCTCCTCCTTTCCTACCTCCCCACCCTTCCCAGACACTGGTAGCCATCCTTCTACTTTCCATTTATCTCCACGAGTTCAATTGTTTTGGTTTTTAGGTCCCACAAATAAGTGAGAACATGTGATATTTGTCTTTCCGTTCCTGGCTTACTTAATAGAATGACCTCCAGTTCCATCCATCTTGTTGCAAATGACAGGATCTCATTCTTTTTTAATAGCTGTATAATACTCCATTGTATATAAGCATGAAATTTTCTTTATCCATTCATCTGTTGATGGATACCTAGGGTGCTTCTGAATTTTGGCTATTGTGAACAGCGCTGCAACAAACATGGGGTATCTCTTTGATAGACTGATTTCCCTTCTTTTGGGTATACACCCAGCAGTGGGATTGCTGGGTCATATGGTAGCTCTATTTTTAGGTTGTTTTCGGGAACTTCCAAACATTTCTCCATAGCGGCTGTACTAATTTATATTCCTGTACATGGGTTCCTTTTTTTCCATTTCCTTCCTAGCATTTGTTTTTTTTTTTTTTTGAGACGGAGTCTCACTCTGTCGTCCAGGCTGGAGTGCAGTGGGGCAATCTCGGCTCACTGCAAGCTCCACCTCCCGGGTTCAAGCCATTCTCCTGCCTCAGCCTCCCCAGTAGGTGGGACTACAGGCGCCCACCACCACGCCTGGCTAATTTTTTGTATTTTTAGTGGAGACGGGGTTTCACTGTGTTAGCCAGGATGGTCTCGATCTCCTGACCTCGTGATCCGCCCGCCTCGGCCTCCCAAAGTCCTGGGATTACAGGCGTGAGCCACCACGCCCAGCCACCTTCCTAGCATTTGTTATTGACTGTCTTTTGGACATAAGCCATTTTAACTGGGGTGAAGTCATACCTCACTGTAGTTTGATTGCATTTCTCTGATGATCAGTGATGTTGAGCACCTTTTCATACACCTGTTTGTGATTTGTATGTCTTTTAAGAAATGTCTATTCAAATATTTTGACCATTAAAAAAAATCAGATTACTAGATTTGTTTTCTATAGAGTTGTTTGAGGTCCTTATATATTCTGGTTATTAATCCCTTGTGAGAAGGAAATATTTCAAATATTTTCTTCCATTCTGTGAGTTGTCTCTTTGTTGATTACTTCCTTTGCTGTGCAGAAGCTTCTTAACTTGATGTGATCCCATTTGTCCTTGTTTACTTAAGTTGCCTGAGCTTGTGGGGTATTACTCACGAAATGTGTACCCAGACCAATGTCCTAGTGATTTCTTCCCTTAGTTTCTTGTAGTAGTTGCATAGTTGGAGTTCTCAAAGTCTTTCATCCATTTTAATGTGATTTTTGTATATGGTGAAATAAAACATTTTCATAGATGTTTTACGGTCATATGCCTGTAAAACCTGTATACCTGAGTAAGCACTAAGCAGAAAGAGTGGAGTCATTGTGTCTTTGAGTTAACTTTGCTATTACTAATGACACACCCTTGTTATTTTTTACCTTGTATTATCAACCGTATTTGTTTCATTACCCATTCTTCAAGCTTTAACTTGTGTGGCCCCTCTTTCAGCAAACACCCTGATTATAGCAGCTCGATTATATACAACCCATCTGAGTGGCTCTACACCTCAGTATCTGTCTACACATTTCATGGAGGCCTTGAGGGCTTCATAATTCCAAGAAGGTATATTGTCTCTCCATGTCTAGACTCTGGCCTATTTGGAGAGCAAGTATTAAGCACTGTCCTTCCTGCCCCTTTCTTGAACAGTGAGCACATTGTTCCCTGAGTACTGATGACAATGATACTTCAGAGGCCAGGCCAACTAACTACCAGATTGGTATTTGGACCAGACTGTGAGGTTACCTCGATAGGGCTTTCTGCATATGTTCAAGGATTTAATCTGTGCAACAGTTGAGGCTCAACTTCAGCTGTTTCCACACTTTATGTTTTGTCCTTAATGGTGCTCTTAGGGCTCTTGCTCCCATCTCAGCAGATTTTCCTGTAGGAAATTTACATGTGTCAGTTTGCCTGTAGATACTGCTATGGTATCACAATTGCGACTTGATGAGAACAATTTTTCTAAATGAAACAATCGTGGTGATGAGCTTCAGCTTCCTTCTGCCAGCCAATACAGCTGGGATGTGTGGCAGTGTCCCCTCACATATGCACACACAACCCAAGGGTCCAGCTTCCTGGGTGCTCTAGGAGCCACTGGAGCTTCCTTTGTAAGCTGTTCCTCCCTTCCTGAGTTAACAGCAGTGTCCCAGATACATGCATAACAGGTTTCCAATTTATTTCTTTTCAACAGCCCTTGGCAAACATTTCTTCCCCCCTTCCTCTTTTTATTGCTTGTCTTTACTTTATCTGCTAAATCCCTGCTTCTGGGGCTCCAGCTGCCTTTACAGCACCTGCCCTTGTTAATATCTCCGTGTTGTTGCAGTTGCTGCCCCGGGGTCTTAATGAGGAGCAGGTGGATATTATCAGGTCACTTTCAGGAAAGAGGATGGAAAGGGAATCTATTACCAGCAAAGGAATTACATAGGTTATCTCATTTAAAACCATCCTCATGCAGTAAATATTATTTCCCTGACTTTATGATGAGAAAACCTATCCCCAGGAAAGCCCCCATATGTCATTCTTTTGAAACTCCCTGTAAGAGTCAATCTCTCTTCTGCTCAAGTTCTTTCAATGGAGTTCTATTATCTACTACAGAATAAAGACCACATTCCTTAGCCTGATACTCAAAAATCCCTCAGAACCTGGCCCCAATCTACATTTTTTTCTCCTAATGCTCACTACTTTATAAATACTCAGCTATAATCAAATTGAAGTTTTTCCCTTTTTACATGGTACCAAAACCTTTCTCACTTCTATACCTTTTCCCCTGTAATTCCTCCCTTTATAGTTCCCTCCTCAAACCACTTTATCTACATATACAAATAATGCTTAACTTTTAAGAAGCTTGAAAGTCACGATCTCCAAAAAAATAAAAACCACCCACCTCCTCAACTGAAGTCACCACTGCCTGCTCCCTGTAAGCTGGTCTTGCTGTGTAGCCCTGTCGTGCCATACATTGTGTAGCCCTGTTGTGCCATACATTGTGTAGCCCTGTCATGCCATACATTTTGTAGCCCTGTCGTGCTATACATCGCCACCCCATCTGAAGCTGTGACCTCCTTAAGGTGAGAATCATGTCTGATTTTAATTTATCATCTTGTAGTATGGACAACTTTCTCAGAGTTGATGTTTAAAAAAAGGTTGTTGTGTTAATAATTTTGAGAAAATCGTGCTATCTTCTAACTACCATCTTTCTCTGTAGTTAATAATTAGTAGTAATTCAGATGCTTTTGACTAAAATGTATAAAACACAAAAATTAGTGCTAAACAATTAGCATTCTGAACATTTTGCATAATAAGGCTAATTCTTTTATACTTCCTAAATGGTTTATCTTCAGTGACTATCTTTTTATTTGATTAAATAGACATGGTCTGCTTTTTAGCAAAATTTGAAGTTTCAAAATAGTTTTAAAAAATGTTCTCATAATAGAATATACAAATTTGTCTCAAAGTAATCGTTTTCCCCATAAACAATGCATGGTTATGCAACAAAGGTAAAAATAAAATATGAAATATGCTTATGAAGAACTCGTAAGAGTTAACTTAGCTCTCTTGACTCACATTCCACCGTTCGTTTAATCATTCATTTGATCAACAAGCATTTATATTCTCAGACATATATCGTTGCCAAGTTTCAGATCTGTCCATTCAGTTATCAACTCAGCAACTCTACATGAGTGATCCATGGCTCTCTGGAATCCCAGATACTGAAAATTGAATTTATAATCCCATGCCCCTGCCCAGCAGCCAAACTAAGTCACATACAATCTACTCTGCCTGCTCTGTCTACATCAAAGACCAGTACCTGTGCCATCTCTTTAGTAAATCTAGTAATTATCCTCTATTTTACTTCTCCTCTCTTCTTCTTCAATGCTGTACAACCAATCAATTATTCGGAACTGTTGTACTGTAGAAATATCTGTGATATATTACTCATTTTGTTACATTCACTGTTATTACTTGTGTGTAGTTTTCTTGAATAAAATTTTAAAATAGTATTATTAAGAATAAATACAATATACAGTGTCCTGATAACACACTGGTTTCTTTATATATGTTATCTCATTTAACACTCACAAGAACCTCTTTAAGAAAGGTATTGCAAACAAAATCTTTCTTTAAATGAGGAAACTGAGACTTAGAAAGTTGAACTGCCTAAGGTTTCATAGCTAGCAAGTGGCAAATGGGATTTAAAATTAGTATTTGTGAATCCAAAGTCTAATTTCTTTTACTATATGTTGCCTCTAAGTGAAGAAAATACTAGTTTTGATTTAAAACATTCATTAGTTTATTCAGCAGATGCACTGAGCATGGATACATGCTGGGCTCTGATGATACCATCGTGGTATCTGTTGATACCATAATTAGTCAGGCTCTGTTGACACCATGATGGATATGTTTCTAGAGGAACTCCTGGGATCATCAGGATTAGCAAGGCTGTGCTGCTGAAACAAACACCTCAAACTTCTCAGTCACTTCAAAAACAGGAGCTTTAGTTTTCACACACTGCTTGCCTATTGATGGTTGGCTGGTGGCTGTACTGTTTCATCCACCTCTTCTCAGAGCCCAGTGTGATAGAACCACCACTTTCTGGAACATGGCTGTTTACCTTGACAGTGAAATAGTACTTTGAGGAAGCAAGTTCTGGCTCTCAAAGTTTCTAACCAGGAGTGTTGTCATCTGGTTAGAAGCTCATACTTCATTGGCCAAAGAAAGTCACATGGCCACAGGCAGAACTACTTTGGGAAGAGCAGTATATATTGTTGAACAGTAATATAGCTTGCCACTAATATAGCTTAGCATATATATAAATATTTAAAAGTTGGTCATACACATGCTATTGGGAAAGGAAGTTTTAATCTCCTCTCCCTTTATCAGCAATGTCCCAAGGAAGAAAACCATACTAATATAATTAATCAGACTTCAAGGCACTGATTGTGCCTTCTGGCACTTCCTATTGTCCTGAGTTAACATACCTGCATGGAGCTGGTCCTTAGGAAGGGGCTGGCTGTGTCACTCTCTCTGTGCTCTGCAGTATTTTATAGAATTGGCAACCCAAGTTTGCACCTTCTTTGGTGCCTGACCATTTCCTTTTCTTTTTGCTTTTATCTTTCTTTCTTTCTTTATGTGGCCTCTATGACAGTGGTAAGAGGCAAAGTTTATAGTTCACAGCAGTGGGAAGAAAGAAATAGACCCTATTTTGGCCTTGAACTAAACTCATTTCTCTAACCCAATTTTTCATGGGGCTCAGTGCTGGGTGCATGCACTCTTTAAGCTGATAGCAGTGCCTTGTTTCCTGTTTGGCTACAATTCTTTAAGAGTATTTCTCACAGAATCCCATCGGGGAGAAGCATTGATTAGTAGAATTCAAGTTTTCTTTTTTGGACCCTTGCCTTTATATCATCAAATTCCCATCACTATCCATGAATCATGCTGATGGAGGCATATGCACATTTTACGGATTGTAGAGAAAAACAAATGACCAATATACTGTGCAGGTAGGTAAGTCAGGGAGGGATGAATTCCCTAGGTCTTGAAGAATGAGAGGAAAGAGTGGGACAGAAGGGACAGAAAATAAAGAGTCAATAAAGAGCACAGCGTACTAGGTGAATGACATGTGAAAAAGATAGATTCAGAGCAAAGGCTTTGTTGTGGGATTTGTCAAGTAACAAGGCACGAAAGACCATATTGTTAAAGGCTATCAGTCAATAAGCATCTTAAAGCTCTAATTTTTAAATTTTGGAATCTCTAATACTTACTACACTGCCTAAAACAAAATAGGCACATAATCATTATTCAGAAAATAAATAAATTAGTGCATAAATAACAATCATAATGTCTATAGGATATTCACTGTAAGTAGGCATTAGATTATTATGTCTCCACAAGAACTCAATGTAGAGAATTACTATTGTTATGCTCATAGTAAAGATGGGAAAAATGAGGCTTAGAGATATTGAAAGAGTTTGACGTATCATACATCTGTTAAGATGTCACGCCTGCAATCCAGCTCTTTGGGAGGCTGGGGCAGGTGGACCACCTGAGGTCAGGAGTTTGAGACCAGCCTGGCCAACATGACGAAACCCTGCCTCTACTAAAAATACAAAATTAGCTGGGCGTGGTGGTGTGCACCTGTGATCCCAGCTACTTGGGAAGTTGAGGCAGGAGAATCACTTGAACCTGGGAGGCGGAGGTTGCAGTGAGCTGAGATCATACCACTGCACTCCAGCCTGGGCGACAGAGTGAGACTCCATCTCAAAAAAAAAAAAAAAAAAAAAAAAAAAGATGCCATTAGCTGGCAAGTAAAGTTTTCTCTGTCTAAAAATATTTTAAATAATGATTAAAAAGTAAGGAACATTTATTATTTGTCATAAGAAGAATTATGGTAATTCCTTTTAGAATTAATTTTGTGGGTCAATAATGTTATTAGGGCCCCAGGCCCTTTCTACTCTTCCATTCTTGGCCTTTGTGTTTTCTCCCTATGGTCACAAAATGACTGCTGTAGTTCCAGACATCACATGAAAGCATGATGATATTAGCTAACAAAAAGGAAAGCTTACTCTCTGCATGTCTTTATTAGGAAGAAAAGAAATCCTTCATAACTGCCCATATTTAGGAGACTATCTCAATAGGCCCTTTGGTGTGACTGTGAGGGCATGGTGTGCCTACAGACAGTAAAACAAAGATAATTAAAGTGCTCTGTTTATTGTGTTGGACAAAATTTGGGGTTAGGGCAAGTAGAGAAGTAAGAGAAGGGGAAGTAAAGAGATTGAAACAAAAACGGGCCACGAGTTGAGCAACATTATAGGGGCTAGCAGTATTGGAAGTCTGGGTGACTGAAGGAATTTTTTGAGAAGTGTCTTCTAATTTTAAAATTTAAAGCATTCCTGTGGTGTTATTCTCTCCATTTTTCTGATTCTTTTATCAAAACTGAAGCATATACAAATTACATGAGTTTGTTTTGGAGAGAAAGTAGAGGGACTATATTCCCTGACCTTTGTTGGTATAAAGCTTTGAGTTTAGGTTGATGTTGGGAAGATTTAGCGTTCATTCTTTACAGGAACTTAAAGGTGAAGCCCCCAAGAATCATTAGAAATCTTGAGGAAGACAATGGAATTTCCAGATGATATGAGATAGGGTCTTGGAATGACTTTATTTAATTTTCAAAGGACAGGAAAGTCTCAGATGGCATGTGGGTCACACACAAAATGCTGCATTAAGTATTTCTAAATGTCAATCTTTGCCTGTATTTCTGATAATTTCCTACGTATAAATTCCCATAAGAGCAATTACTGGCCAGAGGTTGTGGACATGCATAAAGCCCTTGAAGTGCTTTGCCAAGTCCTGTGACAGTCCTCACTTCCCTGTACCCTCGCCAACACTGAAGGGTGTTGCAATGTTTTAAGAGCTCTGTGTCTGAAGTTTTAAGTGCTGTGCATTGACCCTGAGAAGCGCACAGGTTTTCTTCTGGAAATCTCTGCCTGCCTCCAGCCTCAGCCATTATTCATAGTCTTGGGTGATTTTGATTATGTTTTCCATTCCAGAGAAGCAGAAAAATGTGTCAGGAGGAGGCAGGGGGGAACATGAGATGAAAGTGAGATCCAGGATGTTTAGAGTCTAACAAAGGTAGAGAGAGCAAGCGATGAAGACATAGCAAGTTCTTAAGGAGATGAGACCCTTTCTTGGAAACTGAATATCTGAAAGAAGGATCCTTAAGGATGAGATATCTTAGTCTCAAACTTAAGGTTAGGTGATGTCTCCAGAGGATATTCTGACCCCACCTTCTCCCCACCCCAACCTACCACCTCCATTCTTTGCAAGCACAACACACACACAGTCCTGCGCCACTGTCTGAGGTTACAAAGCCATTGCTTTGTTTTGTAAATGCAGATTTCTTGGGAAAATTTCATGAAAATTCATTTCATCTGAGTAGCTTTGAAGGGAGGACCTCGGATGACAAGGAGTTGGGTGAAGTGCTCACTTTGCACTGACCAGCACTCTCTGTTTTAGAAGGAATCCATCTCCATCTTTTGCCCTTGACTCCCTGGATTAGAGGCTGATCCATTCACAGGAGACAGAATCCAGCACAGCAATGGAGACTCAGGCTGTGTTTGGGCTCCAGGGGGAAAAAACCTAATGAGGGATAACACCAGGAACCCTTAGCTAATCAGCTGGTATTATATTTCCTTTCTATATCCTTTGCTGTATGAGTGCTGTATGTATCTGGTAGACAGAACAAGGCATGGGAAATGCTGCTGGGAAAACAGATAACTTGAGGTCTTTCTACAGGCAATTTCTGTTATGGTTTGGCAATCTAAAATAGCCTCCAGAGAAAATTCACCAAGCTCCAAAATCTGGTTTGCCTACATTCACTTCATTTAATATATGTACATGCTAGTGAGCATAAGTATAAATGCTAGTGAGATTTGGAAATTATTAAATTTGGGACATCTGTCACTTCAAATGTAATGTCCTCATCGTTATTATCATTCTTATCACCTCAATTTCCCTTAGTATTCATAGGAGCCCAACTGATTCACTCATAATCCTCAATTCTATTCCTCAGTCCCCCAGGATGAAGTTGCATGAGGGCAGGAACCTTATCTGTCCACTCACCTTTGTGATCCTAGCATATTAACAAGACACAAGCAGGCATTCAACACGTGCTTACTAGATGAATGAGTGAATGCATGCATAGATAAATAGTATAATATCATCACTATGCCAGGTGCCTATTTGATTTCATTTTAATTTTATTGCTTTCCTTTTTAAATTCCACTCCCTTTTTTTCTTCTTGTATCAGCACTCTATACAGTGTATTTAATGTACGTCCTTCCAAATCAACTTATGTGTATATTTAGTTATCTGTATAGCTTAGGATAACTGGTTATGTATATTTTAATTCGTATAAATAGCAATTGATGAAAATCTCACTTTTGTTTTGTTTTGTTTTGAGACAGAGTCTCACTCTGTCACCCAGGCTGGAGTGCAGTGGCATGATCTTGGCTCACTGCAACCGCCCCCTCCCGGATTCCAGTGATTCTCCTGCCTCAGCCTCCCAAGTAGCTGGGATTACAGGTGTGCACCACCATGATAGGCTAATTTTTGCATTTTTAGTAGAGACGGGGTTTCACCAAGTTGGCCAGGCTAGTCGTGAACTCTTGACCTTGTGATCCACCCACTTCACCCTCCTAAAGTGCTGGGATTATAGGCGTAAACCACCGCACCTGGCTGAAAATCTCACTTTTATTTTTTTACTTCATAGTCTCATGTTACTCTATGCAAAACTAGTTGGTGATTTCTGACTCTTGGAGAGTATTTCATAGTGGACTTCCATTATATTTTTGGTATCTTTTCTCTAGTCATGGGCACCTAGTTTGCTGCCAGCTTCCTGTTGTCACAAATAATGTGGACCTGGACATTCTAGTAAAATGTCTCCTTGTGGATCTGAAGGAGGGAGCTTCTCTGCGGTAGCCACTCAGGGATGGGATGATTCCCAGATCATTGTCTACGTGTATGTTTAATTTCAGTGAGTTCTGCCAGATTGTTTCCAGAATGGTGCCAGCAGCGCACACATATTTATATTTTCAACATTTAGTGTTATCTACTTTCTAATTTTTGCTTATCTGATAATTGCAACGTGATACTTACTGATGACTACTAAGTGTGAGCACCTATAATTAGTCTTTCAGATTCCTCTGAGTTGCTTGTCTTTGTCCTTTACCTATGTGTATTGGTCTTATTATCTTTCTGAATGATATATAAAGAGTCTTCATATATTTAAATGGTAATTCCTTATCAATATCTTCCTTCAGGCTGCTCCTACTGTGACCTTTGCACAGAGTGACATTTGAGGAACAGAAATCTTTTTGGTTTGCTTTCTTTTCCTTCATGGTTTATGTATTTTGAGTTTTGTTTAATAAAACTTTTTCCATTATAAGGCAGATACCTTTCTAATCTGAGGTAAATATATATTCTACTACATTTCCTCTGTAAATGTAGTACTATTGCCTTTCACAGTCCATTTTTATAATCCGACTGTATATCTGAACTTGATATAGGACAGAGACAGCATCACAAATAAGTGAAAGAATCAATAGGGCATTTAGTGAATATTTGGGAAGAATTAGCTCATATATACACAAATTATAAAAAAATTAAAGACTTAACTGTCTTCCTTTTGCTATATATTCTATCTTCTGCTATTGATTGTTCTATTTGTTGTCTTAAAAAAAAAAAAGAAAACAGTGCATATTCTCTTTAGCTACTTCACTTTTCTCTTTGAACTCATCTTCTATACGCTAGGTACTGTCAGCGGCCTTGCTGGCCATCTTGATGGAGGAGCAAACCTTAGGTCCTAGGTTGTTGTTCTTGGTGATTTGGGGAGGACACAGAGCTTCTGGTGTTGATATTTATGCTGGATTGTTCCTTGTGCTCTTTCCAAGAGAATTTCCTAATTTCTCCCTATTCCAGGGCATCCCTCTCTGGTACTCTTGTGTGAAGAAAGGTTGGGGTGATTTAAATAACTGCATTCCTACCCTGTGTTGAAGTAAGCCAGAAAATGATATTCCGGGGCCCATATTGGGACTCAGTGCCAGACCAGCTGTCTTTTAATAGGGCCCTTACCTGTGCCCCCTGGAGGCCACAGTCTAACCTCAACCCCCAAACCTCTATTTTCCCAGAAACTTCACACACATTTTGTTTAGTTTTTGTGTACCTGTCTTAAATCTACAACCTTTCTTTTTCTCTTCTAGTTTCTTCACAGTAGGCTAGGGAGGGTGCCAGCAGCCTGTACTCATTGACCATTATGTGGAGAATTGGAAGCCCATCAGGAATCTGTAACACTGGGCATCTAGTGTTGAAGATTTGGGCATATCAAGCATGATTGCGGGATGCTTTATAAGCTTTTACTCTATTAAATTGTTTAACTCAGATTCCATTTACTATCTTTTAAGTTAAAAAGATATCTTTCAATATTTAGTCTTACTTGTTGGACACATAATTATAACAACAGGTTTGTTGGAAATGATAATGTCAAATATAACAGTCATCTTCATGGAATTCTCTGTGCCCATAATTAATCATTAATTTGATCTTCCGGGATTCTTCTAAGAGCAGTTGTGTCTGTGTTTTACTTTACAAATGAAGAAGCCAGAGTGAAGTTGTGAGTCACACACTCAAAGCCACAACAGATATTGGTGGCACCTCCTAAGACACATTTGTGGAGGTCTCTGTTAAGAGTCCTGTACTTCAGTGAGAACCTGGGTCTCCTGGTCCAGTCCTGCAGCCATCCTTGGATCTGTTGTTCAGGCTGATGGAAGCTGTAGTCAACATTTAGCTTTCCACAGCAAGAAACTACACACTGCCTGTATCACCCCCACTTTAGATGTGTGGGGAGAGAGAAGAGGCTACGAGTGGAAACCCAGACACCTGGTTTCTAACCCTGGACACATGACCACTGGGATGCATCACTCTGGGCCAATGTCATTTTCCCTGGGCCTCAAGTTGCCATTCTGTGAATGAGAGAGGTTGCTTGATGCAGACCTCTTTCCACTCAGCCTTAAAGAGTTTGTGGTTTTAATTGGGGGGTGGAGGTTCAAGCAGTTCCTGACTTTCATCCTGTTCCTGACTTTCATCTGAGAGAACTGAATTGATTTCCTTTCCAGACCAGAAAGTATCAGTGTCAAAAGTTTACAAGGACTTTTAAAGACAAACTAGGTAGTGCCAAGGCCAGGATTCCTTTTGCCATTGTGTGAGCTTAGCAATCCATTGGGAACAGATATCTTTTCCTGTATATTCTTGGATTTTCCATGGAAAGGGAAGATAAAGCCTGTTTGCTCCATGTTCACTTTCTTCACAGTAAGACTGCCCCAATTTTTTTGGCTCCCTTCTTTCCTGCCTTCCCCCTCTGCTGCCGCACCATCATTGCCAAAGGCTGCTTTTGCAAATGTGCATCCTGGCACAGGGCCATTGCCCATAGAAGGTGCTCATGGAATATTGGTTTGTGATGTGCTTACCGATCTCATTTTTGCAGCCATAGTCAATGATTATCAACACTGTCAACACCTGGGCCGGTTTTTATATTTGAAACCCAGGCAGGTGTTAACTTTTTAAAGTTCTCCGTTTTTGGAGTGGGTTTGAATAGGGCAGAAGGAGACTGGAGGATATCCAGTGCTAGAGGAAAGGGTGGGATGAGAGAGAACTGTGCTGAAAGCCTGCCCTCGGCAGAGGACCTCTGATGTCGGTGGATCAGCAGGGCATAACTAGAGATCTCAGCATCCCATCTTTTTAGGTTGTTGCTAAACCCCCTGCTCTGGCCCAGTTGACCCTGCTCCCTGTCTAGAGGTAAGTGAGAGATAAAGGGGATCTTAAAACTGCTCAGCAGACAGCCACTCCATAGGAGTATCTATTTTCACAAAATAAACTGTGGATTTGTCCTGAGAACTCAGGCAGCAGAGATTGCAGGCTCATCCCTGTTCTCATGCTTGAAGACTTTTTCTCCCAGTAATGAGAGTGCCGAGTGAGCAGGCCTTTCCCCGACAGTGCTGGCAGCAGGACAACTTGTGCCCGGGATGGATTTTTCTTCATTGATTCTAATCTTCTTCCTGACTGTCTGTCTTGGCTGCTTTGACATATTGAACACTGAATAGTCCCTGAGTAATTCTTGAACATTTGGGGATCGTTTTTATTTTTACAAGACAGTAGAATCCAATGGGGTGATTTATACATGTACTTGAAGAAGATGAAGAAAAAAATAACAAAGCAATTTCATTCTGGGAATAAATACAGACTCAATGACGATTAAAAACTACACCAAACAAAAGGCTCACACCCAATCTTCAATAATTTTATAATTTCGTAAGGATGCACAGCATCATGTAGAGATGAACAGTAATGGATAAAGGGCTTTCACAGCTGTGAGTTCAGTCATGATTGATGAGAAAATGCTACTGGAGAGAGAAAAGGAAAATGAATATTTATTAATGGAATAGTGTCGGGGGCTTAAAACCCAAGGAGATCCATCATTTCAAATTCAAGGTTGGATGCATTCAAAACAGAAGGTTCAATACAATGGCCCCATAGCTGAGCTGTGGACTAGAAAAATTCACAGACACTGCTGTCATTCTGACCATGGGGGACTTTCTGGAGATGTTATTCCTGTTTCAGCCCCCGTTAACATCACCAGAACAGGGCAACATTACATGAGTTATAACCCCGAGAATGCTATGGCAACAATTGCCTCACATATTAGAACACCCAGAGCTTTGTGGTCTGGCCATTCATCCAGATATTAATAAATCATGTCTGCACACGTTCTCTGTATATGGTAGTTATGGTCTCTGTGCTGACAGCTTGGGAATTATTAGCAAGAGCTTTTTCTTTCATGACTTCATCAGTTCTCCCTTGAACTTTGTAAGGGCCATATTTAGACAACCAAGAGCACATCTTCAAATCTCCTTGCAGATTTTCTCCCAATAAGACCCCTTCCCTGTGCTTGCTCTCTTGGTCAGTTAGTTAATACTTGGAAAAAACAGTTTCCTCTTGGTGAAATATTACTCACCTGACCTTAACATCTTAAAAAAAATTAGAATTGGAAATCCAAGGAAGGCATTGTTGATCTCTTTTGTTATAATATTATTTCTCTATGTAAGCAGCTTATTCAGATAATTAACAATACTGATATTGTGGCTTACTGTTTTGACAGGGTAGGAGGAATTGACTGATGGCACTTAATTGCCTAATTTAAGTTAAGGGATTGAAGTTGTACTGGAAGTTTCAATGTGTAAATTTCAGCTAATGGGTAGCCCCTAAGCACATCATACCTCCCCATGTAGTCATATGCACATAGTGTCTTAGTTCCTTAGGCTTCCTTGGGATCCATATTATTTTATTTTAGACTATGGCAATAGTGACTTTTTGGTCCTATAAGTCCATCTACACTAAGCTTTTGAAATCACAGCACAGATAGATAGTCTGGGTCCTTAGACTGTCATACTCATGTTATTCCCAGATGTGGCTAAATTCTAGGTGGCAAATCTTGGACGTCAGGAGCTTGTTGTATGCGTTATGTTGGAAGAAAAGTTGCTACTCTGTTAGACGGTGAGTTTCAATTTGCTGTAAACCATTGATTCTACCAAATCCTTAGCAATAGATGTGGATGAGTTATTACTGTAGGCTATCTTTGGGAGAAGGCCAAGAGAGTAAGAATTATATTGTTATTCCTCTATATCATGTATATTTCCCACTTCCCAAGATAGACTGAGCAGTTTAGTGTTTAGAAAAAGGCTGGACCTAAGGTAGGTACCCAACAAGTTTTTGATGGGTTAACTAATTAATACAATTTGTTACTTGGACAAAATGAATACTGGAATTATGTTCTGCCTGTAAAGGAAAATTCAGACCCACTGATAATTATGCAGCAATGACTAGAAGATATGTGTTCAGGGAGGCTGCAAATCTCAAAGGATATTGTTGAAAAAGTCTCTGAGTTGAAGAAAAAGATTAATACTCTCTGCAAAGAGTTGTCTGGGATGGCTACAAATAGAGTTTTGGGCAAGTGAGGAAGAATGATGACACATAAAGCTAGAAAAGGGTAGTTAGAGGCAGGAGCTAGAAGATTCTGGTTATGTCTGGCTAAAGACTTTCAACTATGTCCTATAAGCAATGAAGCATTAAGAGTCTATGAGATCAAATTAAGCAGATAATGCCCCATCAGATTTGGATTTTAGAAAGATTACTTAACAACCATAGATACATTATGAAAGATGGCAATAATGGGGGAAGACAAAAAAGGTAGAAGACAATAGCCATCCACTAGAAAAATAGTCATAGTGTTATAAACTTAATTGAGCCCCCCCCACTCAATTTATATGTTGAAGCTTTGACCTCCAGTACTGCAGACTAGGACTGTATTTGGAGATAGGGCTTTTAAAAGGTAATTAAGTTGAAATAAGCCTATTAGGGTGGACCCTAATTCAATCTGACTCATGTCTTTATAAGATGAGGAGGTTAACACACAAGAGGCACCCCGGGGATGTACATGCACAGACAAAAGGCCACATGAGGACACAGTGGGAAGGTGGTATCTGCAAGCTTGAGGGTAGAGGCTTAAGGAGAAACCAGCCCTGTTGAAACCTTGGCCCTGGAATTCCAGCCTCCAGAACTGCAAGAAAATACATTTATGTTGTTTAAACTACCCGGCCTGTGTGTTGTGGTAGCTGTTTTGGCAGTGTTTACCAAAGAAACAGAACCAATAGGTTATATATAAATATATATATATATATATATTTATACACACACAATATTATATTAAAAATAAATATATCAATATTTATAATAATATGTATAACCAAATGCATATATCTATAACCAAATATATGTAGAGAGATTTATTATAGGAATTGGCTCATGCAATTGTGGAGGATAAGACATCATAAGATCTGGAGTCAGCAAGGCGATGACCCAGGAGAGCTGATGGCATAGTTCCAGTCCAAAGGCTGGACGGCTTGAGACCCAAGAAAAGTCAGTATTTCAGTTCAAGTCCAAAGGCAGGAAAAAAAATGATATCTTAGATCAGCAGTCAGGCAGAGTCAGCCTTTCTGTCAGATACGGCCCACCTACATTGGGGAGGGCAATCTGTATGACTCAGACTACCTATTAATTTACAGTCAAATGTTAATTTTTAATTTAATTTTAATTAACAGTCAAATGTTAATTTCATCCAAAAATATCCTCACAGGAATACACAGAATAACATTTCACCAAAGGCCTGGACACCCCATGGCCCAGTCAAGGTGACACACAAAATTAAGCATGCCAGGAACTCTTGCAAATGAATACAAATAACAGTAGCAAATAGAAGCATAAGAGGAGATGAATTTGAGAAATATTTTAAGTGGAATCATAACGACTTGGTGACTGATCAGAGATGCAGAGAAGAGTGATGAGTCAATAATATCTTCAGTATCATCCTCCCCTCGATGATGAAGTGGGTGATATGCTAGTGAAACAAAACACACACCATCTTTGTTAGATATGGATTAAAGCTAAGGGGTAAATTGAATTCCAATCACTTACCAAATTTTACCATTTTTTGTAGCTATTTGGAGCACAGCTACAAAACTGTAAACATCTACATAAATTCAGTAATAAAACTAAAGATACACTCAACTCATAGGGGAGACCCTGAAACCTTTCATCAGAGCATTTAAGACTCATTTTACATAGATATCTTTTTCCTTCTTTCTTCCTTTTCTTCTGTTACCAAGCCCACAAGGGATAAGAAGCAACACATCAGAGGAGAATTGCAGCGTACATGTGTGTTGTTTTGCATACTGGGGAGGGTTCTAGTCAGGCTGATTACACGTAGAAATAACTGGCAAAAGCCTAGTTTTGAGAAAAGGGAGATAAAATATATAGAAAGTATATACATGAACTTAAAGGCACAAAGATTTGAGGACATTTTGATCATGAACAAAATGGTACACAATCGGTGATCCTGAGGTCATCAGTGTTTGGTAACTGAGTCATCAGTAAAAGGTTATACATAATGGTCAGATCCACTATCTAATTAGGAAGGGAAATAATGGATAGGTTTTAGAAATAATCAAAATATAAAACAGTTTTGCAGTAAAACTAAAATGTGATCGATGGTGGTGTTACAGCCCTTGGCAGGGGAGTGAAAATGTCAACTGGAGTTTCCTCATGATTGGGCAAGGGGGTCAGAGCAGGGCAGTGGAATACAAGAGCGGCTTCTCCACATGGCCCATTCTGGGGCTGGAGACCTCTAAGCAGCCTCCTGCTGCTGCACCTGCTGCATGAGGCATAGAGTGTCTGCCCTGAATGGTGCTGCTGTCACTGACAATTCCCCACTATCCCTCCTCTGCCATGTTTCTTTGGCTGGTGGAGGTGTGGGATTTGATGAGCCTCAGCAAACAAAAGCATGGAAGAAATAAAACATGCCCTGTCCTCAACAAACTTTGTCTTTCCTTGTTATTTCAAAAGCTCCAACTTCACGTTCAGTCCAGTTGCTTTTCAGGCAATCTCTTGGGAGGAATGAATTGGTTAGCAAAAGGGTGGGTGCCTGTTTGTCCAGAGATTGATGACCTGGTTTCGAGAAGTCATTGGCATTCTACTGTACAAGGGGTGCTCCCTTCGTTGGTCTTCTTTAATTTGTCAGTGCAATTGCAAGTGAAACCCACAAAGAATTGCATTACAAGCCATTTTTTAGTGGAACTCACTTGTGATACAGGGAAGTTGGTTCTATGTAAGCTGCTGACTCAGACTTTTTCTTTTCTTCAGATAAGTATATCCTGTGACTATGTGTATGTGGAGCAGAGAAGGAAGGTAGGGGAGTGGTGAGCAGATACGAATTCAGGGTGAGTCATTTGTGCAGTTAATAGAAAATGCCATAGCAATTTTTAAAAAAATTGTCTCAGCAACATAAATAACTCAGTATGCCTAAATAACATACATGCATATACGTATATTCATGAAAGTATTTACCATATGAGTGAGTTTGCAAGCATATACTACCCCAGCTGAGCCTTCAGATGACTGCGGGCCTCACCATCTTTGATTGCAGCTTTGTGAGAGACTCTAAGATGAAAGATGCTGCTGAGCAACATCCTGGCCCAGAGGCCCTGTAAGCTTGTATATGTGTATTTTTTTAAGCTGCTAAATTATAGGATAATTTGTTATACAGAAATTGATAACAAAGACTTCACCTGTGTGCAAGCAAAGATTTTGGATAAACATAATTCAAGCTAGGACTTAAGTCAATTACAGTAAAGATATTTTTGTTAATACTAGGTCTATTTACTTGCATATCATCCTGCCCCCCATCCTTCACCACCACCCCCTTAGCTGCCCAGGAGTGTATGTGGCCTATGACTGGTTGCTATGCCACATCTCAGTTTACTCAGGTTGAAGAAGAGGAGTGATGGTCAAGATTTGTTATTTCAAAGACTCCTTTGGTCATATATTAATATTAAGCCCATTTGGTGGGGGGTAGGGGGAAAAAGAAATTAGGCTTAAGCATCCACAGCAAATAGTACCCTAAGCCAATAGACAATCAGTTAAGTCATACTTATCAGCCTACTTAGAAATACCAGGCTAAAGAAACCACTAATATAAATGAACCCTGTGATGATAGAAAAAATATATAAGCAAAACCATTACAGCTCCTGCTCAAAGAATCTTTTTTTTAATTCCCACATCCAAATAAGATAAATACTTCTTGGCACTTTTCTTGCTTGGGGCTTAGGATGGTTCATGATCCCAAGGCTGTGGTAATAGTCACACTGTATATTTACTACCTTTAGACTCAGATGGTGATCCCTAGGCTCTGATGAGTGGGAAAATGACCACGGAGATGACTCTTATGCTACCACGAGGCTGGCTTGCTCTGGCACCTATTTTTTTTAGAGTGTGAATGATGTTCTTTACCATCACTCACTGACAAACTACTTGGTCTAAATAACTTAGTCTGGACCAGCATGGTCCAATAGAAATATAATGGAAGCCACAAATGCTAGCCCCATATGTAATTTTACATTTTTACATTTTTTTAGTAGCCACATTTTAAAAAGTTGAAATCAATATTAATGATATATTTTCTTTCTTTTTTTTTTTTTTTTTTTTTTTTTTTGAGACAGAGTCTTGCTCTGTTGCCCAGGCTGCAGTGCAGTGGCACGATCTTGGCTCACTACAACCTCCACCTCCCAGGTTCAAGCGATTCTCATGCCTCAGGCTCCTACGTAGCTAGGATCACAGGCACGAACCACCACGCCTAGCTAATTTTGTATTTTTAGTAGAGATGGTGTTTCGCTATGTTGGCCAGGCTGGTCTCAAACTCCTGGCCGCAAGTGATATGCTCGCCTTGACCTCCCAAAGTGCTAGGGTTACAGGCGTGAGCCTCTGCACCCGGCCTAATGTTAATAGTATATTTTCTTTAACCCAATATATTCAATATTTTATTATTCAAACATGTAATCAATGTAAAAAAGTCACTAAAGAGTTCAGTTACATTCTTTTTTCATATGAAGTCTTCAAAATCCAGTGTGTATTTAATGGCATTTGTAATATCTTACTTTACACTCCCCACGTTTCAAGTATTCAGTAGCCACCTGTGGCTGGTGGCATCTGCACTGGCCAAGGCTGGTTTAGAATGTGTGCAGCAGCTGCTACCTCTCAGGCTGCTCAGGACCCAGCCTCATGCCACTCTTCAGCCTCCTAATGAACTGCTTGCCACATTCTTTCTGCCCCACAGCCTTTCTGCTCTGCGAGCCTCCTCCTCTATGAGCTCTTTCAGCTTTCCTACTTTCTTGTACTGTATAATCTGGCTTCACTTGGGGATTCTATTTAACAGCAAGTTCTTGGGATGTTCCTCTAAAGTGCTTTTTTGAAACAAGAAACTAACATGATATACATTATGGCAGCATTCAAACTGTTCATCAGCTACCCATTACATCTGCCATCTCCCTTCTGCCAATCGAGGTAATGATGTTATTATTTTAAAAATCATATTTTAATTATAATCCAATCAGAAGATGCATCCATTATGTAGAGTGCTTTGGCATGTTCTAAGAATTTATTTTTTGCACAAATAGTAGAGCAAATGCTGCAGAGAGGAAAAGGCTCATTTGTTTCTTCATTAATTCAGTGATTGAAAAGCCATACACAGAGTATTCACTATGCAGAGGCGTGTGCTCGGTGGGGGGCACAAAGGTATACAGGCCATGTGGCCCCTCCTCTCAGGAAACTCACAGCCTGATCAGGGAGATTAGTCCTGAACAGATGCACAGCATGGCCACGTGCCTCTAGGAGGAATCTGAGTGGGGTGACCGAGGAGACCTCTTGGAGGAGGTGAAATTGCACTAGGTGTTGAAAGCGTGGGTAAGATTTTGATGTGTCACCATGGATGGGAAGGGAGAGGCGGGAGATTATTTAAACAGAGACTGGCCTGATTCTATGACACAAGGAGTTTTAACGATACATAGACAATGTCTGCAAGAATACGTCTTTTTGACAGGCTGATAGGGAAAGGGGGTCGAGGCCCCTGTGGGCAGTGAGGTGCACAACTAGGTCAAGCTGGATTGTGGTAGGATTTTCATGCTGGGCTGAGGAGACTGCATCTCATTTTCTGGGCTGGGTGGAGCCACGGAAGATTCTACGCAGGGCTGTAAGAGTATCATAGCTGTGGTTTGTGAGGAAGGACCCGGCGTGTGTGCATTTGTGCGTAACAATCGGGAGTTGGGGGAGACTTGGAACGCTTTGTCTCTTGTGGGAACAAACAGTATTAAAGTAATGGGTTTATGCATTTCTTGACCTTTAAAAAATGGTATTTTCAGCAAACTTCCTCCTCCCCACCTCACCCTTGTTAAATATTTCATCTCAACTGGAAAATACCCACAACAATGATTTTTTTTTTATGGTTTTAGCCTTTCAGTAATAAACCAAAACAAACAGTAGGGAGCTTAAAAAGCCTTTCAGCTGAGAAAGATGAAAGCATATGCCTCTGGTTTAGATTATTGTTAGAAAGCACAAGAGTCGGTTTCTTCTGGAAGTCCTGTGAGGCGGAGAGAGCTGGAGGAACCGATGTCACATCCACCCCATCCTTGACCTGATATTTTGGTAGTATTTCTTACTTGCCCAGGGTTTACACTTGTGCCCCAGAATCTCATTGTCTGAAGCAAGATCCTGCTTTCCTTCCCAGTAGCTAGGACCCTGTAGTCTTTCAACCTGCAGGCAGATCCCCAGTGAAAGAGATGAAGAAATGGGCACTCATCTTTTGCAAAGCCATTGAGAAAACAACACTGACTTTATGGCTTAATGCTCTAAGTGCAGTAATAAAGGTGCTTTCAGGCAAAGGGCATGGTTTCTTTTTCTTTTTTTTTGAGACAGAGTTTCGCTCTGTCACCCAGGCTGGAGTGCAATGGCACGATCTCGGCTCACTGCAACCTCTGCCTCCTAGGTTCAAGCGATTCTCCTGCCTCAGCCTCCCAAATAGCTGGGATTACAGGCATGTGCCACCATGCACAGCTAATTTTGTAATTTTAGTAGAGATGGGGTTTCACCATGTTGGTCAGGCTGATGAACTCCCAACCTCAGGTAATCCACCTGCCTTGGCCTCCCAAAGTGCTGGGATTATAGGCATGAGCCACCGGGTCATGGTTTCATAATGCAGTTCTTTGCCTAGACCACTGACTTAAGGTGGATCTATCACTATGACCTTGAATTACCCAAAGCTCCAGTTAACAGCAACAAGCAAACATACATTCCTTGTGTGTCTACACCATTTATTTCCAAAAGCCTTTGCTTACCTCATTCCTCCCACTTGGAATAGCCTGCCAATTTATTTTTTTCATTTGTTCAGCAAACATTTACTGAGAACCCACTGTGTGCCAGAGCCCAAGGGTTCAGAAAGGAATAAAATATAATATTTTAGTAGCTCACCGGGCACATGGATGTTAAAACATAATATGCTAAGTGCCATGATTGGCCTCATTTTCAAGGTTGTGGGGATACCTATGAGGTCAGAAGAGAGAATGTCTTCTTTTCAAATAATGACCTGCAAGCTAACTGCTGTGGTCAGAATGTTTGTGACCTTCCCAAATTGGTATGTTGAAAGCTAACCCCCAGGGAGATGGTATTGAGATGGGGCCTTTAGGAGACAATTAGATTATGAAGGCCTCACCCGCATGAAGGAAATTAGTGCCCTATAAAAGAGGCCTGAAACCAGCTGTGTGGTCCTTCTGCTATGTGAGGCCACATAGAAGGTGCCCTCTGTGAGGAAGAGGCCCTTACCAGACACTGAAGCTGCTGGCACCTTTGATCTTGGACTTCCTGGCCTCCAGAACTGTGAGCAATAAAGTTCTGTTGTGTATAAATTACCGAGTCTAAGGGATTTTGTCACAGCAGCCCAGATAAACTAAGATGCCCACTTCCCACAAGACCCTAGCACCTTCAGCATCCTCCCTCATTTGATGCCTCCTTCCCCTGAGCTCTGCCCCTTGTTCCTATGTATTTTCTGTCATTACATTTACTTTTATATTCTTGCCTCTTTATTGGAACAAACAATTACATTAATGAGTTTACACAAATTTTGACCCTTTAAAACACAATAAAACTCCTTATTCCCCAAGGCCTTGTTAAATATCCTACATCAATTGGATAGCATCTGATACCACCAGGGAGAAGGGGGGTCATCAAGATTGGGCTAGATTAAGCGAACTCATTCTCTCGTGCTTTGATTTAATAACCACATCTTAAGCACCTATACGTTTTATGGTGCTTAAATTTGAACAAATAAATTGTAGTCCTTACCCTCATAAGGCTTGCATTGTAGAGGTAGTATAAGCTAATATACACAAAACAAAAACAAAGTAAACACACAAAACCTGGTGATAAATACTGAGAACCAAAATTAAAAATAAAGCTTTTGGGGAGGTGGGCCTGTGATTTTTTTTTCATACTGTGCTCATCTTAATAAGCATTATGTTGGCCGCCTCGCTGACCTGCAGGGAAGATTGGTGGCTGATTAATGCAATGCATGGGCTGCAAGAGGGGCTCTGGATCACACAGAGGGATGTGGTAGGGACAGGCAGTGGGTACAGGCTGAGGTTCACTCCTAGAGAGAGACTTGCTGAATTGGCCTCAACTCCCAAGGTTGTTTTGAAGCAGGTACCTAGGCCTCTAGAGCCCCGGGAGGGTTCCCTGGGAGACACAGACTTCATTTCCTCAGAGCCAGATGTTTCCTACACGGTATGCTATGACGTTTCCATGGTCCTCCTGCCCTTTCCTTATAAATAAGCACCTCTTAGCTTGGGTTTGGGGCCATTAGAGACTCCATACAGGAAAAGTGAGCAGTCAGTCTTAATTTCTGACAATTTCGAAAGACGTACAAACTAAATAGTGCTTTGAAAGAGGGGATATTTGGGTGCTGGGGAGAAGAGGAAGTAGTGCAGGGTGATGAAGCCACACCGGACCATCCGCATGATGACTGGAGCCTGCTTCCAACTGGGTTTCTCTCTCTTTACCAGAGTGAAGGACAGAAAGGGCCAGGTAGGCTACCTTGGCTAAAGAGGAATGTTTGCAGCTAGGTGAGGTGTTTCACGCCTGTAATCCCAGCACTTTGGGAGGCCATGGTGGATGGATCATCTGAGGTCAGGAGTTAGAGGCCAATCTGGTGAACATAGTGAAACCCCGTCCCTACTAAAAATACACACACACACACACACACACACACACACACACACACACACACACACACACATATTAGCTGGGTGTGATGGTGGGCTCCTGAATCCCAGCTACTTGGGAGGCTGAGGCAGGAGAATCACTGGAACCTGGGAGGTGGAGGTGGCAGTGAGCTGAGATCGTGCCACTGCACTCCAGCCTGGGCGACAGAGCAAGACTCTATCTCAAAAAAACAAACAAACAAACAAAAAAACCCAGAAAAACGAGGAATGTTTGCCATTTGCTTGGTAGAGTTTGTAGGAAGAACCACCAGAGCAACTTACCAATTTATAGACCTGTGCATCTAGTGGGATACAGTTTTGACACTCGTTGAAAGCAAGGCTCAAAATGTCCTTTGTCCTTGCTTATATAGCTCAAACACCTTAGCAGTAATGTGTAAAGTTCGAGGAAATGCCAGCATTCGGAGAGATGGCCCACAGTTGGAGGCTGCAAGAGAGCAAGACACTGCCCGCAGGGCGTACTCAGCCCCTGTGAGCTCCTCTCAAGACCCCAGCCGGAGCCCTTCTGGACAAGGCCCAGATGGAGTGGCCTGACCAGCTGGCACAGCAGTCGGCTTTTATTGTGTGTTAGATGTGAGACGTGTGCAGTGAACCATCTGACAACCAACCAACACACTTTAATTGGCGCCTGCTGGGTGCCCTGCCCATGCAAGCTTACCGCAGGCAGGGCTGCACCAGCCTGGTGGGAGCAATAGGAAAGGAGGCACTCAATGGAGGGCTTGTTGGTGGCTCTGGGCAGTGGTCCTCAGCCACTGGTGTGAAATAAGCTTATTAGAATGGCTTTCTAGATCCTGCCCTGGAAAATTCCGACTTATTAGATCTAGGTTGGTGGGTGGTTGTGGGAGTCCAGAAATCTGACTTTTTGGCAAGCACTCCAGGTCACTCTTCCAGCTCAGCCCAGTCTTTGATGGGAGTAAATGGCATAGA
The DNA here is from genome assembly GCF_009828535.3 of Hylobates moloch. Classification (NCBI taxonomy): domain Eukaryota; kingdom Metazoa; phylum Chordata; class Mammalia; order Primates; family Hylobatidae; genus Hylobates; species Hylobates moloch. The sequence continues at coordinate 22,519,714 of NW_026652288.1, read as the reverse complement.
CTCACAGAAGCACAGCTGTTTGAATTAGCTTTTTCCAGGGTCTAACGTTTCTCTGGACCTGATGTGGTGGCTCTGTCTCTTATTCCCCACACCTCTGCTCACAATGAGGTAGCTCACAGTATTGTCAAAGGTGTCCTCTCCTGTGGATTCCTGAGAGAAGTCACAGACAGAGGAGACCAGTGGGGGTATTTACTAAAATATCACAACAACCATTACTACTATTACCAATATTTATTGAGATCTTCTAAACCTTTGCCTCATTACCTTGTTTAATTCTTACAGCCAATAATTGAGATCTGCATTGTTATTCTCCTCATTTTACAGATGAGAAAACTGAGGGAGAAAAGGGAGAATAGCTTGCCTGCAATTTCACAACTGGCAAGTGAACAGGTACCTGGCTAAGGAACCTCGGTGGGGGCTAATGCAGAGCATGGAAATGACATAGGACTGGAGCAAGAGAATGGTTTCTGTTGTTGGGTTTCAGTTTTCTCACCTGTAGAATAAGAGTTTTAGATATGTGACCTCTATGCAGGGCTGTCTTTGTTGGTGTGTGACCTGCGCAAACAAGGCCCATGGTCAGGGTGGTCCCAGGCTTGGTTGCATGCTCAGCTGTTGCCAGCATGAAACAAACTGCTAATAATAATAAGCAAAAGAGCCCCACATCTTCATTGTTCATTGGACCCTACAAAATAGGAAGCAGATCTTATCTTCAAGGATACTTTGTATATGTATACAATCAGGCCTCCATATCCATGGCGTCTGCAACCACAGATTCATCAAGCTGTGGATCAAAAATATTTGAAAAAATAGCATCTGTACTGAACATGTACAGACTACTTTTCTTGTCATTATTCCTGAAACAATACAGTATAACAAATATTTATATAGCATTTACATTGTATTATGTATTATAAGTAATCTAGAGATGATTTAAAGTAGGAGGATGTGTGTAGGTTATATGCAAATACGATGTCATTTCATGTCAAGGACTTGGGCATCCAGGAATTTTGGTATCTGAGGAAGGACCTGGAACCAATTCCTCTTGGATACCAAGGGATGACTTATGTATATGTAGGTGTACATATATTTTTTTCCTCTACTCTCTTATAGATCCTTGACAATTCCCTGTGCACCCTTAGCCATGAAACCACCTTCTGCATTAGGGATAGAGCTGTGGGCTGACCCAAACTTCAAGTGAGTAGTTTCTGGCTGGCCATGAGTGTGTCTGTAGAAACATGGGAGGCGCTTGCAGAGCAATACAGGTGGAGAGCTTGCTGATGGCTAAGGATGAGGCACCATGTGAGCTGTCTGCTGGCTACTGATAACAGCCACAACCTCCAGGCAACTTTGAGTTTGTGAATTTTATCACTAAGTGGCTCACTGACAGCATAAATAGGTGCATAGATCTAAAGAGTACACTAGCAAGCCCTCCATGCAGAAGATGTTTGAGGATTCAGGGAGAAGTCGAGGTTCATAAATTCAGTTATCCAGAGAGGCATCTGGAGCATTTGCTGGCTACCCCTCACCCATTCTTTGGCTCTGATCCCCACCCCTACTTGCCCACTGGCAGCCCCGCCTTCACCAGCCCCTTGTCCCAGGAATTTGTCCCCATGGATGGTGCCTGGGACAAGCTTTATAAAACATTTTTCTGCCTGACAATAGCTAAGGTTACCATACACACATTTTGCAAAATTCATTATACTCACTGTCTAAAAGGCTTGGGTCAGGAACGAAGGAGGGAAATGTTTATTGAGTGCTTAATGTGTGATTCCTTATTTTCGTCTCTCTAGCTCTTCCTCCAAGTAGTGTCTTAGTCCCATTGCCTTCTAATGTTAGAAAGGTCTTTATCAGGGTTAATGCCTTTGATTCCTATCAGCACTGAGGCAAAATATTCAGACACCCGATGATCTTTATACCTTGACACTTATAGGCAGAACAAAGATAAGCCATGAGGAAAGCGTGTGTGTGTGTGTGTGCACGTGCACACGTGCATGCATGCGTGTTTGTGTGAGTGTGTTTGTGTATGTGTATGTGAGAGAGAATCAGAGACAGAGAGAGAGAACTGGGCATGCAATCGGACCAGTTCTTTTGCCCTGCGTTAGACGTTTTCCCCACTTCTTCCTCCTCCTCCCCTTCCAACTTTGAGATCTTTTACAAATTATTTTTTGAATAGTCCTCCCTTCATCTAAGCTTAGACATTGCTTCCTCCAGAAACCTGCATGCACCCTCTGCTGAGGTCTGGGTCACATGCCTACTTTTATGCTTCCAGGGCACTTGTCCCTAGCCTAGTATTGCACGTCTCACTCTGCATTGCAATTGTTTATTTACTCACGTGTAGCCCCACTGGGCCACAATCTCCATAAGGGCTGGCAGCAGGACTGTCTTGTTCACTGTTGCAGCCCCAATGAGGAGTAATGAATGTCTGTTAAAAGAATGAATACACAGCATGAAGAAGAGATACAAATGGCAGCAACTGAGACCTGGTGTCTCAGGTGTGAAGATAGATGACTTCCATGCCTTGCATGGAAGCAGTTCTGTCTGCAAGGCCCAGCCAGGAATGACTTTTATAAGTCTGTATTGCTTGAGTACTCATCAGGCACCAGGAAGCCATGCAGAGGACTTTATTTGTATCATTCTGTTTAATCTTTATAACAACTGGACTAAGTAGGTCCTGATTAAGGTTTTATGGAGAAGGTAACTGAACCTTGAGCTGAACCTTGAAAGGTTGGTCAGGCATATAACAAAGAGAAAGGCTTCTAACTCCAATACGGCCAATTGAGGTCTGTCTAGGGGTGTAAAACCTGGCTCAAGTGAACATATCTGTGGCTGGAGGACAATGGAGACTGCACAAGTGAAATGTGGTGGCAGTGCTGAACTTCACCTGAGGCCTGTGCTTCTGGAAACAGTGGCTGTTAGGAAGTCTTCCACCCTACTGTGTTTCCAGAAAAGCAAACCACAAAGAGCACACTCTAGTGCATTCCTAGGATGATCCATCTTCATTCTTCCCCATGAATTCCAGAAGACTTGCAGATGATTCCTTTGTTTACCTGCTTCTATGAAGCTCAAGGCCCGCTTCATTTTCTCTGATATGTTCTCGTTCCCCATTAATGACTCTTCTTCCCATTGCAGTAGCCCGAATGATATAATCTCCTTAATTGTCCCATATTGTCCTAGTCACTTCAGACTGCTATAACAAAGTACCAAGGACGGGGTGCTGGAAGTTCAAGATCAGAGTGCCAGCATAGCTGATGTCTAGCGACATCAGGATTCTAGGTTGCAGACTGTTGTCTTCTCACTGTGTCCTCATATGGTGGGAAGAGGGCTAGAGAACTCTTGGGTCTCTTTTAGAAGAGAACTAATCCTATTCATGAAGGCTCTACCCTCATGACTTAATTATATCCCCAATATCTTATTTCCTAATACCATCTCACTGTGGGGGAAGGGGAAGCGGGATCAGGATTCCAGAATATGAATTTTAGAGACACAAATATTCAGCCCACATTTTACCATGCAAAGGAGGTATGTCTGATGAAAGAGGGAGTGATCAGATTATGGAAGGCCCAGTAAGCCAAGGTCACGGGCTTGGACTTGCTCTTGTAGGTGCAGAAAGCCAATGGTGGGACAGAAGTGGTTTTAATGGTGGAATAGCAAAGACAGACATGCATTGCAGGAAGATCATTCTGCCTTCTGTATGTGAAAAGTATTGCAGAGAGAATACACTGAAGACAAAGAAATTATATACTCTGATAAGACGGGGCTTCTAGCTAGGCAGTGTCAGTTATGCGTGGTGTGCCAAGGATGGTATGCCCCAAACATGGTACCTGAATGTAAGGCCGAGGGAAGGGTCTAGGAGGGCTGGTTGGACTGCAAGGGCATTCATATCTGGGTGATGTTAGTTTACTGTCAGCCATCATGAGAGGGGCTGTCCTTAGTGTGCACCATGGAATGTGAGCTGCTTGGAAAGCCACAGGCAAGCCACCTGCATGTGAAAGGGTAAGCAGGTTTTGATGGGACCATCAGAAACCAAACTCAGAGGCAGATGCCTGTGAGGCTCCACAAATACATGGAAAGGGGTGGGTGACCCACTACACACAGGGCCTCCTGCAATCCGATCTGGATGTTTTTTTTTTTGTTTTGTTTTATATTTGTTTGTTTTTTGTTTTTTGTTTTTTTTTTAAAAAAAAAACACACTACAACAGTTGGAGAAGAGATCCCCTAGCATTATGAACCTGGCCAAAATCACTTCATGGAAGGCTGCAAGGAAAAGGAAAATGAACAACGTGGGCATAAAGACACTCAGAGAGATTACAGTTGTGTTTACATTTGTCCATCTTCTGCTCCATTGTTGGTTAGCAATAATCAGGTGTCAACAGAGACCTGGGTCCTGAGCCCCTTCAGCCTCTCATCTGTAAACCAACACTAAGGAAATGCAGGTATTTTGTGACCTTCATGGGGAGAGCTGTTTCTATGGTAGGTGCCACACTGGAAAGCAGCGAATGAATCAGGTGCTAATTCCTCAGAGAGGAAGACACCTTTGTTATGCATCTTCATAAGCCTGTGCTCAGGTTGGAGCTGTGAATCACATTCTTCTAGGCTTTTCTCAAGATATTTGTGGGTTTTTTAAAAGTGTTTTTCACACATTAATACCATTTTCAGGCTTTTATTTTTCTCCTGGTGTTTGATTGCCTGAAAACTAATGTAGATGTAAGCACTTCTCTGGGCTCTCAGTGAAAAATGTTACATTAAGGTAATTACAGCCATGATGATTCATACTGTCCTGGTATCACAAATCTGGGTCTACAGGTAACTCTCCACATAAAGCCCTGAATTAAACTCTTTCCTCTGAATATGGCATCTCCCTTCTTGGCACTTCTCTAGGCCAATGCTTTCAGGACAGTTCACATGCTGGGGACTTCCTAGGCTTCAGAGTCCATCCTCCTACGCCTGATAACCAGGCCTGTAGGGTCAAGCGTTCACTCATGTCACCACCTGGATTTTATATAGAAACCACAAACCACACATGTCTCAATATGGAATTGTCATCTTTCTTGCCCTCCCCATTCCTTTCCCTCCACACTGCTATCATTTGGCTGTCAGATGGGAAGCATCTGAGACAGACTTCTAGAGGAAGTAATGCTACAGTTGAAGAATGAGTAGGTATTAGCTAAGCAAACTGCAGAGTGTTATCAGGCCTGGGAGAAGGTCAGGAGTTTGGCAAATGGCTTCTTCCTGGATCTTAAAATGCTTATTATTACTGATCATCAGAGAAATGCAAATCAAAACCACAACGAGATATCATCTCACGGTAAGAATGGCTATTACTAAAAAGTAAAAAAACAAAAAAACAAAAAAACAAGAAACAAACAAAAAACAGAAAACAACAGATACTGGTGAGGCTGCAGAGAAAAGAGAATGCTTATACACCATTGATGGGAATGTAAATTAGTTCAGCCACTGTTGAAAGCAACTGGGAGATTTCTCAGAGAACTTAAAACAGATCTACCATTCCACCCAGCAATCCCATTACTGGGTATATACCCAAAGGAAGATAGATAATTATACCAAAAAGACACATGCACTCATATGTTCATTGCTGTGATATTTACAATATCAAAACATGAAATCAACCTAGGTGCCCATCTGTGGTCCACTTGACAAAGGAAATTATATACACCATGGGATACGACACAGCCATTAAAAGGAATGAAATCATATCCCTTGCAGTAACATGGATGCAGCTACAGACCATAATCCTAACTGAATTAATGAAGGAACAGAAAATCAAATACCATGTGATCTCGCTTGTAAGTGAGAGCTAAACACTGAGCACACATGGACATAAACATGGGAGCAGTAGACACTGTGGACTACTATAGGGAGAAGAAAGGGAAGGAGCATAGCTTGAAAAACCACCTATTGGCAACTATGCTCACTATCTGGGTGCAACATACTCACGTAACAGACCTGCATATGTACCCCCTGTATCTAAAACAAAAGCTAAAATTTTATTTTATTTTTTAACAAAAAAGCTGGAGCATTCAAGATTTCTTTCTACTGGAAGAATGTCGTAACATATAACAAGACAATTTTATGTGTACCCATATTTTGTCCCTCCTCTTCCGTTTTTTCCATATATTTTTATTATTTTCATCCTTAAATGGAAGCTTATTATAAAAAATCTGAAAGTATTAATCATTTGCAAACTTTGTAATTTTTAAACTATGCTCCCCTGGAAATAACCAGAGAATGGAATCTTTCCCAAAGTAATAGCCATGTCATTGACCAAATCCTACAAAGCAACAGACCTCATCAGGAGGAACAGGGACTTTTTGTACCTGTGAGAGACAGAGAAGAAGGGAGATACTGAAGGCTGGGGACATTGAGGGGATATTGAAGAAGGGAGATATTGAAGTAAGATGACTTACAAAGGTCTTATTTGTATTTGGCAATTTCTCTGTCTTTCAGGACTTTGGAAACCATTGAGAACAGCAGTTTCTGCTATTTCAAAGCAGATGATGTGTGCTTGGTGGGGATAGGGAAAAGGGGAATTTGGTAAGGCAGTAAAGATTTGCGTGGGACAGCGTTGTTTTAAAATGTGGATGAAATGTATTCATTAGGAAATATGATCAGTTTTCTGTCTCTTACATGTTCCCAAAGTGATTGTGTTCAGTTGAGTGATGACAGATTTCCCACACCTTCTGATCCATGCTTCTGTCTTCCTGCATGACGATTGTGAGATGTTCTTTTCCTGTGCATTTTATGAACCTGCATTGTTTTTCTGTGACCCCAGTGCCAAGAGGCCAGGAGATTGTGGTCCAGAAGTAATGGTAGTGGTGGAAGTTTTTGTGTGTCTGTGTGTGTAAATGGGTTGGTTGAACGTGTGTGTGCATCATTGTGAAAGTATGAGCTGTGTTTCTGTGTGAATACATTTGCAAGGTGTTTTGCAAGTGAAGGCCCATTTCTTCTTAAAAATAGAATTGCTTTTCTAAGACAGGAATGCTGAGTAAGTAGAAGGATGGCTCTGAGTTTTAGAGGGAGCTTTCCAGAAATTGGTGCAAGGAACTTGCTAATGGTACTGAGAGATAGATGGGGAGATGCACAGACCATGCTGTGTTTTGCATTTCAATCTCTGTGGATCCTCTCTCCCTGCCTATGCATATTTAAAATTCCTTTCAATATATAAATAGGATAATTCTCTCTCCTCATCCCCACCAGAGTTCATTTAACAGGCACAAAAAGAATTGTGCATCCAGGCCTGTCTTTTCCTGCTCCCTGTTTTACTATTTATTGGTTTTTCTCACTTTTTTTTCTCTCCCACATTGCTCCCTTTGGATTAAACTGTGTGTCAGGATTGACCAGGGGAAGAAATGCACTTTTTCTACATAAGGCTGAGCCAGAGGGAGGTGGTCTCTAGGATTGCTCTGCTCTGTGGCACCAACCCACAACTTTCCACAACTCCACTTTTTTTTTTTGTGTGTGTGTGTGAGAAGGGCTGCATTTCTTTTCTTTTTTAAATATTTTTTTTATTATACTTTAAGTTCTAGGGTACATGTGCACAACGTGCAGGTTTGTTACATATGTATACATGTGCCATGATGGTGTGCTGCACCCATTAACTCGGAAGAAACGGTATCACAACACCACTTTGAATAGAAAGTCCAGGGCCTTTGACAATCTGGGCTTTTGCAACCTTCCCTTAGCACAGTCTCTTCCCATTGTTGATGATAATTGCTCATTTGCCCATGAATGAAACTCCAGCACTTTCCAATGTCCAATGTCCCAAAGGCACAAGTTAAGATGTAGAATCCTTGATGGGAAGGACACTGGGCAAGGATATGAACTGAGATCTGGGGGAAGGTGCCTATGACAATAGGCAATCAAGCTCCTCTTCCTAGAAAAAAGCTCTAGGAAGCTTTGGTTGAGTCTAATGGTCTTGTCTCATATTGAGAATATGAATAATTCAATCACTTCAGAATCATCTTTACAATCTCCAAAATCATGAAAATGGTATATGCAAATATAAAAAAGTTTATTATATCTGAATAGCAAATACGGATCTGAGGATTTTGGTTGCTGGCTTTTTGAACATTCATAATTTCTATTTTTGTTTTTGTTGTTACCACTATTGTTTGTTTTAGGTACTGTAATGGTTAAGGCCAGGTGCGGTGGCTCACACCTGTATTCCCAGTACTTTGGGAGGCCAAGGGGGGCTGATCTCTTGAGCTCAGGAGTTCCAGACCATCCTTAGCAACATGGCAAAACCCTGTAAAAATAGTGGTTAAGGGCATGGACTATTGAGCTAAACTGCATTAGATCAAATGCCACTTCCTAGCTGTGTAATCTTTGGCAATTTACCTTTTTTCTCTTTTCTTTTTCTTTTTTTTGATAGGGTCTGGCTCTGTTGCCCAGGCTGGAGTACAGTGGCACAATCTTGGCTCACTGCAACCTCTGCCTCCCAAGCTCAAGTGATCCTCCCACCTCAGCCTCCCAAGCAACTGGAATTACAGGCCCACGTCACCATGCCCAGCTAATATTTTGTATTTTTTGTAGAGACAGGGTTTTGCCATGTGGCTTAGGATGGTCTTGAACTCCTGGGCTCAGACAATTCAGCCACCTCAGCCTCCTAAAGTGCTGAGATAACAGGTGTGAGCCACCACGTTAAGCCATGGACAAGTTATCAGAACTTTCTATGCTTTAGTTTCTATACATGTAAAATGTGGCCAATGACAGTGTTTTTGTAAAGATTAAATGAGTTAATATGCTAACAACACTTAGAACTATGCCTGACAGCATAAGTGTTCCATCCTCTTGTGGTAAGTCACCATGGCTGTTATAGTTGATGTCTGGAAGGTGTGCTGAATACCATGTCCTGCATGAAAATATGATAATGGCTCTTGTGTTTGCAACTAGTATCTATTAATTAAGAAACCGTCATTTGTGCTCTGTAATTATATTTATTAAACCCTAACTCCTATCATAACAATAATTAGTTCTTGCTAATTAAATTTATCAAATTCCCTCTGGATTCATATCTTAGGTAAATATTTAGTAGCCCTACACTAATTATTTTAATCAACATGGAGTGTATTTCAAATGACTACAAATAGTTCTAACTAATTAGATTGAGTACAAAATAATATCTTATGTAATAAATTTGCAGGTGCTCAAAAGAGTGGGAACGAGCCACAGGATAACGTCTCAGAGACCTAACCACCTGACTTGGTTAGCGATTACAGCTTTTTCAAAGCTCAGCCAAGATACTAGGGGAAGTAGCCTGAGAAGGTTTATTATTTCTGTCCTGATTTGTGTTCTACTGCCAATGTTTTGAGCATGGAGCAAGCACTGTGTATGATTCAAAAACATGCCATATGACTTAAAATTGTACCCATCAACTCTGGTAATTACTGAGGGAGCAAGAAGCCAGCAGTAGCAATGATAGCAGCAACAGCAGCAGGATGAATCCCTGCTTCAAAGAATCTGAAGGAAGAAAGGCACACTGTCCGAGGTTCTTCCTTCTGCAGGCTTGGTCTCCTCATCCTCAAGCCACGCTGTCAGTTCTACCACGTGCTAGGTAGAACTCCTACCTCCCGCTGCCAGCTCCTTCATAACAAAGAAAATGAATCCGTGAATTAGAGCGGGTTGATTGGCATCCTGTTGCTAGGAAACTATAAGACGAACGTATCATATTTCATAATAAAAATGTCTCTGACCCATTCCTAGAAAGACATGCACATCGACTTGTGGCTGCCTTGTGGGAGTGGCCTCTCCTTTCATCTAATCACTTCTAGGGTCGTTTTGAGGCCCCTGGCTCTGGTTAATGGTGGCCAATCTCTAGCCAGACACAGGGCTGTCTGTGGCCTGAATTAGCGTTCTGCTTATGACTAGGATTGAGCTGTCTATGGCTGGAATAGGGGTCTTGGTCTCACATTGGTAAGATGTTCCGTTTACAGTGGAGTTTCAGGATGCAGTCTGGGGTTGGAATTTGGGTTTAGGCTATTGTTAAGTTCATTAGGGAGAGGACAGAAGAAAATGGCTGTTAAAGTGGTGGTGGTTGCCTTACATTATGATAAAAATATTCCATCTCAAGAATAAAAATGGTAAGTTAAAGTATCAAACAATCCATGTAAATAACTACATCTTTTCAACATGGTCTCCAGCCCTTTTTGTAAATGACAAGTGAGTTATCACAAACAAGCAGCCAGCAATGGATATCTAGGGCACGGTGTCTGGAATCACTCTGGGCTATCCTGACCTATGCTTCCTGGCAGCCTATCTGTTACCTTCTATTTTTGTGGAGGAAGTGTCTCGAGTGGGCATGAGATGGACCATGGGAGACATATTTGACAGTGAATCTGCACTTCTGCCTTTCAGAGAGGCATAAAAGCACACACGAGTTATAGAAAATGCAGGAGCATTATCTCCCACTGTCATTAAGCTGTCATCCACTTTGGTGCAGATCTGTCTCTTGGTTTTGAATCTCACTTTCCCCCCCTTCTGGCTTTCCTTGGAGTATTTGTGATCTCATACAGCCACCTTTATGATAGATGAATCATTCCTGTGTCAACCATAGTCATCATGAATCCTCTGAGTGAGCTGGCAAGAGAAAATCGCTTTTAAGAGAACAGACCTCCTAGGGCCACGGGTAGTAAAAAAAATTTGAGAACTCTGGATTGAGGGTGATAGGATCAGATCATAGCCAGCCAGAAAGGATGACATAACAGGCCCAGGAAGGGGTCTGGTTTGGCTCAATATAACACAGAGCTAGAACTCAGGACTTTTTTTTTTTTTTTTTTTTGGCATCATGATAAGTAACTGAACGAGACTTGCCATGTGTCAGCAGAAGGCAAATAGGCCATATAATAGAATCATTATATGGTCTTCATGTGAACTCACGGGCCTGAACATTAAGTTTTGTTCAGAGAGTTTAAGTAAGGCTTCAGGACCAAAACTGCATTTGGGACCAAGATACGTTGTCTGAAATTCTTACTCTCTTTCATCCCATTTCTATTCCAGGGGATGTGTTCGCCAGTAATGGTCATGGTAATGGGCCTTCCACTCAATGGAGGCAGCTCTGCAGATGGCATGAGAAAGCCTCTCGGAGATGGTCTCCTAAGCGAGGGGATTGGGTAACACAACCATGCTCTTGCTGTGGTTGGCAAAACGTGCATATGTTATTTATATAATTGTGCCTTACAGGTGGGGCTTAGAATTTATTTTAACTGAGAGAAAATTTTTCTGAATGGAGCCGAGATCAGATCATATAGATACTACATATAGCTTTCTTCCTTTGTGGTCACCATAAGGTCATCCATTCACCTATGCTTACCGGTTAGTTCTGAAGAGTCACCATGTATAGCTTTGTGCATGAAGATGCTCCCTCATCCCCTCTCTGCCCAATTATGTCCAGGGAATCCTTCTTTTAAAGAATAAAATGCCTTATTTTATGCTTTGAACAATTTTTATCCCAGATTGTGACTAAAGTGTAGGAAGAAAGCGTATATCTTCTGAAAGAATCCACTATAAAAGAGTCTGATGGGCATAGAAGGGAGGCATTGCAGCTGTTTCATTTCTGTGCCTTCCATAGGAGTCTCCTGAGAAGGCACCCTGCAGCCTGCCAATTGTTCTTTTTCCTTTAATGGATTATCCAATGGAGATCCAAAGCCCATGGCAGAATGGACAGAGAACCACAACGTCTGAGCACATTACTCCTCAAACTGAGAACAGTAACGTTTGAACATTCATTTCTCAATCCACTGTCATATGGCTTCTGTCCTGCTAATGACACTGATTTTTCTACATCACTAAATGTAACAGATATTTAAATCTGACAGAACTTTCAGCAGGATTTCATGTAATTGAGCACATACATTCTCATTCTCTTCTCTTGACTCTGAACAATACACTTTCCTAGGTTTTTCCTCAGTGCTGGCTGTATCTTAGTTTCTCTAATTGGGCTTTCTCAAAGTTTAATCCTAAATTTTCTTTTCTATATCTTTTTTAATGAATTCAATGATCACCTATACCTGCATTGTCCAATGTGGCAACCACTAGCTAAATGTGGCTAGTAAGCACTTGGAAAGTGGGTATCTAAATTATGCTGCTATATGGATAAAACACTTACTGTAAAGTTTAAAGACTTATTGCAAGCAAAAACAAAAAGAATGTAAGTATCTCAATAATTTTTATATTGACTGTATACTAAAATGGTATTTTGAATACATTGGGTTAAATAAAATAAATTATTAAAACTAGTTTCATATATTTCAGTCAGGCAGTATTAATCTATGAAATGAATATACCTAAACTTAACTTTAGCTCAGACCTTTACTTTGAACCCCAAATATAATTAATTGACAACATAACCTTTCCATTAGGCTATCTGACAGGCACTCAAACTCAACATTACCAAAACGAAATGTGAGATGTTTTCCCCTAAGCCCAGTAATCCTATTTTAGTGACTGGTCCCATAATAATTTTCCTTATCCTTCTCTCTTCTCCATAGAGCCTCCTTTTTCCACAGTCACAGAAATGTAGAATGTCTGGATAAGAAAGCCAGGAACACAACCATGAATCCTATGCTTGAGCCTTCTCTGCAACATACAGTCTTTATGTGGACATCTATAGTGATGGGGGCATTTTCTGATAAGGCAGCTTATTCCCATTTATGAACAGCCTCTGTTGTTAGAAAGCTTCAAAATACATTGAGTCAGAATTTGACTTTTTAGAATTTCTATTTATGTTTTAATTCTATCTCCAGAAGCCATGCAAAATAAACTTAATTCCTCTTCTACTTACGAGGATTGTTCAACGTCTTGGCTTTACTGATTTTTTTTTCTCCAAATTAAATATTTCTTGCTCCGTTGACATGATTTCAACATAATGTATTTGCCTTTGAAGAATGTGGTTGTCAAATGGCCCACCAATTTTAATAGTCAAGTCACAGACTATAAAGAGAATCTTATGTTGGTTGCCTTAAATTCTGTGCCTCTGTGAATATCATTTGAGCATATGTTTACTTATTTGGGAATCACATTAAACACAGATATTTGTTTGTATTGGACTCATTTTTATGTAAATCCACTATATCTTGGATACATAATGTAATTAAGCTAAATCTTATGCATCCTCTTTTTCATGCTTATACATTATATTTAAATGCTGTGATTATATTTGTAGGTTGGCCCATTACACTAGCAAGCCTATCTAGACAGTACTGATTCTAATTCTTTCACTCACTGTGATTTGTTCTATGTCTTAGATCAATGTTATCAAAAAATTGATTAGTAAACCCATATTTTCATACAAATCATCAGATGCAAATATCAAAATGTGTACAGAACAGGATGCAAGTCAGAATTCTGTTGTATACTAGACTTCTGTCCAAGTTATGTCATACCATTAATTAGCCCACTCCCAGGCTAAATGGTATGATTATTTAACCAACTAAAGGTGAAAGTGACAGTACTTGCTAAATTCTTTTTCATTTTTACTTCAAATGTTTCCTCTGCTCTGTTCCATCTTTATTGGGGGCTCCAATTACATTTCTGTTGACCATTTGATGTTGTCACACTGCTCTTAGGTTTTGTTTTTCTTTCTCTGTTTTTTTATCTTTCTGTGTTTCACTTCGGATAATTTCTATTGATGTTGACATATTTTCAAGCTCATTAATTTATTCCTATGCTGTTTTCATTCTGATGAGCCTGTTGAAGGAACTCATTTGACATGATATTTTAATTTATAGTTTTCATCTCTCTATTGAGAGTCTGTATTTGTTTATGCAAATTGTCAAACATTTCCATTAGACAAGAGGTTAGTAAAGTTTATTTTTGTAAAGAGCAAGATAGTAAATATTTTAGGCTTTAGTGGCACTACTATGGCCTCATAACTATTAACTCTGTCATTATGGTGCAAAGATATCCATAAGTAATCAGAAATAAATGGGTATGGCTGTGTTCAGTAAAACTTTACTCATGAAAACAAGCAGTAATCTGGATTTGGCCCATAGGCCACTGTTTGCTGAGGGCTCCTCTAGATCCTTTAAGATATCAATTGTAGTTATTTTAATTTTCTTGTCTGATCGTTCCAGTCATCTCCGAGTCTGGTTACACTGACTACTTTATCTCTTGACAATGGGTTATTTTCTATATTTTCTGTTTGTCTCATAATTTTTCTGTTGAATGTTAGAGATGGTATGCTGAAAAACAGAAGAGACTGAAGTAAATATTATTTACAAAAAGAAGTGGGTACATCTCTGCTAGGCCATTATTTAGAGAATTTAATCAGTCTGGTAAATATTTCAGCTGGATTTTTTTTTTTTTGTAGTTGTTGTTACAATGATTACTTCCAGTGTATTACAAGCCTTCAAAGCTAATAGTGAACTGCTTTTATCTTGTGCTTTGGGTAAGGAATGGTGCTGAAAGCTTTTTCTCAGTGTTCCAGCTCCGCCATGAGCTTTATTATGTACCTGTCCCAGAGGAAGTCTCATGCCTCCTTTTGTCCCTTCCATGGTAGGCTGCTGTTGCTTGTTTCTGAGGGTTGTATTTATGGCATGGGTAGAAAGGAGGTTTTCTTGTGGAATAATACTTGAATTAACTCATATTTCCACATATTTTCTTGCTGAAAAAGGTATTATGATGATCCAAATAAGTGTTTTGACAAGTTTTCATTTATAGCTACCTCATTGAATTATTGGACTGGTAACTTTAAGAAAGCAAAAATAAGTAGTGATTTTAGACATAATTTTTTTTTGGAATGAAGTACTGGCTCCTGGTAATTGTTGTTTCCTCTGTAGAGTCTATGAAATCACACATAATTGATTCAATAATGTTTTATGGAATCTTGCCAGAAGTTGATGTCAAGAGAACCCATCTCTAGATTACAGAATCAAACTTGCCCTTTTTAAACCTGGAATAATATTTTCTCTTCTATAATTTTCTGTATCTCCCTCACATTTTCTGGGGTTTAAAGTGCCTTACATAATCACACATTTGAACTTCTCTTAAAGTCTTTTTGTGTAATTTGGCCTAAGCCTTCTTTTAATATGTATGTTCTTTACTGCACGGATATCATTAAAATTTACATTACTGATACAGGCAACTGTATTCTTTTTTTATTCAACAAAAGTCTATTCAGTATTGAATACGTGTCCAAGTTTTAGGTTAAATGCTTGAGAAACAAATTTGAATAAAATGTTGTTCCTGCCTTCAAGAAGCTCCCAGTCTAGATTTGAAGGCAGACATATAAAAATATTTCAGTAGTAGGATATAATAAAAGCAATAATAGGGCAATGACTGGTAAATTATCATGAGGGCTGGGAAAGGGAATTCAAGAAGGTTTTAGAAGTTGGTGATCTCCTCAGAAAGTCTTAAAAACAGTATAGCATTTAGCTTGATACATGAGACAGGAAAGAGTATTCCAGGCAATGGAAAGACACTTGCAAAGTAGTGAAGGTGGAAAGCACCATGGTGCTTGCATTTGCATGTATTCCAGCAATGATGGTACATGGTGGCAGGTAGTGGAAAGAGATGCAGCTGGAGAGGGAGTAGGGCTGGGCTGTGAATGTCATGCTTGCCCATTTAGGAATATTGGGACTTGGTCCTGTAGGTGATTAGGATTAATGGAAGGATTTTAAATAGAGGTAGGGCATGATCAGATTTACATTTTGCAAAGTGTGTTTGGTGAGTGAATGCAATGAGTCAATGCAGCTTTATTGTTTAGGCTTTGCAGGTGCAATGCCTAGGACCCATAAGCTTTAAAGGGCCCACAGATTGTTGGGACACAGGCAGGGGGAGGGGAATATTGGCTTCATAACTGGAAGGCTGCCAAATCAAAATTATTTTAAATGAATGCCTATAAACCATGGAATTATGCTAACTTTTTAACTATTGCTCAGTCAAACTCTTAATAGTTTCATTCAAATTTGGTAAATGTTGTGGAGAATCAGGACTTACAGAGTGTAATCACATAGTAACTTTATTTTAGTCTCTGTGTTTCTTCAAATTCAGTCTCTGGGGTAGCTTTTCCCTTTCTCTTTAGATAAAATATAAAGAAGCTTCCATGGCTTCTCTGGTCATTGTTTGGGAATTAAACATCCTATGGTCACTCTAGTTCCCTAAACAGTTTTAGTTCAATCATTAGAAAGATCACGCTCATTGATAAAACTACAAGCATATTTTAAATTAATGTTTTTCTCCCTTGCTTTAGAGCTTTTTTGGGACAATGGCTTGCGTGGACAGAGAGGTTTGATTGGCTTCTTTTGTATTCACCTCTGAAGGTTTTTAATCCATTCTCCACTCACTAACTGACTTTGCATCTTCCAGGGTTGGAGCAGGAGAGGAGAAACCTAGTTATAAACAGAAATGTACAAAATGTTCAAACGTTATATAGGAGGTAAGTATACAGCTTGGCAACTAATCAGAATTGAGAGTGAGAGAAAAGAAGCATTGAGAATGATGTCTGGCTTGTGTAACCTGCTAAGGTGGTACCTCTAACTAAATTAGGCTCTGCATTTATTCCTTCAAGAAATATTAACTACCTACCTTATATTTACATTCATATAAATAAGACATTTTTAATCCTTGAGCAGCTCACAGTCCATCGGAGAGAGTAGTAAACAAACAATTAAAATGTGCTTTGGTAAGAACTTCATCAAAATTATGCCTTAGAGATCATGGGAGCTCAAAGGCATATCCCATGCAGTTTGGAGTGAAATCAGGGGAGGCAGCCTCTGGAAATGTGGGTTGACCAATCTGCTTTGACTGGTCAAGTTATGTGTGAGCTTAGTTTGGCAAGTATTGATTCGGGTGCCTGTGAAGATGTGAAAACTAGTGTTAGTCATAACAATATAGGGCTAAGGAAAGGGTTTGATTTACTTTAGAAGTTTAGGAGTTACCAGCATATAGGTGTAAGCAGATAGAGGAGGTACATCATCTAGGGAAAATATTAACTCTCTTGCTAATGTTCACGTGGGGTACAACAGAGGCACGGAGAATGTGTTAGAGATAAGTAGGAGAAGGATGCTGGGGAGAACTGGTAAGAGGAATAGGAGAACATGGAAAGAGAGGAGTTATAGAAGCCAAAGGAGAAGAACTTTTCAGGTACAAGAGACTTATTGTTACTGTAAATGCTGCCAGGGGCTCAAGTGTTGGGTACAGGAACCAGCAAGAGTCGCTGATCAGAGAGACCTGGATCTTCCTTACCTCCTACTTTAACAAGCTGTGACTTGGGACAAGTCATCTAACCATTCAGCAGCAAACTTGGTCTTTGTGCCCCTTGAATTGTGTCATAGAGCACAGGGTGTTGATTCTTTTTCCAGAAGAGCCACATTCATCCTTTGTGCTGAAAGGATACCAAAACATTGTGTCCAGAGACCCTTCCCCACCTTCCCTGACCTCTGTGTCTTTCTTCTCAGCACCTCCTCCCACATTATCCAAATCATTTGATTTCTGACTCCCTGCCTCTCTCTGGGTTCCCCTATCCTATAATTCAAGGCTCCTGTCATGTGGAGCTGCACACAGACGTTTCCATCCTGTGAGGGCTTGACTGTTTCTGAGGCAATGTCTCTGAGCAGGTGTTCTGGTGTGTACCTCCCGCTTTTTCTGCTGCTGTGTTTTCTGTGCAAACACCAGATTGCATTGCTGTTTTCTTCTATCTGGAGAGAACCCAATTCATGATGATGATGGAGTAGGTTGTGCTTTCAGGCTGTTAGATGGTGCAGTGGTTTTGCAGAACAGAGTGTTAGGCCAAAAAGGCCTAGGGAGTGCAATTTTGAGCTATGACTTTATCTGCTCATGAACTGCTGTCTGGGGCATGTCTTCTATTGGGCTGGTTTTCTACAAGAATATCTTTTTTCTTGACTTCCTACCCATGCCCTGTATTCCTGTGTCTCCTAGTTCTTCTGTTTTTTGAGATGGAGTTTTGCTCTGGTTGCCCATGCTGGAGTGCAGTGGTGCATCTCAGCTCACTGCAACCTCTGCCTCCTGGGTTCAAGAGATTCTCCTGTCTCAGCCTCTGGCGTAGCTGGGATTACAGGTGCGTGCCACTATGCCCGGCTAATTTTTGTATTTTTAGTAGAGACAGGGTTTCATCATATTGGTCAGGTGGTCTTGAACTCCTGACCTCAAGTGACCCGCCTGCCTCGGCCTCCCAAAGTCCTGGGATTACAGGCTTGAGCCAACGCGCCTGGCTGTCTCCTAGGTCTTTGGTATTTGTTCACCCTCGCATGAGCCTTCCCAAACATGCTGGGCTCTTTATCTCCCGACAACATGTGAGGTTAGAAGATGGAGTCAAAGAGTCTATAGAATCATTGCATTTTACAATAATAGATGCGAAGAACCTTGGTGAAAATAGGGAAGAAGAAGGTTACCTGCTGGGCCTGCTTGCAGGAGGGTGAACTGTCCACATGAAGGTCAACAGTGAGCATGTTACAGTGGCCTGACTTCCTTTTCTTCACTTTCTCTTTGTTTGTAAACTTGTCTTTGCTTCCTGAGAATTTGACTGTAGCCAGGGACCAAGGGATATGGAAGACAAACTCCTGCTTTCAAAGAGGATTCTGTTTTACCTTACCTCCTGGTTGCCTTTTGGGAATTCTTTATTTTGTCAAGAGCTTTTCATTCTTGCCTTTGTTCCATTTATGGCAAGTGAACACCCTTTTCGTCCTTGTGTGATCAAATGGGTTGCCTTCACCTGACACTGGCTGCCTCTCCTTATTGGAAATAACAATCTTCTTGAAGCTGCTCATGGTTCCTACTCAGATGCCTATAGACAGAGCTTATCCAGAGGCATTTGTGTGAATTTTTAAGTAGAAACTTGGAGAATTAGGAAGAGATGCCAGAGGGAACGGTGGTGAAGTCAGAGGAAACAGAGGAACCAAAGGAGAAAGGAGTCCTGGGGCGACTCACAAATCAACCAGCCGAAAACTCTACCCATATCCAGACAAGTCAACTCGCTGATGAGAGACAGTAGTGGAACTCAGACCTGAGTAATCTTAAGGCCACCCGTGTGAAGTATATTTTACAGTCCAGGCTTTTCTCACTTTACATAGCAGATCATGTTCTGAAAACTTGTATGCAACTTAGTTATTATTTTAGATGCTTGCGGGGAAGATTTTCTCTTTGAGGGCAGCCAGTAATACATTTACTTATAAAGTGAAGAGTACGACATTGGGAAAAATATATGACCTTTAGAGGCAGGCACACCTGAATCAAACCATGGCTTTATCACTTCATTCATTCATTTATTCAGCCATTCATTCGCTCAGAAATGTTTATCAAGAGCATTCGCTGTTCCAGGCATAATGCCAAGAATGAGGGAGATGGCACTGGTGCATTTTCCATGTCAGCTTGGATAATTTAGTAACTTCTCTCAGCCTCAACTTCTCATCTATAAAATATGAACACTATTACTTACCTTGCAGGTTGTCATGAAAGTTGAAATAAAGATACAGTTTCTGGCATATATCAAATTTTTTATATTGAGGATGATAATTATCTGAGTAATATCCCATTTCATATATTATATGAGTTTTTTTTGAGTGAAGACCACCTATTTACAATGACTTATGATAATGTTATTCTTACCAAGGTTCCCTGAGTAAACATCTATCTTTCACTGATAGATTACAATTCTACTCACTCACACTCATTGAGGTGGAGATTTCAGAAATCAAGTCAAGTTGCAAATGTTATGGCTATTACTGGAATTGGCTTCCTCCTCCATAGAAGAGCTCTAAAAGACCATAGGACCGGAAATCCCTAGGCATGGCTTTATCTTAGTTTTGCAGCTACACAACCTGGGTTTTCTTTGTTTTACTTGTCTTTGGATTCCACTTTCTCCATCTGTGAAATATTTATAATAATAATTTCCTTGCCTACTTTGTAGTGATTTTGTAGAGATTAAATGCAATAGATGATAGTGCATTTTAATACTTTAATTGTATAAGTTTTTTGTTTTTGTTTTCTTACTCTTTAAGGGAGAAATGAGAATAACTAGGAATCACTTGCTCAGTTTTATGTCTTCTTGCAAATTATCCTACTATATTACCTTTTGTAAATTTGCACACTCAGGTTTCCTTTCTGAATGATAAGCAATGATGGTGGATCCTAATTTGAGGAAGGAGGGTTTGCCAAAGTTTAAATTTATAAGCTAGATACATATGAAAATAAAAGTTTACATTAGGAAGTGTTTATTTTACAAAAGGGTTTCTTTGACTTTCATAAACTGATAAGGACCAACAGCAATGCATTTAAAGCATGGGTTTAATGTTTTAGGAATAAAACTCTTTCACAATTTGAATTATATCTGCACAGTAACATTAGAGTACAGGTTAACAGTTGGATTTTTTTTGTCCCATTATCCAGTTAAGAGTACACAGTAATGAGATGAACAAGTCCCCACACTAACATGAAACTCTACTGAGTTCATGGCTGTATGTTTAGCATAGGACTTTGGCTTGAGGTTTGTTTTGAATAAATGCCAAAGTAACCTTTATAGTTAAGAGGTCTAGAAAGAAATTAAGTCAAATAGATTCTAAGATATACTCATTCAGTCCATAAGTCTGCTGTCCGTGCCTGTTGTGGATACTTGGCCCCTGCTAGGAGATGTGCAGTTCAGAAGGCTTTACTGAAGAAGTGCCATTTGAGTTGAATCTTGAAAGTTGAGTAGGCATTGACCAAGTGAAAAAGGGATCTAAGGGAAAACCAGCCGCAAAGGACTGTATGACCAACTTAGAAGGGTACTAGAACCTAGGCAGCTGGTTTGAGTGTAGCGTGCATGTAGAGAAACTGTGGTGGGGGAGACTGGAGAGAGAGCCAGGAACCAAACTGAGGGAGCCTCCTAGGCCATGTTGTAAAGTTTCAATAGATGCAGACAAAGGAGCGAGTGCTTGATAAAACAGCCACCAGCCCATTCTACTCCAAACATTCACTCTATTAATTTTCTCACTGAGCCCAGGCAATGGCTATTTTGTTATTATGCAGAAGGGTTATAATTTCTTTGCTAAATATTGTACTCCTTGGCCCAGAATGCTGATGAGCTAAGGTTTATGTAGACATGCTCCTGCCTGGATAAGTCATGTTTAATGTCTTCTACCCATTAATTTACTGTAATGATAAACTATGTGGATTATTTTCTTTCTTGAAGTGCTTGCTGTCTACTTAGTGTGTACAGCATTTATGGGGTTATTAAAATGTTATTATGGAATCATATTAACCAGGGTTGGGAGTGTACCTGATCTCTAAGAATGTACTAGATAGCGCAGGTAAAGCCAGTCAGCTCTGAGTTGGGGGCCCAGAAGAGAAGAGAAACTGGGGGTCAAAGAGCAAAGTCATGAAGTGACGAAGGTTCTGAAGGGGAACTTGGTGACAGAAACAAGGAATGATAGAAAATCCAAAAGCTCAAGACCAGGACTCTAAATTGATTTTGGAAGCACTTGGAAATAGACTAAATTGCAAATACACATTCTTTTGCTGTGCAAAAGCTTCTTTGGTGGGAGCCATCTGGAGACTACCTTTACCCAACCCAAAGCCGAGTATCAAGCTACAAGGCTGGGAGGGCTTGAGCTTGCCGAAGATTGCAGAAATACAAAAGAAAAGTGTTCCAAGAAAAGTCAGAAGTTGTTGGCTGTGGCAGTTGGTGACAGACTGAATGCAGGGAGCGAAGAAAAGTGGAATCCAATCTGGGAGGACTCCTCAGCTACTTGGCTGCCAGGACCCAGCAGGGAATGGCACTGCTCCATGTTTTCTTGTTGTTAATCATTTTTCTCATTTTCCCTAGTTGTTAACCCTGGGACCATACTAATCAACTCCTCGTTTCCCTGGTATCAGCAGCCTGCCCGTGGCTTACATGGTTCCTTGCTTATTACAGCTGAGTTTAATCATTGTCCAGACTGAGTTCCATGTCTTCTTTGAAATTTCACCCCTGATTCAGTTCGTGTTTTACCAGGAAATGTAGCTGTGTAGAAAGGGAAAGAATCTGTCCAGAGACAGGAGAGACAGGAAAGGAAAGTCCTCATCTAGAAAAAGGAGATAGGACTGCAGGGTGACATACGGAAGATTTCCCCCCCACCCCCGCCCCATGTCTAAGACAGTAATGGAGAAGATCAGGAAAAAAAAAAAGAAAGAAAGAAAATCAATGCTGTTTTTGACTTGCTTCATTTCTTCTTTTTCTCACTGAATGAAGTAGAATCCAGATAAGTGAACTAGAGAGCATAAAAGTTGTGTTTTTTATTAAATCAAAAGTATCCAAATGCAGTCAACTTGACATTTAAGTAGGAATTATCTGGAAGTTATGTTTGGCTTCCCCTCCCGTCTTTTTCCGCACAGCCTCCTTCCTTCTAGGAGTCCTTCACATTTCAGAAACAGAGTGTGGAGGAAGCAGAACTAAGTCAATCATGGGTTATTCAATTACTAGAGACTGTCATGCTGGCCAACATCACTTGATGCTGTAAGACATCAGAGATGTTATTTATCGCTCTACTCTCTAAAGTTGTCTAATTTGGAGATGGCAAAGATTAAAATCAGTTCCTTAGAGACCAGACCAGCTCTCAAAATCTTAAGAGAATTTATGAATAGATATGGACATATTTTATTTCTAGAAAATTCTGTCAGCTATTCTGATACCTTGAGGAATACTTGACTTAAGAGAATGGTGTATTTTTCATCACTATACAAACATCCCATTATGTTTCCCATTTTAAAAATAAATAAACCTATATATCTTGACCTCATTTTTCACTTAACCATCTCATTTCGCTCCTTTAAAAGTCTCCTCAAAAGAATTATCTCTAGTAAACATTGTTCGTAAGTTTTCTCTTTCTGTATTTCCTTGAATTCACCCAAATTAGGCTTTCAGATCCACCACTTCAATAAAAATTGCTCTTCTCAAGATTACCAGGAATTCTGTTTGATAAATCTTGTAATTACTTCCTAGTCTTTGCCCTGTTGGCCTATCAGCAGCATTTGATACAATCTATTATCTTTTCCACTGAATACACGTTCTTAATTTGACTTCCAGGCAAAACACATACTCTCAGTTTTCCTCCAACCTCACAATTGCTCCGTTTCAGTTTTCATCATTGGTTACTTCCTGTCTCCATTACTTTTTAAAATTTTTTATTTATTTAAAAACAATTTAAAGGGTTTTTTTAGCTTTTAAGTTTGGGGGTACATGCGAAGGTTTGTTACATAGGGAGATGTGTGTCACGGGGGTTTGTTGTATGTATTATTTCATCACCCTTCTCAATGTTAAGAGTGTTGTAATTCTCTGCACCTGGTTCTTTTCATCACTCTATCTATGCTTATCTCCCCATGATCTCATTCAACTACATGGTTTTATACATCGCCTACAAAACATGACTTCCAAGTTTCTGTTCCCAGTCTGGATCTTCTTCCTGAGTTCCACACTTATATATGTCCAACTGACTACTCAATATTCCCACTTAGATGTTTGATAGAAATCCTAAAACTAATATGCTCAAAATTGCTCCTGATATGTTTCCAAAATCTGGTTCCTCTTGGAATTTTCTTTTTCTCAGTTAATGGCAAGACTTTCCATCTGGTTGTGTAAGCAAAAGAGCTAACTGGCACCCCTGACTCCTTTGTTTCAGGGCCCACAGCTCACCATCTGCAAATCCTACCGATTCTACTTTTGAAATATATTTGAGATTGGATCACTTCTCGCTCACACCACTGTTGCCATTCTGCCCCACGTCGTTATTTTGGCTCTGGACTATTGTATTTTAGTTTATTCTCTGAAGAGCAGAGAATAAGGATGCACACACATTCCCACAGAGTCCAGAAGATAATGTAGGTTACTGGTTCAGTGATTTCAGAATGAGGTGAAAAGTCTCTTGAATGGCCTCAGCAGGAATGTTACACACACCGAGGACTGTGCCTGTTATTTTTGCCCATATTCCCACCTGCCAGCCTCAGATGCATTCTCCACAATTTTGTGTCCTGCTCTGTGCTTCAGAAGCCTGACTTTTATGGTCTACATCTACTAGGCTCTCTTACCCTCACTCTGTTTGAGTTTAGGCAAATGGAAGACATGGGCAGGGTCTCAGGGGACAAGAGCATGGAAAGTCAGAGTATGACTTACCGGCACCATCCCTGCACCCCCACCACACACCTGATGGTGACTGCTGCTCAGTCACAGTGCATGCCACACTGCCTTTATTGCACTGTTGGATCTTTCTCTGGGCTTTGGAAACACCGTTTCCTCCCTGAGCTCCTTCAACATCAGAAAGTTAATAGCTTTCTTGTGTTGCCCATCCCTGCTAGTCTCATATTTCTTGATAGTTCTTTAGTGCTGTCCAAACCTCTTTAAATAATCTCTTCATTAGGTTCTTTCTGGTAAACTTTTCTGAGGCTGTCTTCTAGTTCCTGCTGAGACCCTGACTAACATAGGTAGAATTACTTTTTCATTGTAAAATACATATTAAATTAATGAATTTATTACATTTGATGAAAATAAAGTGTTATGAAACATGTGACTCATGGAAATGTAAGAATATGATAACCTAGAAGGAAGAAAAATGATCATCTCTAACTACTATACCACTAGATAATCACTGTCAACATTTTTATAAATTTTGTTTTAGGGCTTCAATTTATAAAAAGAAATGTAGAAAATTTGTATTATAGAGAAGATACAAAGAACAACAAAATCAAAAGTTCTATCATTTAAAAATAAGCTTGGAAAGATTTAATTTTTTTAAGAATCTTTTTTATTTGAATTTGTTTTTTGAGACGGAGTCTCGCTCTGTCGCCCAGGCTGGAGTGCAGTGGCGCAATCTCGGCTCACTGCAAGCTCCGCCTCCTGGGTTCATGCCATTCTCCTGCCTCAGCCTCCTGAGTAGCTGGTACTAGAGTTGCCCACCACCACGCCTGGCTAATTTTTTGTATTTTTAGTAGAGACGGGGTTTCACCATGGTCTCGATCTCCTGACCTCGTGATCCGCCCGCCTCGGCCTCCCAAAGTGTTTGAATTTTAATATAGTTTCTATTTTACATTACATGGTGATTTTAAAGCGTAGTCAATACAGATCAGTCACAAACAGGACAAAGAGTAAATAAAGAAAGCCTAGGCCAGGCACAGTGGCTCAAGCCTGTAATCCCAGCACTTTGGGAGGCCAAGGCAGGTGGATCACCTGAGGTTAGGAGTTCGAGACTGGCCTGGCCAACATGGTGAAACCCTGTCTTTACTAAAAATACAAAAATTAGCAG
Organism: Hylobates moloch; assembly: GCF_009828535.3. NCBI lineage: Eukaryota > Metazoa > Chordata > Mammalia > Primates > Hylobatidae > Hylobates > Hylobates moloch. Next base: position 22,494,494 of record NW_026652288.1, on the reverse strand, counting down.
GGCGTGGTAGCACGCATCTGTAGTCCCAGCTACTCAGGAGGCTGAGGCAGAAGAATCACTTGAACCCAGAAGGCAGAGGTTTCAGTGAGCCAGGATTGTGCCATTGCACTCCAGACTGGGCGACAAGAGCGAGACTCCATCTCAAAATAAGTAAATAAATAAAATAAATAAAAATGTTAAAATAATAAAATAAAACAGAAAGGCTTTAAATAATATCGACCACTGGTTAGTTTTTATTATTCTCTCTTAATGTAAAAAAAAGAAAAAAAACAAAAAACTTTGGCCCTTAAGTAGGAGCTTAAATTACAAAAATAAGTTATTCAATTACCTTGATATAAGAGCTACTTCTATATATGCTTTGTGTAACTTTGCTTTTTGGAGAAGAGAGAAAGACTTGATTTGGTGATTTTCCCAGTAGTAAACTAAAAACTTGTAAAAACTATAACTATTGTTCATGTTCTTACTCACAGTGCAGTCATTGCTGTTTCTTCAAACAGGTTTCCACACAAGTGGAATGCAGGATGTATGTCAAAAAAATTGCCTGGTTCTAGGAAGAGAAGGAAAATTGCTGAGGAGTCACTATATGAAGCATAACAAGCCCAATTTTGGACCTAGGATACCTGATAGAAATTTCAGCATGTAAATAAATTGATTCTGAATTAGTGGTCCAACTGAGCAATGCAAGGCCTCAAATTGCTTTTTTTGTTTGTTTGTTTGTTTTGAAACAGGATCTCCCTCTGTTGCCCAGGCTGGGGTGCAGTGGTGGGATCTCAGTCACTGCAGCCTCCACCTTCTGGCTTCAAGTGATTCTCCTGCCTCAGCCTCCCCAGTAGCTGGGACTACAGGTGCCCACTACCACACATGGCTAATTTTTTGTATTTTAATAGAGACGAGGTTTCACCATGTTACCCAGGGTAGTCTTGAACTCCTGAGCTCAGGCAATCCACCTGCCTCCGCCTCCCAAAGTGTTGGGATTACAGGCGTGAGCCACCACGTCCAGCCTCAAATTGTTTTAAATCATAACTTTCCTCATGAAGGTTTATTAATTTTGATTTTCAATTAGTCACTTAGTATGTCTTCAAATAATTATTTCAAAGAAGGCAGATATATCAATGCTGGCTCCCTCTCTGTTGCTCTAAGACATGAAAGACAATTTCTTGTGTATGTAATTATGTTCCAATATTTTTTCTGCAAAATTTTAGGTATTTTATATTTTTTGATATAGCATAATGAAAAAAGAAGACATCAGCAGATTCCTGTTTCTTTATAACACATATTATCCAGCATCTTTGTTTAAAAAATTTGTAATTTATAATTTTTATGGACAATTTAAGATGATTTCCAGGTGTTTAGATATGGCTTGTTTTTCACATTGATTTTACCAAGAATGTATTATAATCTCTGTTAACCAATATATAACATGTTATCTGATAAACTATTAATAGTTTTAGAGATGTGAGTTTCCACTCACATCTCTAAAAACTTTTTTTCTTAATTATGGATTCATTACTAAATATTTTTTCTTAAAATTATTATACTTATGTCACCATTATGATATATAATATATATTATTACATTAATGTTACATTAATATAGATTGTATTATATTTTCTTAAAATCTTATATACTAATCTATGAAGAATGTATATTCCTCATATACATATTATATATTATCTGGAGATAATATCTCTAAATAATAATGTATATTCTTCATAGATTAGATCTCTATATTTATCATTTTCTCCATTGTTATTTTCATGTCCTTTTCATTTTCTTCCCCGTTATCCAGGAACTTCTCAAGATTGTTTTAATGTCTGATTTGATTTTTTGCAGAGTCAAATCTGCTTTGTACTGCCTGCAGTGTGGATTTTAATTCTGCACTTCCATTTTGATTTTACTTATAATAAAATCACCCATACTCTTGGTATTTTATGTTAACTTTGACCTGTGTTGTTATGTTTCCTTCTGCTCACATTTCTTATAGGCATTGTATTATTTTCTTATGATGAATATCAACTAATTTTATAAAATTATCCTCTGAATCCTATACTAGATAGTTTTCAGAAGTCTACTTTTCCTGTTTGTTTGTATTTTGTGTTTTGAAGTCTGAACTAAAAACATTTATTTGGACTCAACCTTTGCATTGTATGGACTTCCTATGGCCTTACTGTTAGTCCATTTGGGTACTTGTAAAATAATCTGAGGTTTACAGTTTGGGGAAAAGTTGATGTTCTCATATCTTGGCCCAAGGCCTAGTTGCTTTTTTAAAAATAAATTTTATTGAGGCATAATTTATATCCAACAAATGACATCCATTTAAAGTCTACAATTCAGTGAGTATTGACAGAGCTATGCGCCATGAACCACCACCAAACCCAAGACACGAAGTAATTCCATCACTCCCTAAAATGGTTTCTCATGCCTCTTTGCAGTCTAGGCCTCCTTCCATCCTCAGGTTTTATTTCTGTCACTTTAGCTTAAAATTTTCTGAACTTTCATATAAGTGCGATAATATAGTATGTAATCTTTGCTTTTTGGTTGCTTTCAGTTAGTATAATGATTCTTAATTTCACCCATGTTGTTTCATGTATCAACAGTTCCTTTTATTGAGTAGCATGCTATTGTATAATGTACCGTATTTTTATTTATTGATTGATGAATATATGGTTACATGATTTTTAACAACTAGTGATGAAATAACTGGCATTATATGGAGAAAAAATGAACTTTAACTCTTATCTCACGCCATCTACAAAATTCGACTCTGAATAGATTATAAACTTTTTAGTATAAGAGCTAATCCTACAAAACTTCTGGAAGAAAACATAGGAAAAATCTTTGTGACAATCACTTAGCAATAATATCTTAAACAGAACATGAATTATAAAAGAAAAATTTGATAAATTAGCCCTCATCAAAATTTTTTTAACAAATTGTTCTCCTAGAAGACACAATTAAGAAAATGAAAAGATAGCTATAGACTAAGAGAAATTATTTGCAAATTATATGTTTGATAAAGTGATTGTATCTAGAGTATGTAATGAACCCTTAACAACTCAGTAATAAGGAGACAACCCAATGAGTAAAACATTCAAACTGACACTTTATTGAAGAAATATGAATGGACAATAAATATGCAAAAAGATACCCAATGCTAATCATCAGAAAAATGCAAATTAAAATCACAACAAGAGCTGTTGGGAGCTTCTAGCAGGGGAGTACAGCTACTCATATACCCTTAACGGAAGAACGATCCTCCTCTATTGAGGAAGGTTGTCCACTTTGACCTAGTGCATCACAGTGGGAGGGACACACGTGATCTGGTGATGAAGGAAAGGGATACCCACCTAGCAAGCCAGATCAGTGAATCAACTCTGGCAATCAATGAGGTGACAGATATGGCAGCCAGTTCACTCCTGTTGTACATATACACAATGGAGAACTATTTAGCCATAAAAAGAATGAGATCATGTCATTTGCAACAACATGGATGGAATTGGAGGTCATTATGTTAAGCAAAATAAACCTGACACAAAAAGACAATCATCGCATGTTCTCACTTATTTGTGGGAGCTAAAAATTAAGATAATTGAATTCATGGAGATAGGAGAAGGATGGTTACCAGAGGCTGGGAAGGGTTGGGCTTGAGGGGGACGTAGAGATGGTTAATGGACGCAAAAACAGAAAGAATGAATAAGATCTAGTATTTCCTAGCACAACAGTGTTACTATAATCAGAAATAATTGTACATTTAAAAATAAAGAGTACAAGTTAATTGTTTACAACAGAAAGGATAAAGGCTTGAGGTGATGGATACCTCATTTATCCTGATGTGATTATTATGCATTGCATTCCTGTATTAACATATCTCATGTAACCCATAAATATACACACTTATACCCACAAAAATTAAGAAAAGAAATCAGAGTGATTATTGGATTGGGTATCCCCAAAGTTACAGTTGGTATCTGAACTTGCAGTTGGTGTCCAAAGTGAGAGTGGTCTTGGGAACTCCCAAACTGCCAAAGTGTTTTGCATTTGATCATAGTGGTGGTAGCATGAGTCAATTTGTCAAAAGTCATAGAACTGTACACCAATCAGTGAAATTTACATGTAAACTAGAAAATAAATAAAAAATGGAAAATTAAAAAACATGATAAGTTGCCAGCATATACCTATCAGAATAGTTAAAATGTAAATGACTGACAGTATCAGGTGGTGATACGAATGTGGAGCAACTGGAACTCTCATGTATTGCTGATGGGAATGCAAAATGGTACAGTTCTTCTAAAAATCAACTTTCCAGTTTCTTGTAAAGTTACATTTACCATAGACATAACAAAAAGATATGTCCACATAAATACTTGTATGTGCTTGAATGTTCATCACACCATTTTCCATCATAGCCACCACCTGGAAACTACCTAAGTATTCTTTAAGTGATGAATGTGTAAATTAATTGTAATACATTCCTACTATAGCAATAGTACTCAGTCATAAACTGTTCCACACAGCAACATAGATGAATTCCAAAAATATTTTGTGCAATGAAAGCATATGACAAAATTCTATATGCTATGTAATTCCATTTATATGACATTTTAGAAAAACCATAACTATAGTGACAGAGAGCAGATTATTGGTTTTCTAGAGCTGGTATTTATATTTGGAGATGGGGATTTACTGCAAAGGAGTAAGAAGATTCTTTGGATGGTAGAAATCTTCTACATTTTGGTTGTGGTGGTGGTTGCATGAATTTATACAGATGCCAGAATTCATCAAACCGTAAACATAGAATAAGTGATTTTTATTGCATGTAAATTTTACCTTAATTAAACTCAGTGAAAAGTCATTGTCTACTTGAGTTTGATATTTTTACTGGTAAGTTGTATTTTTCAAGGAAATATATTGTCTAATTTTCACTTTTGGAATAAAGCTGTTAATAGTACTTCCTTATGACATATAAAAGTCTCTTTCATATTGAATTCCATGTTCTCCATGAATATTGTTTATTAATTTCTTATCCCTTTATCACATTTAACAAAATTTTATTTTATTTTTTGCTTTTTTAAAGTGTTTTCAAAGAACCAATTTTGACATTGTTGCAACTCTCTGTATATTCATATTCTATTTTTATTAATTTTATTTCTATTAGTTTTGTTCTCTTAAATTGAGTTTGTTTTATTATGTTGATTTTATTTCTTAAGGTGGATGATTTAGACCATTAATGTTCACCCTTTCCTTTTTTCTAATGTAAGGGTATACATTTCCTCATAAACACTGTGCTAGATTTTTCTCTCATGTTTAGTAAGTAGTTTCTTTAAACTTCTAATTTCTATTTTTCATTACAATGTTTATGGTGTATGAGTTGTCACAAATGTATTTTATAGTTATCCTGCTGCTATTGAATCCTAACTTAGTGGTATTATGGTCAAGTCTGTATTCTTCATTCAATGAGTGTTTATTGAGGTATACCATGTTAAAGGCACTCTTTTAGGTGTTGAGATTTCTTCAATGTATAAAGTACACAAATTCCTAATTCTTTGGAGTTTATATTCTAAAATGGGGAGAGAGGCAGTAAATGTAATTAGTGAGGAGGAATTTTAGAAGGCAGTAAGAGGTATGTAAATATAAAAGCAAGGGAAAGAGCTTGGCCTTGCTCTATGTGTGTGTGTGTGTCCACGTGTGCACACTTAATGGATGTAGTGTGTGTGTGTTAAATGTGTTGTGTTAGGGAGATGGGGAATTACTTTAAACAGGGTGGTCAGAGAAAGCCTTTCCAAGAAGGTGAGATTTGGGTACACTTTGAAAGAGAAAAGGGATTCTTCTCAGGGGAAGAATATTCTAGTAAAAAGGAACATCCAGGGGACAACCTTTGAGGCAAGATCATGTCTGGTGTGTCAGAAGGGGCCAGTGTGACCACAGCAGAGATTGAGGGGAAGTGGTAGAGGAGGGGTCAGAGAAAGAAGGGGTGGGGACGGTTAATGTCACTCAGGCCTTGCAAGGGAACCCAAGATCTTTTATTTTTATCTGATCTTCATGAAAGAATTATTCCCTCAAAAAGTACTTTATTTTTCAGAAATTATTTACAGAAATGGCTTTATACTGACATCAGGGAGTAATTAGATGATTCTGATAGCATAGAACCTTTTGGGTTCTTGTGAAGACTTTGGCAGTAATCACTTACTCAGTGTTCAACCCAAAATCTTGCTCTCTTTCAATCTAATCTTTGTGTAGGAATCATCCATTCATTTAGTCAACAATATTTATTTTTAAAAAAGTTATTTATATGAATATTCTTATACTGACTTCAAGGAGATTTAGATGAATCAACATGCAGTGATTCCATGTGGTCATTTCATCTTAGAGATTTGAAGGACTTCAGCAGTCATTACCACAACAACAGGTCATACATCTGCTTGAACAATTCCAGTGGTTTCACTCCTGTTTGTAGCTGAATCCATTACTGGATCACTTTAAATTTTGCCAGTTTACCTTACAACCCATTATATATTTGAAAATAATTCATATGTTCTTCTTGAGTCATCTGGCCCTTATATTCTAGATCTTTTTTCTCGTGGACCTAATGTTCCAGACTCCTTGCCACTTTCACCCTCTTTTAGACAAGAACATTGTCATTTCTACGTGTCTATGTAAGAAAAATAGTCTTAAATATGTCTTTTTGCTGATTTTTTTCCTAGATAAAACTCTTAACTGTGGGTGTAGACCAAAATCAAGTAGATCCTACTGTTGGTGGTGATATGAAATATTTTGGCACGTTATGGGAAGTGTTTCCTTCTGTCACAGAAAAGTTCTATAATAGTTCTTCCTTCACTCCTGGTGAAATTGATTAATTATTTCAACTTAATTGAATGTATGTAGTTTCTTCACTGTTCGAGATCCTAAAAACCAAACTAAGCCATGAGTTAAGATCTTGCTGTTTGATTCCATCTGGGTTTATGATCTGCACCTCCCTTGGTGGCAAAGCAAGTGGTCAGCATGTTGCAAAATCAAAGAGGCTAGGGATAACTCTGGGTTAGTTTCTTATTCATGATATGAATGAAGTTAAGATAAACCTGATGAGGTGAATCTTTTCCTGTTGTATCTTTCCCACTGGAAGATACTTAAAAATATGACGTTAAATATCACTTTCCCCAAATGCCATGTAAATTTGTTTTGTTTTGGAAAGACCTTTAATTTATTGAAAAGTTAAGTTGGCAGCAGAAGCTCTTAAGCTATATATAAACCATCTGTTCACTCATCCAGTCCTCTCCACCCAACAAAGTTTCACTTTATACTTGGGAAGGTCTTCCAGCATTACAGGGGTTATTTCTTCCTTGGAATATCCTTTTAGACCTTTTGAAATCCCATCTGCCATTCAAGGTTCGGCTAAAAATCATTTCAGTATGAAATTTTCCTTAGCTTTCAGCCAGAGTAGTACTTCATTTCTTTAGGTGCCAAGATCCTCATGGGTGTCTTACCCATAGCATCTATCTTACTTCGGTGGTGTCAAAATTATTTCTATCTATGCATGATCAGGCTTCCGTTCCCAACTCTCCCTCCATATTGAGGATCCTGGTAGATGTTACTCTCTCTTTTCTTCTTGATTGTCTAACATCTTAATACCCTTCCTCTGGTGGAATTTATTGTCATGTAAGTTATAGTGAGAGGCCCTGCTTCTGAAAATGGAGGACGAAAGTCTGGAAAATCATCCTCTCCCATCCCAACAGTAGGGCATAGGCACATGACTTGAATTAGCTGATAGTGTGGTGCTATTTAGAACCTTAAATTGAAGCCCTGACACCCATAACTAAGGGTTGTTGAAAACTGATTTCAGCCATGGTGATGGCAGGAGCCTTGTGGGGATCATGGCTCTGGCTCACCTTGTGGGGATCATGGCTCTGGTTCAGCAGTGGCCTCTCATCACCAATGGTGACATCCATGGTGTCTCATCCAGGGGATACCTCTGGACCTGGTGCCTATTTACTGAGGCTAGCTCTTGGCTTTCATGTTGTAATTGCAAATGATCTAGCGCTCTTCTAATAAACAACTTTTCATTTCATTTTTGTTGTTTGCAACTGATAATCCTAACTGGTGGAAGAAGAATCTTTATTTTATCCAAATTTGATTACGATGTATATAGTATGTGCTGAATCAGTGTTTGTTGAATTATTTAGATCATGGGAAATATAATGTCTATGAGAGCCAATGGAGGATTGTCAGGCCAAACTTTTCCCTAAACTAAACTGTCATGTTAAATTTCAGAGTGTGAAACTCTGGACTGGGTTTTGGAATAGTCTTTCTCCCTCTACCCTCTTGTTTGCTTCTGAATGTAGGATCTCAGTATAGATTTTCAGCAGTTTGCAGATTAGCTTGTTACCATTTTAACTTTTGCAGAATTGTTGTGTTCGGTTGTGCTGGGAATCTCAAGCCTGAGAGCCAGCATACGTTTGGATTCCCAGAAAACTGAAGTTGCTAAAGAATTTAAAGCACAGGAGGGACATAACCTAGTGTATTACTCCTTCCTCCTCCTGTGTGGCCTAGAGTGGCTGCTTTGGTTTTCTGAGCCCCAGGAACCCAGGCTCAGAGGAGAGAGAGTGGTGCTTTGTGGTTTCTCCCTTATACAGTTTTGACTGGACCTGATTTTGCCAAGAAATTTGTAGATGAGAGCTGTCATCAGTGTTTCACTGAAATCAGAAGTGCAGGGGAAAAACAGCCCTCTGTTTTCCATAACCAGACCTACAGTGCACAGATACCTCTTGGGTATGAAAAATGGCCTGAGGGTTCCTGGTGATTTCACTGCTCTGCTGGCTTGTCACCTCCTGCCTGGGGTCCCTGGGCTCTGGCAGAGCTAAGTGTGTTGGGGGGGATGAGAATGTCAGCCCGTCTGCAGGTTCACCCTCTGACAGCAAGTGATGAGCATCCTAATGGACCTGTGATGGCTGTGGCCCTGCTTGGAGGCTTGGCATCTGCTCAGCAGCTGCCACAATACCGCGCTGTTGGCCTTCCCCACAGCCTCGGGGGAGCCCCGCTCCAGGCTCGTGCCACTCCACTGACTCCAGAAAGCTGTACGTTTCCACCATGGGGAGTGAGATAAGTGTGTTTATCAATTGCCAGGCTTGGAATGAGAGGCTTCTCCTTGTGGAAATTCATCAGTCACTTCTCATGACTGACCTTTTGTGGTAGTTCTTCTTGTAAATGATGTTTTGCTTTTCCTGATTGCAGAAAAAAATGAGAGCTTCATAATTAAGCGTGTGGTAGACAATATGGTAGTGGCCCTCAGTTTTCCCAGTTGTCTCAAAACAGCATTCTGCAGTAAGGTTTGGGGTAGCAGCTTTGGAAAAGATGAGACAGATTGAGAATTCCTCTGGGCTTCCTGGCTACAGTTGTCCAAACAGACAGTAGGTGATTTCTATATGACACTTGACCTGAAACAATGCCCCAGGTTTTTGACCAGGAATCTTCCATATATCAGTTTTAAGTGGAAAACCCCACTGAAGCCTCCTGTGTTTATTCTACATGTGTACCATGGAGCCTAAGCACACAGCTTGCATTTCAAAATTGGAACAAAGGGGCATTTGTTCTCTTTCCTGAATGGCTACAAAGCATTTCTGAGAACATTGTGAGGCATAATTATGTTGATTTGACTTAGGCCAGAATCAATGGATTGTTTTCCTGAGAAGGATGACTTTCACTTCTCTACCCACCTGCCCCCCACCCCACCACATCTCCTTTGGAAATAGACAGCCTGTGAGAACATCATCTCTTGCACTTATCAGTGACACTTCTAGGGCTATTCCTATTAAATAAATAGTTTTGAGGTCAACATGAAACACCAACTGGAATGTAACAAAAAGGTACCAAAATAGAACACTCCTCTTTGTGATCATTAAGACAATGTTTAAAAGGGAGAAATCTATACTATTGACCCAACTTTGACATTTTCTGCTTTAGTTTAGGGTTGTCACCACAAATCTCAGTTATTAAACTCATTACATGTTGCAGAGGTTCCCTAAGTTGTGTGATTAATAAACCTCTTCTGAATGGAGTTGTCACAAACAGTGTAGTATTCTCTGGTGCATGAGAAATACAGCCACCAGGGCCAGCCAGTGCCATCTGCAGCCCAGGATAGCATCTTTTGTGTGAACGCTTTCTGATCAACTCTTGGATTCTAAATCTCTTACACTACATACATCTTAAGTTGTGCTGAATGACAAATAAATCTTGCTGACATTATTGTGGGTATCTGTTCTTTATTGGTTTTGGGTAAGTGTCATCGAGAAGCCTTCTCATGACCAAGGAGGGATGCTGAGGGATGCCAAGGTCACAGACAACTCAGTTTGGCTCATCTGTCACCATTTATATTCTCTCCACAAATACTTAACCTGGTAGTTAAAATATCTAACTCGTATAATAACAACAACAAGAGCAGGTACATTAACTACTACTTATTGAGTATACTTAAGTGACAGTAATTAATCCCTTGATATTTTGAACGGGAGCTTCTTGTTTGAAATTTAGGTTATATGACTGTATCAGTCTGTTCTCACACTGCTAATAAAGACATACCCAAGACTGGGTAATTCATAAATGAAAAGAGGTTTCATGGACTCACAGTTCCACATGGCTGATGAGGCCTCACAATCATGGCAGAAAGCAAAGGAGGACCAAAGTCATGTCTTACATGGTGGCAGGCAAGAAAGAATGAGAGTCAAGCAAAAGAGAAAGCCCCTTATAAAACCATCAGATTCTATGAGACTTATTTACTACCATGAGAACATTATGGGGTAAACAGCCCCCAGGATTCAATTAGCTCCCACTGGTCCCTCCCACAACACATCAGAATTATGGGAGCTACAATTCAAGATGAGATTTGGGTGGGGACACAGCCAAACCATATCAGTTACTCTAAGGCTTGTTGTTGTGTCCCCTGAAGGAATTGGACATTAACTGTGAAGACATTGGTTTTAGACAGGAAAACCAGAATTTGAAAGGTAGTTCCCATAGAGATTGAGAAAACTTGTAGACTGTCTCAAAGCTTTATTCTCTTTGATTTAGACTTTGAAAATGGGAACACAGCTGTGTGATTGTGGATCCCTGCCCATAGGTAGGATGGAGCCCAGGTTATGGGAGTCTTAAGGGGCAAGCTGCATTCTATAGTTAGATTATCATGGGGTATGCTTTGTAGAGTTTTACTTGTGTTCTGTCTCTCTTACAATTTGAGATTCTTGGAAAAATACTATTAATTTTATAAGCTCTCCTCAAATTATATAGTAGGGTATTAAAAAACAATTTTGGCTCCCTCACTGGGCTAGGACATGGCTTACAACAGAAACCATATTTTCCTAGGCTGGACACCATGGCTCACACCTGTAAGCACCCAGCACTTTGGGAGGCCAAGTTGGGTGGATCACTTGAGGTCAGGAATTTGAGACCAGCCTGACCATCATGGTGAGACCCCATCTCTACTAAAAACACAAAAATTAGCTGTGCATGGTGGTACATGCCTAAAATCCTAGCTACTCAGGAGGCTGAGGCAAGAGAATTGCTTGAACCCAGGAGGCTGAGGTTGCAGTGGGCCTAGATCACCCCACTGCTCTCTCACCTGGGTGACAGAGCAAGACTCTGTCTCAAAAAAAAAAAAAAAAAAAAAAAAAATGGAAACCATGCCTTCTTGAATCCAGTGTAGTTACAGCAGAAATTTCAGGAAAGAACATGGAAAACTGGTGATTCTAGCAGTTAGGAATGAGGCTGCTGTTCCATATACTCCTGGGATGTTATCCTTAGAAAATTGTTTCTTTGGAAGACCTTGTCTTCATTTTTCTTAATGATAGAAAATAGAAATATTCCTATGTTACAGATGAGGAAACTGAAGCTTAAACAGTGTAAGTGGCATTCCAGTAACACAGCAACTAAACAAAAGCAAAGGTGAAGTTGGGACCCATGTTAGTCTGATGACAAAGTCCATACTACATACATGGTGATAACCTTTCATGGCTTAAAGACTCTAACTTGACTTGGCCCAGAAGGGAAACCCAGCTTCCCTCCTCACCTCTTTCTCCAACAGTCTCATATCACACAGCCATAAACTAAATAGAGTAGGTCCCCCTCTATGGCACAAAGGCCAAAGTAGTAACTGGGATGCTGCCAAGCAGCAAACATTTTCCACATAACTTTAGACTGATGTGTCCTCAGGACTAAAGCTATATAGATATGACAGGATTTACAGGTAAGCTGGAAAAGTCATCCCTGTGATGTTTTCTGGCTCACAGTGGGTATTCAATGAACGTTGGTTAAATTGAATAGCAGATTCCAAGTTTGGTGGCCTTTCCTGTGCAAACCTTAGGATGTTTTCACATGTGCAAAGTACTTTTGCTTTTCTAAGAACTTTCGTATCCATTGTCTTATTTGACCTTCATTAAAAGCATGATCAATATTCCCACTTTGCAGAGGAGATAACATAGTTTCAAGGAGATTTGAGACTATCCCATGTTTATGAACTTGTCAGCACCAGTCAGTGGTGACTTGGGGCTGGAAATCAAGTCTTAAAGCATGTGGTCCAATGTGCTTGTCCTTGTTTCTTTTTGAGCACTTCCAATTGGTCTTTAAATGTCTTGAGAGGAAAGAACCAATATTTCTAGAAGTGCTAAGTTCTCTTCTCCTTAAAAAGAGAGACTTATGGCAATGAAAATAATGATGGTAATGCCAAATAGTTGCATTAAACAATTAATGTGTATCCTTGGAATCTTACCAGTACTTTCCTGATACTTGATTTCCCATGGCTGTCTGAGATTAGGGAAGCCTTTGTCCATGCTAGAGCTCTATAATCATGGGCTGGGGGAGCACACTTTCTATAGGATTTTATTCTGAAGATCCTAAATAAGGCTGGTTCCCAAAAGTAGATACAGTAACCTCTTTAAAATTGGTTACTTTCATGACTCAGAATGGTCTGATTGCCTTTTTTCTTATGTAATTTCCAGTCTATGTAAAATCTAGCTTCTAGCAATGCAGGGAAATTGTGGTCAGAGGTGATTATGTGCCTGGGAGTTGTTTCCTAAAAGACATCAAGAGTCAGAGTTTTAGGATCCAACCAAGCTGAACTGAACAGAGAAAGTTCTTGAGTTGGGGACTCCTAAGTTCAGGTCCCACAATGTTTGAAGTCAATAAAACTTCTCCTAGATCCTGTTTTTACTCAAACTGTGGTTCTTAGGACCAGTAGCATTGGTATCCCCTGGGAACTTGTTAAAAATGTAGACTTTCATGCCCCATCTAAGGTCTGCTGAATTAGAATCTGCATTTTAAAGAGATCCTCAGGTGATTTAACTTGCACATTACAGTTGAGAAGCACTTTTTTAGATAGTCTTAGGAGTTACTAAGGCACCTGACTGTGCTGGCTTTGGGTTGAGAAATGCATCGTTATTCTGAGAGAAGAAGGAGAGCAAGACATCAGCCTCCGTTAACTTAGAATCAAGTCTGTTGCCAAGTGAGTGTTGAAGTTGATGGAAGGCTACGTTGATTAGTTCATGTAAGTTTAACGTTATAGATAGCTCCAGCTATTCGTGTGTCCACAGACCAGGGGCATCGGCATCAGTGGGAGCTTGTTAGAAATGCAGACTCTCTAGCCCGCCTCAGGCCTCCTAAATTAGAACTTGAATTTTAACAAGACCCTCAGGTGATTTGTACATACATTAAAATATGAGAAACATTGCTGTGGTCCCATCCAAGTAGAAGAGCCTGGCCCAGTTCCTTAATGAAGTAAGGAAAATACATCAGCGTCTACGGGAGGCTGTTTTGGAGGCGGATTCTTCTGGGGATTGTCTTGAGTAAAGAAAAATAACCAAATACCCTCTAAGGGAGTGGTCTCAAAGCTGGCTGCACCTTGGAATTCTCTAGAGAGCATTAGGAGAAGCCTAATGCCCGACACCTACCCTGTGATGGTCTAATTTCATCATCTTGGGCCTGGTCTGGTCTTGGACAGGTTTCCAACCTTTGCAGGTGAGTATCACATGCAGCCCAGTTTGAGAACCAATGCTCTAGATGGGACATGGAAGCCTCTCTTCAATTTAGCTTCAATTCTGGGTTAGATCTGAGATGAACCATTTGAAGACTTACTTGTGGTTTTCTTAACTCTAAAGTAAAAATGGCTTTACCTTCAGGGTCTCGAGAACATGTGGGCACAGTGTGGAAGTTCAGGAAGGAAGGTTGAAGAGCCTGATAAAGAATTGAGGCACACTTGGGAGGTACAGGAAGATGAAGCCTGATCTCAGTTCTTCTCTGTAACCAGAGGCACATGTCTGGCATGCGGTTCTCATGTATTCCGAATGGCAGAAAATTCCAGTTATGATGTCAGGGAAATTGTAAAATTTCAAAGCCTAGAGCAGCACAGGGAGATCATTTTGTTCAGTCTCTTTTTCCATTTGATGAATACCTGTTTTTTTCTTCTCCAAGTAATGATTCGTTCCTTAAAGGTCACGGTGATTTTACTTGTAACAGTCTCATTTGTTCTCTCTCATCCTACCCTTCCTTTTCTTTCCTTCCTTTTTTCCCTTCTTTCCTTCCTTCCTTCTTGCCTTCATTTCTTCCTTCTTTCTCTATTGAATGAACAATTACTAAGCACTTTCTGTATGGTAAGATGTGATGCATCATCTTCCCTTTGACTATGTGTACATTGTGCTTTTCTGAACCCTTTCCTGTTAATCTCATTCTTTTTAAAGTTCGGTATCTAACATATAATCCAGAACTTTAGTGAGGGTCTGGAAAAGAGAGAGGGTGAAAGGAGTTTGACTTGCATGCCAGGATGTTTGTATTTAGCTTGTGAAGAGCTCGGAACCTTGTTTATCTTTCCTTGTCCCCAGGCGACCCACTGCAGAGTCACTTCATTTTGCCAAGGTCAGTGAGAATTATATTCCTGTCTTGTGTTTATTCTTGCCTTATTTGATGTCTATTAGCAAATCTGCCTAACTTAGTATAGTCTGCAAATTTGATGAGCACGTTGTCGATTTCTTCATCTCAGCCATCAATAAAGATATTGAATAGGCAATAAAGATATTAAATCTTGTCATACTCTGGGACAAAGGCATGGGTGTTTACAATAATACTCATGACCCAAGCAATCCTGTCAACTGAACTCATACTTTCTTCTAGGAACTAAGCTCATGGGGATTTTATTTACACAAAGAACTTCAAATGTCATTAGTGCTGTCAGCTAGTCCCTTACTCCACCTTTGATCTATTGATATATATTGTGCTTCCAACACTCTTCTCACTGTAGCTGACAGTCCTTCTTTTCACCCTCCTTTTTTGACTGGGTGTTTGTCTATATAGGCAACCTGGGCTCTGGGCCATGTCACCTAAACACCTGCTAAAACACTTGCATCTTGCCCTTGATGTCTTATTATTTCTAGCCATGACTATTTCCACCATAACTTTTTTCTCCTCCCCAATTCATACTTACACTCTTCATGTCATGAAATTTACTCCCTGCAGTTCATCTGGAAAGCAGCACAAGATGTTGTTTTGATGTTGTCAGTGACCAAGATAGAAATGGGCTTTAATTATTTTAATGCTTAAAATACAGTTCGTCATTCCTATGGCAAGCTAGCAGATTGAACACACTTACCTTTGAGTTTTACTCTAACAGTTCCCTGATTGGGGTATAGAAGAAGTGCTCGGAATATTTTCGAGGCAATGATTCTTCATTCTGAAATGTCAGGTAGTCAGCAGCCTGTGGCAAGGCCTCCTCTCAATGCTTCCTTTTTGCTTGGCCTCATATTATCCCCTGACTTAGAAATAAAATGCCAGTACAGTTAATAATGTGACTGGCAGAGAGACATAGAGTCATTTGTCTCCATAGAGTGAAACAAAAGCCTGCATCAACCCAAACAAACAGATGACAGTCCCTCTCCTGCAAAAGAACTTTTGCTCATCACTGTCCATCCAGATGACTTTCAGTTTTTGCTTTAATTTAAACCACCCATTTGAAACACCAATCATAGTTCAAAATAAAGACAAATGATGTGCCTTCCTTTAGACTTTGAAATGGGCATCCTGCCTGTTCTCTGGTTCCATACTGACCAGCTACACATACTGGACTTTAATTTCATTGTCTTATGATAGGCTGTGAATCTTTTCACTGTTTCCATATATGAAATGTTATTCAAGCTTCCAAGACTTCTTACCTGTTGGTGCCAATACCTGGAAAGCATAGTCCCTCTTCCTGCCTCTTTAGCTATCTAAATGCTACTCCAAGCCCCATTGTCTTGATCATTCCCTTCTCTGGTCATTAAGGAAAACTTCTTCAGCCTCCATAACTTCCTTCTCATTACTCTTGTTTGTCAGACATTTTGACGCTTAGTGAGGATGTAGCTTGTAACATTTACTGTTCATTCATTCACTCACTCATCCATCAATAATTTTTATTGAGTACCTACTATATGCCAAGGATTGTAATAGGATACATGGCATAATGGTGAGCAAAAATAGATATGGACCACACTGCATAGAACTTATAGTCTGGTGAAGGATACAGGCATTAAGTAATTGCAAATAATATAAAATGAATAACTATTTTAAATGCTTCACAAATCATAAATATAGACAGCTTTGAAAGCTTCATGATTTTTTTTGCCAACAATGTAATTTTTGAATTGAAATTGAAAGGATAAACAAGTTGTTTAGGAAGAGGATAAGGAAAAAGTGTAATTCTGCCTTGGGGAGCGGCACTACACAAAGCTTTATGGAGGAAGGAAGATGGTCCATGTGATTTGGAGAGAAGTGTGTGTGCTATGAGACAGGGCTCCAGAGGGTGGTACAGTCCAGGCAAGTAGTGTCTACAAGACCTTAAGAAAAATGTTGGTCTTTGGTCTTTATTCTATGATCAATAGGGCACCATTGAGGGCTTTGTAGCAAGGCAGGGAAATGGCCTTCTTTTGTTTTGTAAGTTTTATACTGGAGCTGTCTGAGAAAAGATTAAACAAGAGCAAGAATTTTGGAAACAATTGGAGAACACCATTTAGTAAGTTATCTAGGAAAGAGATGTTGGCAGCTTAGGCCAGGGAGCTAGTGGTAGAGATGGAAGGTGTTGAAAGAGTTAGAAGATGAGATGACTAGGACTCAATGATCACATGGTTGTAGGGGTTAAAGAAGGGACAATGACAAAGATTGTGCCAGTTTCTGGTACTCGGAACTGGCTGGAAGGTGATATCAGTACAGAGAATGAATGAGAACTATATTGGAGGGGGAAGATCATGGGACTTGTCTGCATGCTGTAGATTTAATATATTTTTCAGTCATCCAAGCAAACCTCAACATAAGGATCAGGAGCTCCAAGGAGAGATCTGGGCTAGAGCCATCAATGTGGGAAGCTTGTATGTGCAGATGGCAATTAAAGCTCTGGATGTGGGTAAAAATGCCTAGAAAAAGAGGGTGAAATGCTTGCAGGTCTAACGAGGCCTTGCAGAATCATATTTCATTCTTCCTTTGTGCCCTTCATTATACCAAGCATAAACCTGGGTTCATTCATTAAGTTTAGTTAATATTTACAAGACATGATGCTAGTCATTTGTACCAGTCTTTGTTTAATTTTCTTAGCTTTCCTATAATGTAGATATGATTACTTCTGTTTTAGAGATACAGAAATTCACACTCAGCAGGATTGAATAAATATCCAACTCACATTAGCAGGAAGTGCCAAAGCTGTAGTAGAAACCATTGTTTTCCCCTCAAAGTTCCACCCTGAGCTCCCGCTTATAAAAACCAACCAAAGGAGACCTCAGTAGATCCTTGTTTGTTGATTGATTGATGCCAGATTAATTAAATGTCTGAGAATTAGTAAATGTTACTGATTTTCCATTTTTCTAATCAGTAGCTGTGAAATAAGCCTTGTTCAGTACAAGCTCCACCTCATACAAGCTCCTGCTTCTGGACTGGGGAATTGTACACAGCATACGAAATGAAAGCTGGCCAATATAAGAAAATAACAGGTGGCCTTAGGATCTGAAATTGTTTAAGAGCATCCACAAACAACCATGCTCCTCTTCAGCCCTCATGAAACAGGTCAATGAATATGAAGCCAAGTGTATTTGGGGTGATAAAAACTGACCTTAAAAAGGGCATTTCCTGGAAGTTGTATGTTGGTACGGAGGAGCAAGAAGGTAGGGTGACCAATAGCCCCAGCTTGCAAGGCCGAGGGTTTCCCAGAATGTAGAAATAAGTGGAATTTCAAGGGTTATTTAAAGGATAGAAGATCATTGAGAATGATATTGAATTGGGAAAAGAAGGGATCCAAGTTGCCAGCCAAACTGGAACATTAATCCCTTCAAATCTATTAATGAGAAGCGATTAGGATATAACCCCAGAGTAACTGTGTACTTTTCCCAAGGCTTTCCAGAGACAATGACTGAATTGTTATCCTACGCTCTTCAGATATCCTAGTGGGAATTTCTGACGTGGCATCTAGGGAACTGGTTTCACTGAACTTGAAGAAGTGAAATCATTTTTACTTACTCTTTCTCTGCCTTCTCCCTGAACCAGTCCTATTTAAAAGAAAATAATATAAACCATTATTTTTTTTTTTTTTTGCAAAACTGCTGTAAACCTACTACTGACAACACAAAATACTGTAGAATTAATGAATTATCGGATATCTCAGGAAATGACTTATTTGCTCATAAATAAGTATGGTATCCTCCAAATCAATTATAAAGTCTGCAAGAGCAGGCCATCTACAGTCTCAAGATTAAGGTTTTTGAATACTTATTCATTGCTAGTTTATCTTCAGTGCACGTGTAGAGTAAGTACTGAAAATAAATGCTTGCCACGCCAACGTGGAAACGCTACATATTCCATGCTTAGGAATGTGACAGGCACCATACAGAAAAGTGAAGCTAGGAAATGTATCCACACAGGGTGCATTTGATATGTCACTTTTTAGCAGATGTCTCCTTCCTACCTTATCTGTTCTTTTCGTTAATGCGTCCAGGCTAGACTGTATTATATTCCTGTTGTATGTTCTTGCAATAGTTTTTGAGGAAGGGGGGGTCTCTGTTCCCTGGATGGAGAAGATATAAATGTTAGAGGAAAAGCAATGCCAGAAGCAGAGTAGGGAGCCAACGGCCAGTAAACCAGTTCTAATAGTTCAGAGCCAAGATGATGAGCCAAAAATCAGGGAGACCAGGGAACAGTAATAAGATTAATAGATAATATACAAGACAGAAATAACCTGGGAAATTGCTTGGCAAACCATTGTTGTCTGAAGCTAGCTTTTATGTGCCACCTGCTAGGCAGAGAATGAGTAGGCCCCCTCATTTAAAGGGCCAGGTATGACTCAGACAAGAATAAAAGGAGATCATATATGGATCCAGAAGGGAGTGTTGATTTTATATTGTTTCCAGAAAAAATGGCAATGTGATGAAGCAGAGAGGGAACCCAGGCTTTGGAGTCAGCTAGATGTGGGTCAAACCTCAGCTGCCCTGTTTACTAGATCCACAGCTCTGGGCAAGTGATTCTACCTCTGTGAGCCTCCATCTCTCCTCTGTAAACTGGGGTTTACAATATCCACTTGGGTGAGGTTACATCATTGGAGTCCCCAACACAGAGCCCAAACATAATAAGATTTCAGCCTAGCAAATGTTTGTTTTTCTTCACACATTTCTCCTCTCACTTTTTTTTTTTCTTTTTTTCTTTTTGAGATGGAGTCTCGCTGTGTCACCAGGCTGGAGTGCAATGGCGGGATCTTGGCTCACTGCAACCTCTGCCTCCCGGGTTCAAGTGATTCTCCTGCCTCAGCCTCCTGAGTAGCTGGGATTACAGGCACCCACCACCATGCCTGGCTATTTTTTTTTTTTTTTGTATTTTTAATAGAGAAGGAGTTTCACCATGTTGGCCAGGCTGGTCTCGAACTCCTGACCTCAGGTGATCCACCTGCCTCGATCCCCCAAAGTGCTGGGATTACAGGCGTGAGCCACTGTGCCTGGCCTCCCCTCTCACTTTCTAACCTGATGTTCTTGTACTCTCTTCAACATACCTTCTACCTTGAAATGTACAGTTCTAAAATAAAAGGTGAATCATGAAGCAGTTTGCTCACAATGAAGGGAATCCCTGTGACTTTACACTTTCAGTCAAGCCTCAGTGGATGAAGAAACGGCAAAGGCACCCATGTCAGCAGGGGTGGAAATGTGGATGTATGTCTGTGCACACATATGTGTGTGCATGTGTGCATGTTTGCTATGTCTGTGTATGCATGTTTGCTGTGTCTGTGTATCAGGTATTGAAGACCTTGCCCTGTGCAGAGAAACCCAGCTTGTCCACAGACTCAGCAGAAGACACAATGGGTCTGTGACCAGATTGGTCTCTCTACACCCTCCCTCTCTCCTGATGAAGTGAATGTGATTACCCAAGATTCCACAGGGTTTTTTTTTAAGGGACCTCCACTCCCACTCTGGTGGTTGCCAGAATTTCCCTTCTATAGCATGATGACCACATAACTTTCTGTCCCCTGAACTTTCCAAATTCTTCTATGACTTGCTCATGCTAATTTGATCCTTTGACCCAGAATTATTAGATGCTCATTATAAGCCCAGCATTGTACAAGGGACTCACAGTAAAAACATAAACAAAACCAACATTGTTCTTGTTTTCAAATAGCTTATAATCCAGGAAATAAGTCAAGTATTTCACAATTCATTACGTTACCACCTACATTAGTTTGCTACAGCTGCCAAAACAAAATACTACAAACTCAGTGGCTTAAACAACAGAAGTTCATTGTCTCACAGTTCTGGAGCTCACAGTCCAAGGTCAAATTGTGAACAGGGTCATGCTCTTCTGAGGGCAGTAAGGGATAATCTATTCTATGTCTCTCTCTTATCTTCTGGTGGTTTGCTGGACATTTTTGATGCCTCTTGGCTTCAGCTGCATCCCCCCATGCCTGCCTTCACCTTCACATGACATTCTGCCTGTGGGGGTTCTTCTGTGTCTAAGTTTCTCTTTTTTATAAAGCACCAGTCTTATTGGATAGGGGTCCACCCCAGTCCACGATGACCTCTTTTTAACTCATATCTGCAGTGACCCTATTTCTAAATAAAGTCAAATTCTGAATTACTGAGGGTTAGGACTTCAACATGTGAATTTGAGGGAGACACAATTGAACCCATAACAATTCAATGAAAATTAAATTCAATGAAAATTAAGGTAGGAGAAGTACAGAGCTCTGTAGGGAGTATCTCTGTTCTCTCTACTTGCCTAAATCCCCAAGATACTATGGGGTTCTCTTTCTCAAACTCCTCCTTGGCAGCTTCACTGCACAGTGATCCCCATTTCAGCTTATAGCCCCTCCTTGGGCCTGTGCCCTCTTTCCTCTACCAGGCTCTTGATTCTTTAAAAGCTGAGGATGTGTCTTCTCCTTCCGTTTTGACTGTCTTGGCAGCAACTCATCGCCAAAGCCAGTGTGATTATTGGAGGCCTGGTGACTTGATAACTGTACAGCATGGAGCAGGTGGTGCCACACATGAGGTCTTCCCTGCCTTTCCACATTCTCTTACTCCAGTCTGTGCCCTGAAACCTCTGGGCTCCTCTTAGTCACAAAGCGAGCAGGAAACACCTCAGGAAGACATAGGCTCCTCCAGAACCCTGTCCTGTGGATGGACTCTGAGCATAGTCTTGGAAAGAGGCATGGGCAAATGCTGCAGCACCTGGACCACTCCCTGTGATAAAAGCTACAACACAGCAGCAAATTACGTCCTTCATTAATGACAACGACAACCTCATTGGAGATCCTAATGATATCCTCAAATATCACAGGGAGTACATACAGCACTCAAGCTTTTAGCAGGGATATCAGAGCCAGGAATATATTCACAGAGTTGTTAGTGCTTTGACACATAGGATAGAATGCAAAGAAATAAGAAAGAACCCTTATGCATCTTTATTTGCATTTGTACAAAACTCTGAGGAAAATATATGTTGTTAATCTACATATAATATTCACATATTTTATAGAATATTGAGTTTGATTACAAACTTATGCTTCTGTGACCTTTTTGAATAAACGATTGGGTTTTGTGGACCTGAGGTTAGAGATCCTGCCTGCTCCTAAGGCAGCAAAGCAGATGGTGCATTAATAATGGGGATATTAGGAGGATTGGCTTCCCAATTCCAGTGTATTCATTAATACACTTTAGACAGTTTAATTGCTTCCTGGAACACTAATTGAAAGAGGTTCATTTGCAAATGCCTAGGTTCTAATAATATAAATCTGGCACAGTGCCACAAAAGCCCCTTAAATACCATTATAAGATGAATTGTGGCATTTAAATAAAGGCAGCTAGATTTTAAAAATAAAATCAGTACAGTGAAATATAATGTATAAAAATTTTTCCAGAGTCAGGGTAAGAAAACACAGTAGGTGTTGAATCCTTCCAATACTGGGGTTTATGAAATACTCACCAATGTCATGCAACTGAGCCTTGGGCTTGTGAACATCTGGTATACCCTGTGACTTCAGCAGCAGAAAGCAGAATGTTCTCGTTTACATAAACTCATTTCCTAGAGGAATGGCTATGGAATCTGTTATTTCAAGAGAACATGTGACTAAACGTTGTTACACTTTTGAAGAAAGAATTTTCCCCTTAGAATCATTCTGCCTACTGACCTTCCTTAAATTGTATTTCATGCCATTACAGGCATGTTGATTCTAGACACACTTCCCTAGTATTTACCAACCAAAACTCCGAGCGGTTTGGCTAAGACTACATAAGGAGATTGCTTCTATGTGAAAAAATAAATACAGATTGATCAGCACCTAGATGATAGCAATTCTGTTTCTTTTGGCGGAGTACCTTTCTACAGTTAACTACATGAGTGTTGGATGGGTTGCTTATCGGCTGATGAAACTATGAGTAAGCCATGAGCTTGTTATTAGATAACAGTACAGTAATCAGAAGCTCCAAATATTCCACCCATCGGTGGGACCTTTGATGGCTTCATTTACTTATGTGAAACAGGGGCAATATGCTTGACATAAGTTGTCATGCAGTTAACTTCCAAGAGTTGAGCTCAGTTGGTGTCCAGCATTGTTCTGGGAATAGTTGAAGTCCCTTAGAGGTCAGACAGGTGAGAACCAAGTCCAAATGCAAGGCATGGTGATGAGCCAGGGAATTAGGAGGGCAACTGCTAATTTTCCAACAGACAAGTGGCATTAAATATGAGGGGAGAGGGGCCTTCTGGAGTGTTTGTGGTAAGGCAATGAAGCTGCCTAATGTCAGGATCTACTGGACATTTTAGGAACGAAATAGTTTCCCTCAAGAAAATAAGGAACAATTTGCTGCTTTCAAATGATTTATCAGTCCTGTTGATTGCTGTCCAGGTGTGAATCTTTGCTTGAATTTCTGCTTTGAGTCTCACCTGTGGCAAAGACTAGTTGACCTGATAGTCTTTACCAGTGTAGTAGTCCTGTATGTGTAACTGACATGATTCCAGCTATACACATCAATCTATGATTGTGCTTTTGAGTTTATTGTGCTTTTAATGAGAGCTGTAAATTTAAAAGTTACATTTTTTTTAGTTTAGAGGGACATTAATTTTTTATTTAAAATATTTTAAATATAAAGAATAGAAATTATCTTCCCAGTTCTCACTCTCTCAGGCCTAAATTCACTGAAGACAGAGATTATGACTTCAATCAAATGTTATATATAGTACCATCATAAAAACACTTTGTGTAAAATAAGTTTTGTTTTGTTATTTCCATCTCATATTCTTTTTGTATTTTTCTTTGTCTTGCCTTTATCCCAAAAAGTGATCCTAAGTAGACACTCAGTAAACTTCAGTTGAGTTAAATTGAATTGAAACGGAGATAAATAATTATTATTTAGAGTAAATGGAAAGAAAATTGGCTATTTCTCAGCCTATGCTAGAGCTATGTAAAGCCAAGCTGTCCCTATGTTTGACCTAGTTGCTGAACCTGTAGGGTTGTTGGTTTGGCATCTTTCAGAAAGACAAACTTTGAGAGAGATCATTCAGCCCCAAGAAATGTAATCACTTTCATGTAATCATTCTTAGGACGAGAGGAAAAATAGGACCCTACTTGTCCATTAAAACCAACATTCCTATTATATGTCTGACCATCTTCATTTCACTCCTATTTCTTTTGATTTAGATATAGCCCCTCACATCTTATTGCACTGCATACTTGTACACCACAGGCCAGAGAAGAAACAAGATATGTCCCCAAATGAACCATCTCCCTTTTCACTTTTTTTTTTTTTTTTTTTTTTTTGAGACGGAGTCTCGCTCTGTCGCCCAGGCTGGAGTGCAGTGGTGCAATCTCGGCTCACTGCAAGCTCCGCCTCCCGGGTTCACGCCATTCTCCTGCCTCAGCCTCTCCGAGTAGCTGGGACTACAGGCGCCCACCCCCACGCCCGGCTAATATTTTTTTTTGTATTTTTAGTAGAGACGGGGTTTCACCGTGGTCTCGATCTCCTGACCTTGTGATCCGCCCGCCTCGGCCTCCCAAAGTGCTGGGATTACAAGCGTGAGCCACCGCGCCCGGCCCCTTTTCACTTTTTTCTTTACTTCCCCTCTTGGCAAACTCAGAAACCTCAGAGTCATTCTCAGCTCTTCTCTTCTCTCACCATACTCAATGGCCACCACTTTTTGCCTGTCCTGTCTCCTCAGCTTCTAGTTGTTTTTCTTGTCTTCTGTCTTATCCCCTCTTCATCCATCCTTCACACAGTTTGCTGAATAACATTTCTAAACTGGAAGTCTGGACCCATCATTCTGCTGCTTAAAACTTGCAGGATGAAGTGTAAACACTTCAGAAAGGCACCTTTTCTTCAGAGCTGCCCAGACCTTTCTCAGTAGTCAAGTTCTGATCCCCACTCCAAGTTAATGTTAGTCTCTCCTCTAAGGTGCCATGGGGCCTTTTGGTGTATTTTGCTATAATATTGATACACACACTGTCATTTTTTATTTATTTCTCTCTCTCTAATAGTCGGCCCTTGGAGGTAGAGACCTTGTTTTGTTTTTCTTTTAAATATTTCTATCCTTAGTCATTTGCCAAAAAAAATTTGACATATAATAGGTGCTCAATAAATCACTGTTGACTGCAATTGAATATAACAGGATGAAAACAGTAAGCTTTGATATTTGGTAAGTAAAGAAATGTAAGCAGTGTAAGAACCATGTAGTGTCAAATTAGAGGGTCAAAGGCATTTTGGATCACAAGGCATTATGCTGAATATTTGAGGGCTACCTTCATATGATAATATCTGTACTACAGAGACCACACTGTCTGTATCTGAGATCTGGTTTAGAGGGTTAGAACTTCATAGTTTCTCTGTGCATCTAGCTGTTATAGAAATACATAAATTGATGTGTACACGTATGTGTCTGTATGTTTCTCCATATGTATATGTCCGTATATATATGTCCATATGTATATGTCCGTATATATATGTCCATATATATGTCCATATATATATGTCCATATGTATATGTCCATATATATGTCCGTGTATATATATATGTCAATATATATATGTCCATATATATATGCGGATATATATGGACATATATATATATGCGGATATATATGGACATATATATACGTATATATGCATATATATGTATATATATGCATATATATATATATGCATATATATGGACATACATATATACACATATATATGGACATATATATATACACATATATATGGACATATATACACACATATATATGACATATATACACATCTATATGACATATATACACATATATATGGACATATATATGACATATATATGGACATATATATGACATATATACACATATATATGGACATATATACATATATATGGACATATATATGGACATATATACGTATATATATGGACATATATATATGGACATATACATACGTATACGTATGTATATGTCCATATATATATATACGTATATATGTCCATATATATATACACGTATATATATGTATGGACATATATATACACATATATATATATACGTCTCTGTGTTTCCAAGATTGAGGCTACATCTTAAAATGCATAAACAGTAGCACATTTTGATGAATATAAGTTACCCAATCAAAAATAACACTGATATCAAATATTCTTTTTCGACTTGCTAAATCCTATCAGACAAGAATTTAAAAGTCTCGAATTACCTTATTTAGGAAGATACCTCTGTGATAAAACACAGCCTCATAGGCGATATATCGTCTGCTAAAGTGAAGCTCACCTGATTTTCTTTTAGATAAGGACCTGAGAGAAGATGGTTTGGAGAACTAGGTCCTAGACCTGTGAAGGGGAACAATACAATTAATTAATATTATGGTGGAGAGAGTAAAAAAGAAGGGGAAACGGGAAGAAGAGAGATTTTGAGTCAAGTTTTAACTGCAAGCATGTTGCTCATATTTGATTTTGAGAACATATAATGTTGTGGGATAGTCCCTGGTAACTGATAATTGGTGATAGCAGATTCTAGTTACAACGAGACATTTAAGCAAGAGCAATGGTACAGGAAGGGTCAGGGTGATTTAGGGTCAGTTTTTGTTGTTGTGTTTTTTTTTTTTTTTTTTTTTTTGCTTATTTGTTTGTTTGTTTTTTTGAGACGGAATCTTGCTCTGTTGCCCAGGTTGGAGTGCAGTAGTGTGATCTCAGCTCACTGCAACCTGCTCCTCCCGGGTTCAAGCGATTCTCCTGCCTCAGCCACCTGAGTAACTGGGATTAACAGGCTGTGTCACCATGTCCAGCTAATTTTGTATTTTTAATAGAGACATGTTTTCGCCATGTTTGCCAGGCTGGTCTCGAACCCCTGACCTCAAGTGATCCACCCACCTCAGCCTCCCAAAGTGCTGGGATTACAGGCGTGAGCCACCGTGCCTGGCCAAGGGTCAAGTTCTTTAGGGCATGACATACTGGATTCACGTGGCAGATCTAGAAGTGCCGTTTCTGAAGGGTTAATGTGCTACTTTTCAATATTTAAATAACTACCAGTTTTAACCACTCTCATTATTTCCTCTCCCACTAATCACTGTCATAGGCACCAAATAGTTACAGTTTCAACTGCATGTAGAGCCTCGGCTTAAGAATTTTCATGAATGTTTGCACCAAATCAAGTGAGTGTTTGAGGCTGAATCCAGATACAAAAGTTACAGTCACCAGAAAGGAATTAGAGAATAATGTGTCTGGTATTGTTAATAATTCTCAAAATGTTCTAGTGGAGAAAAATTTAAAGTTAGTTAGTTGCCTTAGAATTATATTCATTGACATAGATATGACTTGTTAGTGTTAATCATAATGAAATTATTAACCATATATATTTTTTCTCAACCCAAAACCATATTTTTTCATCCTCTCTTCTTTTTCTCTCTCTGCCACACACACACACACACACACACACACACACACACACACCACCCACACTGTAAATCACTAAAATCCACAGTAAATAATGTCATTCCACTTGTGTTTTTCTTTGTACAAATCTTGAAATAATTAGCCTTGCAAATCAAATATCACAATTGAGAGGAAAAGGAGGTATGCTTTGACTAGAAACAAGATTAGGTCCAAGGACTTGGACTGAATGATCTCTGTGTAAGTAGTGCATCTTCCATACTCATTAAAGCAAGTTCAGGTAAATTTCTGCTAGAGGGCACTTCTTATGACTTGTCTCTACATAAACATAGTGAAACTTCTCTTTTAAATAATCTGAAATTTCACACTAAACACTTCAGCTGATTTTATATAGGGAGTGTTTGCCATATATAATCTGCCTAAATATCTTAATCCCCTTCCTATTTTGGGGTTTTCCACTTTTATGAGTCTTTGTGCAAGGCCTCATTATGGAATTTAAAGGGAGCCCCAGGCTCCCTCCTCATGCCCTTTGTTAAAGGTACAATCTTATGAAGTTGGCTTTGCCAGTTTATTGCTCCTGCCCCAGAGGCATAGAGATGCAAAGATAGCATAGACTTCATTTTCATGGTGGTGACATCTTGTCAGCTAGAGAGATGTCAATCAGTGGGATCCTAAGCGTATTTTTCTTATGACTTGATGTTGGCCCTGATTCCTGCTCTTTCTTTCCTCTTAGTTTAGCTAATAATTTTTTTAAAAAAGATGATTAAAAATAATTTCATGGCCATTTTTGATCAATTTATATTGACCAATTTATATTTGGTCAATTCAAGTCAGTTCTTCCAAATGTGTACTTTTTATCCTTTTATATGCTATGAGTAGAGTAATATATGTATTATTGAGTATTTCATGTAGTTTTAAATAAGCACACGACTGTTAAGTTTTACTAGGTAAAATTGTTGTGTTTATTAGTTGTCTCTACTTAAACATAATGGAATGACTTAAATACTCTCAGATTTTACACTATCCCTTTTCCCTTCTCTCAACGAATGTCCTAAATCTGTGAGAGCTTACTGAAGCTAAACTTTATAAGAGAAATAGTTGCTTTAGTTTTGTATTTTGGTATATTCAATTATCATTTGACATTATTATTGAATCTCGGTTATGTTTAAAAGTCAAAGTCATTAAATATTTTAAGTTTCCTTTGGGGTTTGTCTCTTCTTATTAGGATTGGGGTATGGAGAAAACATATATCTGAAAGACATTACTAATGAATTTGCCAAATCTCGTATGTAAAAGGGTCAACTTCCTGGGCAAGACAAAAAAAATTCTAGTTCCTGTGAAGATGAACTAAAGAGAACTTGATTTCAAGTCTGAGAGATTCAAGGAGATTTAGGGGTCAAATCTTTCCTCCTACCTAAATGTATAGAGAAAGTCCCTTGCTTCTCCCCTCTGCCCTACCATGAGGGCTTTCCTTAAAAGCCCAGGAAAGATGTTAGGCTGGAGAGGGGATTTGTTGGCAATTTACAGGCCATGGAGTCATGTGTAAATCTGCAAAGCCAAATTAGTTTCACAGTATGTTCAGCTGTAATAGAAATTATCCTCCCCTGGTGGTGGTCTTATACAGAGAAAAGTTTGGACTGGGTTATAAGAAAATGGTGTTCTGTATTTGCCTGCTGGTGTCATGGTTTTAGATGATGAATCAAGCTAGACCTCCAAAATATAGTTGAGCTGTAAGGTAGGCTGCTTACCCTACAGTATGGACAGAGAGAGTTCAAGGAACATGTGTTTGTGTATCTTCTCTGTGAGAACATCTAAAGAGTTGGTTTTTCTCCTTTTATTTCTTTTTAAGACACTGGGATTTGGCTATACTCATTCATCTTTCAAATGTAAAACATAGTCTTGAAGAGAGTTTGGATGACCACAGACAAATTTGAATTTTTACATGGCTTCAAGTAACTTATTCTGACAGCTTTAGACAGACATATTGATTAATAATTATGTCCCTAGCAGTAAGTATCCCCCCCCAGCCATTTTCCATTTTATTATAGTGTAAATATGTAGTCTGCACAAAATTAAAGCTATTATGTGCTTGAAACACTGGCTGCTGAAGAGATGTTTATTCTAAAGGATAAGGCTGGCTAAAGTTGCTACTCTTTTTTTCTTTTAAATTCAATACTAATTTTTTCTCTCCCCACTTCAAAACTGTATTCCTGAGTCATTATTTCTTCTGAACTATTCTATTTTCCATCTAAGACATCTCTTTATGGAGCTGCAAATGATCTTGAGTGTGAACATTCAATGTTCATGTCACCACCTCTGCAGAAACCTGAACTGTTAAATTATGAGTTCGTGGTCTCGTTTCACACCATGCTAGCCCAGGCTAAAGCACTCCCATAAGAAATGTCAGTTTTCATCTAAATGCGCTGAACAGTAAATGTCTTCTCCCTGGAGCATGCCCTATTTGTTGAAAAAAGACACAGAAATTTCAGAGTTCATACGTTGCACTTAGGGATCACACAGCTGGTTTAAAAATTAGTGCATTTGGAATAATTAATGGTTGACTGGAGGCATTCTGCTGTTAAGTATGGTTCAAAATGTTCTTGACAGCTAGAATGTTAGAAATTGTCCCTAAAATTCTTAGATGTCAGCGTGTTTGGAAGACAGTCTAAATGAATGAGACTCCAAGGAGCCTCAAGCAGAGTTTTTAATATAAACACAAAATTTCCATGCTCATGGCAAGGTATGCTGTAATATATTGTGAAGATTACATGAATTAAAACATACAAATTATCTACAATTGTATCTCATACATAGTAAGTGCTTAATAAAATCGTTTGTTATTATTCTTTCTCTTCTTCCAGGGACTTTTATCCTGCTTAAGGGCATTTAAAAACTGACAATATTAGAATTTAGATTGTGGGCAAACTAGAGAATGGTGTGATTTCATGAACTGAGTCATTAACAGGGCTATTTGAAAAGGATAGCTTTTATATTTGCCACCATCCTAAAGAAACAAATAATCTTATATATTTCTCAAAGGTGTCTCTTTGAGACACTTTTCATTGATACATATTGGTTCTTAAACCATGGGGATAGGTCTAGATTTGAAAAGAACTTGGACCGAAACCTATTTAGAAAATACAAATCCAGGTTTGCAAAATAGTTCTTACAAATATTTCACGTTTGCTTGACCTTGAACAGTTTCACGAAGAACAGATTTCTTTGAAGGTGACAAAAAGAAAACAAAATTCAGTCACACTGGTCTCACTGGGGCAGAATTGGAATTTCTGTATAAATATGTTATTGAACTACATCATGTTCATTCATTCATTAATTCATCCATTTATCTATTCAAAGTATTTATTGAGTGCCTACTAGGGGCTTGACATTGTTCTAGGTGCTAAGATATAGCAGTGAACAAAACTGAAAACATCTCTTACTCCGAAGAGTTTATAGTCTAGGAAGAAAACGAGAGAAATATTAAGTAAACAAGTGATATAGAATGAGTCAAATAATAAAAAGTGCTATGCAGAAAAACAAAGCAGGGTAAGGGGCAGAGGGGTATAGAGGTTAGAAAGAGATTTACTCCTTAGAGGGAAGATCTTTCTAGTAAGTCAATGTTTAGAATACCTGAAGGGAGTGACAGCAAGAGAGCAAACCATGTGGGCACCGGGGGTTCAACAGCAGTTGGAGCAGGTGAATTTAAAAGGCCAGTTAGACATTCAGATGATGATGTTGGATTTGCAGTTCAGCAGCTAGATATTGTAGCCTGCAGTTCAGGACTAGAGACACATGGAACTGTCAACCTACTGGAGGTTCTTAGAGTCAAGAGGTTAAATGGGTTCACCAAGAAGAGTGGGTAGATAAAAGAGAGATTTAATGTCTGAGCCCCAAGGAACTCCAAATGTAGAGGCTGGGAATATAAGGAGGAACCACTAAAGGAGACTCAGAAGGGGTATTTGTGAGGAAGAAGAGCAACAAGTAAGAAGTTGTCTCAGAAACCAAGTAGAACGATGTTAATATCTAAAGCACTAATATAGCACTGAATAGATTAAATATCAGTATCTAATAGAATCATATATCTATTATCTCAAATGTTACTATAGCTAGAAGGCTTTGGAATTTTCCATATGTTATTAAGCAATGGGTTCCAGAATGAGGAAGATAATAATGGTGTTTGGGAAACATTTCCATTGGCTTGAATAGAAACCAAACATTTGTAACCATGAATGGCACAAGAATGGCTGGAAAGCCATTGAGCATTTAGCTTCATTTCCAGGGAGGCATGGTTTACCTTTGACAAAGTTTGGATTGATTGATTTAACTTCCAAACATACTTCAATTTTAGCAGAGGCTGAAACAGTTGGCTCACACCTATCATCTGGGGCTGGCATCCCAGATGTAACATGAGTTCTGATGACATCAGGTATCTCCATCTAGGGCTGTTTTTGAAGGCAATTCACAAGAGAGTGTTCATGTGAGCTCAGAAAAACTTAAGGATGAATAAAAAAAAAACTCTAATTGTGAGTGAGCTCCCTGTTTTGGGAGGAAATTCAATGATTAATTCAATCAATTGAGAGCCTCTCTGTGTTACAGAAAAATCACATACCAGATAGGTCAGGTCGAGCAAAAAATAAAGGGAGAAATACCGTAACATTAAGTGAGAAAAACAGGATGCAAAATTATACCGTATATGAGGCATAAAGATAAAAAAGGTAAAAATTATACATATTAAAAATATGAAGAAAAGGTACTTAGGGAACTAAGAAATGTTCTAATTTCATCTATAATTTTCCATATTTTATCAATGTTTCTAATATGAGTATAATTGCTTTTATAACAAGAAAGCAAACTTTAATGAAAATACAAGTAACTGAAAACGTTATAAATTTATTTTTTTCTTTAACATCTAATAGGGGAAAAGAAAACAGTGCTTATTTCTACTTATCCTTCCTTTAAGTTTATACCCTATTTATGAAATTCAACTTCAACTATGCTAATGGCTGTGAAAAGCATGCAGCCACCCTACCTGCTATCAGAGTGGATTGCCTGGAGTGCTGCCTTCTCAAGCTGCTGTTTTATTAATGATCTTGAAACTGAAATACTAAGGAATGAAGAAGTGTTAAAAAGACTTGGTGATATGCTACCAACATTTGCCAAGAAAATGAAAGACACTGGGATGAGAAAGCACTAGGGAGGGTATCGGAGAGCCAAGTGTTCCATTTTCTGAGCCTCTGACCTCTGCAGTCAGGGTTTCTAAAGACTGGTCCTCCCTGGGTCAGGCTTGTGTCATCCACCCTCCACCTGCATGCAGTCATCTGTCTTCTAAGAAGTCTGACTTGTCCTTAATAAAGCTTGGATTGATTGATTTTATTTTCAAACAAATTTCAATTGCAGCACAGTTGTGATTTTGGAGGAAAAAGAAAGATTTAGCCTTCAAACTCTCACTTTATTAATTTTCTTTTTTTTCTTTTTTTTTTTTTTTGGAGACAGAGTCTTGCCCTATTTCCAAGGCTGGAGTGCAGTGGTGTGATCTCAGCTCACTGCAACCTCTACCTCCTGGGTTCAAGCAATTCTCCTGCCTCAGCCTCCTGAGTAGCTGGGACTACAGGTGCCCACCACCACGCCCAGCTAATTTTTATATTTTTAGTAGAGATGGGGGTTCACCATATTGGCCAGGCTGGTCTCAAACTCCTGACCTTGTGATTCGCCCACCTTGGCCTCCCAAAGTGCTGGGATTACAGGTGTGAGCCACCGTGCCTGGCCTATTAATGTTTTTAATAAAGGAGAAAGATTATTCAAAATATGAGTATTCAGTGGCCCACTTTGCCTAAGTTAAATCACATATCATTAATGTGTTAAGTTTTATAAAATTAAAAATGTTTAAATGGTTTCAGGTTCATTTTTTTTCTTTCAAGCTACATGTAACTATAGTTTTACCACCTGTTTTATTTAAACTGAAAAATATAGTGTATGTTCAGAGGATGTAATGGATACCAGAAACAAATGAAAAATGAAAAACAGATTTGTTGCCAAGGTTGTCTGTAGCTGTTTACTTCTGTAGAGGAATTGTGGATGGGGCAGCTTTGTAGAGAAATACCCATATCTTTGAGATTACCAAGACATACTTGGTAACACAAAACTGTGAAGCAAGTTCTTTGTAGCATCAAAAGGGTTCACTCAATTCTTAAAGCAGCCAGTGTCTTCCTTTTTAAAAATTGTATTGTATTGTATTGTATTATTTATTTATTTATTTTCGAGAAGGAGTCTCACTCTGTCGCCAGGCTTGAGTGCAGTGGCATGATCTCAGCTCACTGCAACCTCTGCCTCCCAGGTTCAAGCGATTCTCCCTCGGCCTCCTGAGTAGCTGGAACTACAGGCACGTTCCACCACACCCAGCTAATTTTTGTATTTTTAGTAGAGGTGGGGTTTCACCATGTTGCCCAGGATGGTCTCAATCTCCTGACCTTGTGATCTGCTGAGCCACCACACTGGGCCTTTTTTATTTTTTATTTTACTTTAAGTTCTAGGATACATATGCAGAATGGGCAGGTTTGTTATATAGGTACACATGTGCCATGGTGGTTTGCTGCACCTATCAACCCATCATTTAGGTTTTAAGCCCCGCATGCATTAGGCATTTGTCCTAATGCTCTCCCTCCCCTAGCCCCCACCTCCTTACAGGACCCAGTGCATGATGTTCCCCTCCCTGTGTCCATGTGTTCTCCTTGTTCAACTCCCACATATGAGTGAGAACATGCAGTGTTTGGTTTTCTGTTCCTGTGTTAATTTGCTGAGAATGATGGTTTCCAGCTTCATCCATGTCCCTGCAAAGGACATGAACTAATCCTTGTTTATGGCTGCATAGTATTCCAGGGTGTATATATGCCACATTTTCTTTATCCAGTCTGTCATTGATGGGCATTTGGGTTGGTTCCAAGTCTTTGCTACTGTAAATAGTAGCAGCCAGTGTCTTATATGAGTAAGTAACCAATCTGGAGAGCAAAGAACTGAAGTATTCTCTCGTAGGGTAGTTGGCTATTAAATGCTTGCTACTTGGGTCTTGTTACCATAATTTCGATGAATCTGAAGTAGGCAGAGCAAGGACTGGAGAAGATGTGCAGTAGCAGCAGGAACAGGCAAT
Source organism: Hylobates moloch (assembly GCF_009828535.3). Taxonomy (NCBI): domain Eukaryota; kingdom Metazoa; phylum Chordata; class Mammalia; order Primates; family Hylobatidae; genus Hylobates; species Hylobates moloch. The sequence continues at coordinate 22,459,981 of NW_026652288.1, read as the reverse complement.
GGGAACCATCTCCTATTGAGTGGTTGTCCTTATGTGGCCTTGTGCTTTATCTACTCTGTCTCATTCACTACTTGCAAATGCTCTCTTAAGTGGGTAGCCACTTCTCATTTTCACAGATGGAGAAATTGAAACTTAGAGAGATTAGATCATTTGCCAAAGAAGACATTGAGCAACAAGCTTTCAAACTTTGAGTGCATGATCCAATTTTTTGTGGGGGGGTTGGGGGACGGAGTCTCACTGTGTCTCTCAGGCTGGAGTGCAATGGTGCAATTTTGGCTCAGTGCAACCTCTGCCTCCCAGGCTCAAGTGATTCTCCTGCCTCAGCTTCCTGAGTAGCTGGGATTACAGGCATATACCACCGCGCCCGGTTAATTTTTGTATTTTTATTAGAGATGGGGTTTCACCTCGTTGCCCAGGCTGGTCTTGAACTCCTGATTTCATGATCTGCCCGCCTCCCAAAGTGCTGGTATTACAGGCATAAGCCACCACGCCCAGCCCATGATCCATTTTTAAAAAGACTGCGCTACTCCAGACTTTGACTTCATTAGACTCTGTCTCTTTATGTTGTTTTAAGTCTTTTATTTTTACTTTTAAAACTGTCTTAAGAACGTCTAAAAACTTTCCTCTGTTGTCTCTTCCTGAGCATCTGTAAACAATCAACACCTCTAAAATGAAATTCACCCAAAATAGCAGGGCCTTCTAGTAAAAGGAAACCCATAAAAACACACCTGGTATTTTTTAAAAAGATGCTATTTTTGATGGATTTAAATTGGACTTCAACAGTAGACATATTTAACCATATTATATTTGACCTAAAAATCACCTCCAAGTTGTCAGAGGTACCTTTGTGAAAACTTTGTCTTAAACAGTGTGTGTTGATGTCCTTTACTAAAAGAGATTTGAAATAAGTGACTAGATTCTCAGAAGTAAGGCAGTGATTTAAAAAAGTGCATTCCCCCACCTACCTGGAAATGAGCTTCATCGATATAAGTGCCTGTGCCGTGGCCATCAGGCTCTTCCAGAGTACTTGGCAATCTAATTGGATGGCTTCTAATCCTGGGACATTCAGGCTCCTATCACCTTCCTAAACTCAAGAGCTCCAATTGATTAGACAGTGATGGGTTATAAGGATTTTCTTGGAAAGTGTGTCCCTAGGCTTTCATACGTCAATAGCAGAAGGAACAGACTTCAGAGAGTGTTGTTCATTGTTCCTGAGAGTTATACTCCCGGCTTCTCATAATGGAATACAAGTATTTTAGCATCTCCTTTTTTGCTCATCAGCCTGCTCCATCTGTTGCTGTCCTTCAGTTTCCTGACTTAGACTCCTCTTCTCTGCTTTTCCCACCAGAGGTCCTGCTTCCTTTTCTCACAGCAATTTACTAGACTTTTCATTATTCATAATAAACCATCAAAGATACGCTAACACTAAGGCAAAACCTGTTTTGCATTGATTCATTAAGCAAATATTTATCGACCCCACGTGAGGCACTGTTACCAGCATGGGAGATGTATTGGTGCAGATAAAGTCGTGATGAAACTCATGCTCATGGAGTGGAGGCAGACAATAAATAATTAGAAGCTCAGACAGGGATGAGCACTCCAGAGAAAAGCAAGGTAGTAACAGGGTGATGGGGGTGCCGGGAGGAGGTACCATTTTGTTTTTAGTGATCAAGGAAGCTCTGACTTCCTTTTCTGATCAAGTTGATAATTGATCCGAAACTTGAAGAAAGTGAGTGTGAATTCATGTGGGTATCTGGGGGAAGAGCATTCCTGGCAGAGAGAACAGCAAGTACAAAGGGTTTGGGAATGGTATGAATGTGACTGTGGTAGGGCAGAGAGCAAGCAGGAGCAAGGCTGGAGATGAGGCCAGGTAGAAAGCTAAACACATATGGTCTCACAGACTCATAGATAAGGGCTTGGGCTTTTACTGCAAGTGAGATATGAAGACTCTGGATGGGTTTTTAGACAAAGAGTAACATAATCTGACTTTCATTTTAAAGGAATCACTGTGGCTGCTGAGATAAGAATAGACAATATGAGGGTAAGGGAGGAAGCTGAAAGACAATTGCAATAACCCAGGAGAAAGATGATCATGGCTTACATCAGGCAGAAAGAGTGGCGGTGAGAAAATCAGTTGAATCTGGATGTATGTTACAACAATTCTCCTAGGAAAGCTTGAAATTAATGATTGCAAATGCTTTAAACTTCTCCAGCTCCTCAAGTTCTTACATCTAGCAAGAAAGTTTCATGTGTTCTAGATGCCCTCGACTCTTCTTTCTCAGGTCAAAAGCTACACTCTATCATAAAGAAAAAAGGAAATGAGACCATCCTAGTCTGAATCCTGATTCAGGAGATAGGTGGCTGTGCAGAAGTTACTGAACCACACTTTGCCTCACTTTCTTCATCTATAAAATGAAAATAAGAGTAGTTAGGGCTGTGTTGAGAAGTAAGATCAATCCATGGAAAGTACTGGCATGTAGGCAAAATTCAGTAAATGTTAGCTATGGTTAAAATGATTTTAAATTATTACACATGCTTATATCTAAGTCCTCAGTGAAGGCCTAGCCAATTCTACTCTTTTCTGAGTCCTAAAGCTTTCTTTCTCAGCCCTGAAGCTGTCTACTTCAGCCATACTTACCTCTCAAAGACTTAGCTCACATTATCCATGGATTGCAGCTCCCCTGTTCTTCTCCATTTCCCCTATCTTCCAAGTGCATCCCCCGCTAGCCCCCTGGACTCAAACCTCCCAGTTGCATTTTTTCTTAATTGAAGGTTGCTTCCCTCTCTTTTATTTCCTCGGTCTATGTAGAAGCCTGCTTACTCTTGATTTCCTAGATTTCAAACTCATGCCCATAAAGCCCAACCCTGAGGAATATTGATTGGATCCCTGTATCTACTTAAATTTTCCTCATGGTTCTTCCCCATTCTTTGCTCTTTCCAAACTTTCCTCTTCTCTACTTCAACACTTACTTTTCCTTTCCTTTCCTTTCCTTTCCTTTCCTTTCCTTTCCTTTCCTTTCCTTTCCTTTCCTTTCCTTTCCTTTCCTTCTCTCTTCTTTTTTTTTTTTCCTTTTTTGATGGAGTTTTGCTCTGGTCACCCAGGGTGGAGTGCAATGGCAAGATCTCGGCTCACTGTAACCTCCACCTCCTGGGTTCAAGCAATTCTCCTGCCTCAGCCTCCTGAGTAGCTGGGATTACAGGCACCTGCTACTATGCCCCCCTCCCTTACTTTTTCACCAGTAGTTCAGATAGGTTGCCAAGAGCCTTGCCTGTTGAATCCTTCCATTTGCTGCTTGTGAAGCTACCACTGCAGTTTCAATTCTTTTCCCATCTCTCAAGACCTGTGGGCAGCTCCCCATTGCTTACTCAGCTGACTTGGGTGGGCATTCAGAGCATGTCCAGTATATTCTTTGTCTGCCAGGTGTTTTCCTGGACCATTTAGGAGGTCACTAAATCCTGGATATGTCCTGATGGGCCCCAGCTTTGCCCATGCTTTCTAATAGAAGCAAAAGTACAATGCTGCTTCCATGCTTCACCTCGCCTGGGTACACTGGCCCCATTCTACATTTCTGCTTCTTGAAGACTTGAATTACTCTAATGGACTTGCAGCTCCATAAAAGCCAGGTGTGATCCTTTAAATCCTATGCTTATGCATTGTGCTGTGAACCGCTCCACATCTTGGGATTCATCCATGATAATAACAATGCACCATTAGTTTTTTTCCATTTCACATTTCATGATTGCCTGATGACTGCACTTGTATTCTAGATGCATTCAAAGAGGACTCAAGTGCACTAACGCACACTCAATTTTTATTAAAAAAAAGAAGATAAAAGAGGGCCCTTAGAGAAATGACGATGTTAAGAATTATTATGGAGTGTAAGTAAAACTTTGCTTCTAGGGTGTGACACTGATATCCTGAAATTCTGTTTATTTTTTAATTTAAAACTTGCTTTTGTTTCTTTTTGCTTTAATTCCTTTCTAAATAAGCAAAAGCATTTGAACAGCATGTTATAGTTTGTAAAGTACATTTATGCACATTCTGTTATTCAAACAGTATCTAAACACAGAAGCCTTCCTTGGAGAAAGATAAAAATAAATCAATATTCTACCTTCAAGGAGTTTCCTATCTGGTGGATAGAGACAGACAAAAAATAATTAACTTATTATTATGCAGTTGGAGTTATCATTATTATATAGTCAGGCTAGGGCTCTTTAATAGGAAATATATTTAACACAGTGTGAAAAGGGCTGAAGAAGCTTCTGACACATCTCTCTCTTTGCTGGCTGAGCAAACAGCTTAATCCTCAGCTTCTGCACCTGTCTTCTTGGGAGTGCCAACAAGTCCCCACCCATTTCCCCAACTCTGGCCAACTGTGCTGGGGCTGGGTTGTGAACTGATTGCATATGTTACCAAGGAAATTATTGGGATGTCAAATGGCAGTGTCATCTTCCTGGCAACACAACATTGAGCAGATTGTGATCTAGTGACCTAGAGGCACATCATTCAAAATGCCAGTCCCACTGCTGGTCCACCCCCTATTTTCACTCTCCAGGCAGGGACCCCATCTGGCAGGGGAGAAGTACGAAGAGATCAAGAGTTCTATTTCTTAAGCCTTTTTCTAGAGTGGCTCCTTGCAGATTTTCAGCCAGTCCCCATATTTAGCAAGGTAAAGGTTGACCCATAAATAGTTACTGTCTCTTGGTCCTTCTACGTTAGCTTTTCACACATTACACCAGAGATCTTGAAAACGTAGTGAATTCTACAGAAACTGAAAGGAGAGACTATCATTTTCCTAAAATATCTGGAGCCCTAATTTTTTGTATTGTAGACCACAAAATAAATGCTTAACATGTGTTAAAATATTTGCTCAAAATAATTCCTCATTTTCTCCCCCTGGATATCAGACATTTTCTCATCCCTTTCTCTTTTCTTGAGATGATTGTGCGTATGTGTTCTTGTACTGCCCCAGGTTTTTTCATGTCCCTTTGATGTAGGCTTAGTTTGATATTCCAGATGAATACTGTGTTTATTTTGTTACAGAAAAACATAATTCTCTGCAAAAGTCAACAAGCATGTTTGAGCTCTTCAAAGCCTGCTGTACACATATCTAGTATAAAAGTCTAGTTTGTTTAATTCATTGATATGCAATCTTCCATTAATTCACTCCATAAATAATTATTGTACATCAAGTAAGGTGTGATGCTAAGCAATATGAGGTTAGAAAGATAATCAAACAGATTTCATTGACAAGAAACATAGAGAACAAAAGTAAGTGTAATTTAAAGTTGAGTATGGCAAATGCTGAAAGAGAGGTACCTTAAAAGTGTTATGGAGACGAGTAGGGCTAATTAATATTTCTTTCTTTTTTCAGAGTAAAAAGAAACGTTTATATTTTCCTTAATAATATTATTTCTGGCTGTCTTAGTCTGTTTTGGATTACTATAAAAGAACACCTGAGGCTAGGTAATTTATAAAGACAAGATGTTGGCCGGGTGCAGTGGCTCATGACTGTAATCCCAGCACTTTGGGAGGCCGAGGTAGATGGATCACGAGGTCAGGAGATCGAGACCATCCTGGCCAACATGGTGAAATCACATCTCTACTAAAAATACAAAAATTAGCTGGGTGTGGTGGCACACACCTGTGGTCTCAGCTACTCGGGATGCAGAGGCGGAAGAATCGCTTGAACTTGGGAGGCGGAGGTTGCAGTGAGCTGAGATGGCGCCACTGCACTCCAGCCTGGTGACAGGGCAAGACTCCGTCTCAAAAAAAAAAAAAAAAAAAAAAAAGTTAATTTGTGGCTCACACTTCTGTAGTCTGTATGAAAAGCATGGTATGGCAATCTGCTCAGCTTCTGGTGGAGGCCTCAGGTTGCTTCCACTCATGGCAGCAGGGGAATGGGAGCTGATGTGTACAGAGATCACATAGTGGGAGACAAACAAGAAAGAGCGGGGAGGTGCAGGCTCTTTTTAACAACAAGCTCTTGCCCAGGAACTAATGGAGTGAGAACGCACTCATCTCTGAGGGAGGGCATTAATCTATTAATGAGAGATCTGCGCCCATGGCCCAAACACCTCCCAGCAGGCCCCACTTCTCAACACTGCCACACTGGAGATGAAAATTCAACATGAAACTTGGTGGGGACGAACAAACCGTATCAAAACCATAGCACTTGCTCAGAGAACTAATTTTTATAAACTCATGTTTAATATAAAGCTATCATCTACATTTGAGCAGAAAAATGATTTTAAAACTATTCTAACATAAATGTAGGCTTCATTAGTGACCCATGGTCATTTGATGCTATGATACTTTGTTGACTTATTAGAGAATTATTTTCCCCCTTTGTGCTATTAAACATCTTGGAGATGGTTCCTGTCCTCACAAGCAGGAAAACACATCACCTTGATTATCAAAGAAGCCGTGATGGAGCCAGACCAGTGCAGAAACCCACAAGGATAGTTCAGTTCAGACCATGAATGTTGGACAAATTGTTTAACGACTCTTTTTCTCATCGGAACATAGGAGGAATAAGGAATCCCTCATGGGATTCTTCTCCTATATTTTTTGACATCATGTAGTCGCTCTGACAGGCATGAATTATGAATTAGAGACACTCCAGACTTGATGGCCCTGCTATTAAGCTGTGCCGACCTCTGGTTTCATGATGGCTTGTACATTTTGAAAGGGCGGTGAAAATTTTCACAAACATGTATAGATAAAAACACAACCCGAGGCATCTCCATTACCCTGAGGGAAAATAAAGCATTCTGGCCACTTAGGATTTTTATAGTGGAAAATAGAAAATTTAAAGGATTCACATGCTTTCCAACAGTAGGGTCAGGTATTTTAGCACTCTGTGTAGCGAATTCGGGTAGCATTCAAATGAATATTTTATAGATAATTAGTTTCTTTCTTTTTTACCTCTTCTCAAATAGAATCAGGAAGCCTTGATTGCTAAGTTCTGGTTCATTCTGCATGAATCACCTTTGTCTAATTACCTATCTGGAAAGTTTCTACTTCCCTTTTATGTCCTTGTTGCCTCCTCTCTGATTCCTTCCCCCTTCTTCTCAAATTGAAGCACTCGTATTCCTGTGCTCACATCAGGCTTTGCACATATTTCTACTATGGTGTTATTATAATCTATTGTAATTGTGCACTAATTATAGTGGGCAATAATGTTTATGTCTTTGGTACCTGGATTGACAATTAGTTTGTAGAAATAATCCAATAAATGTTGAAGGAAGAGAGCAAGAGAAAAAAAAATAAAGGGACTAAGATACAAGGAAAAAGAAAATAAAAACGACAAAAAGCAAGAAAATAATCTTTTGGTCAAATCACGTTAGGTAAATTTTTTTCTTTTTATTTAAAGCAATATACAAGTAAAATATGATCATTGTAAAATATTCGACAGAATTATATAAAGATAAAATTTAGAAAATGGGATTATGCCTTGGTCTTTCTACTTAAAAATATATCTTTGGCCTCATTCAATAGCCCTACATGTAGACATGTTAAGTTGTTTTCATAAAGCAGCAAAGCATTCTGTAGTGGGTGGAGCATGAATTAAATTTCCACTTGTTTGCCAATGGCTATTGAAATGATTTCTAATATTTTCCTTTTCAAACATTACTACAACAAATATATTAGTACTTGAGTCAGTATTTATGTAGAGCTAATCAGTAGAAAAGAATTGATGGGTCCAAGTAAATGTTCTTTAACTTTTGGAGAGATCCTTCCAAAATGTCGTCCAAAAAGATGATGACAATTATTTCCACCTCCACCAACATTTTCCCCATCGTGGGCAACAATGGACACTTTAAGCCTCAACTTTTCTTCTGGGTTAATTTTACAGATAAAAAATAATATTTAATTTTTATTTTAATTTGCATTTACTAGATTATCAGTATGGTAGGATATTATTTACTACATATGCATCATTTCTTGGAATTTCATTGTCTCTGTTTACTCATATCATATATATTAAAAACTTTATCTATTATATATGCAGTAAAGAATTTCTCCTGGTCATTTACTAGGATTTTGTATAAAATTCTCATCAAGATTCACTGTTTAATGTAATCTAATTTCTTGACAGTTGCTGATCCATGTGTCATTTGCACAGTACTTCTGTGTCAACAAGAATTATCCAAAGCCCTCCAATCCCAATGGTGCTGTATAACAAGGATTTCACACCACTTCAGTCCCCAAGGGAGTCAAATCCTATATGTAAAACAAGGAGTTCCTCATAATGCTGAATATTTAATGAAATTGTGCACTAGGCTGAATTGATTTGATATGCACGTGCTGCTTTCTCTCTGGTGAACTCATTAGTGTTCTGAAAACATGATAGTGATTCTGACATGCCCTTCATGGTTTAACAACTTCTTTCAAGAGAGAAGCTGGACACCTGCAAATTGTGCTTGCATCTGATCTGGCATGATCAGATGCCCCATTATATTACAGCAGGTACATTCTCTTAAGGGTAATATACGGGGCTGAAGTTTTCCATTTAATTTTTGTTTTTATTTCAGAAACAATTTTAATTTTTGTTTCAGACTACTAGGTAAAAGGATATTTATTACATTTGCAGGTGCATTTTCCTTCTGCTCTTGTTTGATTTGAATGTCAGATGTAAAATTTAGCCAATTTACATAAACTTTAAGGGACTCCATTAACTCATTACTAGCTTTGGGAAATTACCTCCACCTGCTTCATCCCCTTGCATTACCAACCCGAGCTTTGCTAAATGAGCAGACTGAATATATTTGTATATTTTCTTTTACTAAGGAATTTCCTAGGACTCTTCACAACTAGGAAAAGAAGAAAACACTGGTGCAGTAAACAATCTAAGTTCCTTGTAAACTTCAGGATTATTATTTATTTATGACACAAAAATATACTATTTTATTGATATTGTTCATCCTACTAAGTTCAAGCTTACCTGTCCAGATTTTAAGACTAGAATTGGGCCCTACGGTATCAATCTATACCTACTTCCTTTCTATTTTAAAGTTAAGATACAATTTACATACAGTAAATTTATTCATATCAAAGTATGCAATTCAGTTTTTACAACTATATCGTCCTTAACCACTACCACAATCAGGAAATATAATATTTTTATCATCCTCAAATTATTCCTATTGGCCTTGCCCCCTCAAAATCACCCACAGGACCCCCGATAAATACAGTATTTCTTGTCCCTATACTTTCAGCTTTTCTAGAATTTTCACAAACATTGAAACCAACAGTAAGTAGTCTTTTGTATCTGATGTCATTTACTTAATGTGTTGTGATTCATCCAGGTTGTCACATGTATAGCTTGTTCCTTTTTATTTCTGAGTAAGTATTCAATGGCATGGATGTAATATAATATCTTCATTCACCAGTAGGTGGATATATAGGTTGTTTCCAATTATCAGTTATTAAGAAATACATTGCTGCAAACATTCTAGTAGATGCCTTTTTGTGGTCATATGTATTTACTTATACATTTAAATACCTAAGAATAAACCTGCTGAGTTATATGCTGAGAATATGTTTAAACAGCTGAGAACTGCTAAGTTGTTTTCCAAAAAATTGTGTACTTGCATTCCTATCAGCAATGTATGAAAGTTGTAGTTTCTCTACATCTTCCCTCACACCTGCTATTGTTAGTCTTTCTAATTTTAGCTGTCTTAGTGGGTATGTAGTGATACCTGATTGCAGTTTTAACTTATGTTTCCCTGATGACTAATGACATTCAGAATCTTTTCATGTGTTTGTTTATCATTCACATGTTTTCTTTGGCATACTTTCCAAATCTTTTGCCCATATATACAAATGAATTATTTGAATTTTTATTATCGAAGAATTCTTTATATATTACGTATACAATCCTATATGAGGTATGTGTTTTGAAAATGTGACTTGTCTTTTTATTTTCTTGAAAAATGTTTTTTGAGGAGCAAAAGTTTTTAGTTTTTATGAAGTTCAATTTGTAATTTTTTATAGTTTGTGATTTTTGTGTGTGTGGAAAAAAACCAAATTATTATACCACAACAATCAACAGAAGACTTCTATAACCTCTGGTCACCAAGAATTGGGTGGGAAGTTTTCTCCACCAACATCCAATCAACCAATTCTGCAGAGCATTTTTCAGTGAATACCACCTGTGGATCCTCTAATTCAATTCGGTTCTGCCACTATCTACCTGGAGATCACACAGGTTGAGGGTTAAGTCCCACAAGACTGCCCCCCACTTCTGAGGCCAATCTCAAGCCCCAGATTGTTTTACCTGTGCCTCTGACAGTCAGGCTGTAGATAGGGTTCCCACAACCTCTTCCTTGGGTGCAATTAATTTGAGGAGAGGCTCACAGAACTCAGGGAAACACTTACTTATGTTTACTGGCTTATTATAAAAGACATTACAAAGGACACAGATGAAGTGATGTGCAGGGCGCGGCGTGTGGGAAGGGACGTTGAGCTTTCATGTCCTCTCTGGGGCACCACCTTCCAGGGACTTCCATGTGTTCCGTTATCCAGAAGCTCCTAGAACCCAGTGCTTTTGTATTTTCATGGAAGCTCTATGAACTAGGTAGGATTGATTAAATCACTGGCCATTGATGATGAGCTTAACCTTCAGCCCCTCTCCCCTCCTTGTAGCCTTCTAATTCTGCCTTTGTCTTTCCAGCAACCAGCCCCCATCTTGAAGCTACCTAGTGGCAGCCAGCCATCACTTAATGCATTAGCATTCAAAAATATACTTATCAATCACTTTAGAGAGTCCAAGGATTTTAGGAGTTGTATGCTAGGAAATAGGAAAGGTTGAAGACCCCAAGAATACATTTTACCATATCACAGTGTGCTGTCTAAGGAATCTTTGCCCACCATAATTATAAAGTTTTTTTTTTCTGCGTGTTATTTTTGTGTATTAGGTGAAATGAGAGTCAAGTTTCATTTTCACATATTCAGTTGCACCAGAATCATTTGTTGAAAAGACTACTTTTTCCAGCCTGAATTATCTTGGAATCTGTGTTAGTCTGTTTTCACGCTGCTGATAAATACATACTCAAGAATGGCTGTTTTACAGATGAAAGAGGTTTAATTGGACTTCCAGTTCCAGGTGGCTGGGGAAGCCTCACAATCATGGCAGAAGGCAAGTAAGAGCAAGTGCCGTCTTACATGGATGGCAGCGGGCAAAGGAAGAATCAGGAAGACTCAAAAGTGGAAACCCCTGATGAAACCATCAGATCTCCTCAGACTTACCATAACAAGAATAGTATGGGGGAAACCGCCCCCATGATTCAATTATCTCCTACCGGGTCTCTCCCACAACATGCAGGAATTATGGGAGTACAATTCAAGACAAAATTTGAATGGGGACACAGAGCCAAACCATATCAGCATCTTTGTTAAAAATTTATTGACCATATATCTGTCACTTCATTTCTGTACTCTATTATTTTCCAGTGATTATTCACACACACATAGACACACACAGATGGTACCAAACTTATGATGGATAGTTCAACTTACAATTTTTCAACTTTTAAGAGGTTTGTTGGGAGATAACCCCATTGTAAGTTAAGTAGCACCTGTACCTAAGATGGTTTGACTTAAATTTTTCAAGTTTGTGGCAGGGACACTGAATACATTTTTCACAAGGTATTTTTTGACTTATTATAGATTTATTAAAATATAAGTTAAGGAGCATCTGTGTATATATACATATGAATATATACTTATATATTGTGAAAATACACAGATGTATACATACACAGATGTTCCTCAACTTATATTTCAATAAAGAAGATATATGCATATGTATATATCTTCACACCATACCATACTCTCTTGATTACTGTAGCTTTATACAATTTTTTGAAATCAGGTAGCATAAGTCCTTCATTTTTGTCATTTTTCAAAACTGGTTATTCTGAATTATTTGCATTTTTACACAAATGTTAGAATCCATGTGTCAGTTTTTACAAAAAAAAAAATAAATAAAATCCCCAGCCCAATTTAGGAAGAATTGACATCTTAACAACACTGAGTCTTCTGATCCATGGTCTATCTCTCCATTTTTGAGGTCTTTAAATTCTCTGAACAATGTTTTATAGTTTGCACATTTTTGTTAAATTTGAATCTAAGTATTTTATTTTTAATATTGTAAGTTAAAGAGTAAAAGTGAGCCTTGTTACATCATAGACAATTTCAAAAGTCTATTTCCACATCCTTAAGCACATGGTCTGTACTCTGTACGTGAACTCTATTGGTAGTTATATCATTACCATATCTATGCATTTTTATATCATATTCCTACTTATGTTTCTTTCTCTTCTTTATTTGCGAAAATACTACCTATGCTAAGATCTTTTAATTGGTTCGTGTATTTAGTACATAGTATTTGAATACTTATTATTTCTTAGATCCTATGATGGACGCTGAAAATACAGTAATTAATAAGAAATAATTCTTGTCCTCAACGATACAGTGGGTAAGAAAATGAGGTAAATTAAAAGCCGCAGCTTTATTGACTGGAGAGATGAGTAAAATAACTTTCACAAATGTTCTATAGCTTGTTTTTGTATGGTGATTACACAGGTGCATACAATTGTAACATTTCATGGCCACTTAGGATCTGCAAATTTTAATGTTTAAGTCATATTTTAATAAAAATATACATCTTTATGTGGCAAATGCTAACATGTATCTTTCCATGAAGAGACCAAAAAACGATAAAAGAAGAGGTTAATGCTGAAGGACGATGAGGAAATCCCTGGGCAGAAGAGGAAAAAAAAAAAACCCTCCAAACTGAGATAATAGCATGTGCAGATAAACGCACAAGCAAAGAGCATGGTGTCGTCAAGGAACTTCACATAGTTGAATACACAAGAAGTACAGCTGATGGTTGGGGAGCAATAGGAGAGAGAGATAGAAACAATACAAAGAAACATCTTTATACGAAACCAAGACATTGGCTTGATACTGTAGGTTTTATGGAAGCACTGAAGTGTTTCGAGCAGGTTCTGGGGTAACAAAGGCAAATATGTATTGTAGAGATTTTTGGTCCTTTGCAGAAAAAAATGGAAGAGGTTATTTGACCCAGTGGCACTTAATTAATTCTCTAGCCTCTGTCCAGTAAGGCACACTAGAGCTGCTGTAGAAGGTGGCCCATTATTCAGTCACAGTATTGAAAAACCTATGGTACATTGTTCGCTCCAACTCCATTTATTTTGTATTCTTCTCAAGGTTAATATTTGACTTTTTCCTTTTACAATTCCAGCTATTTGGTTATCCTGAACTCAGGGCTTGATTTGATTCTCTGAACTTCTTCATACAAATCTTCTCATTTGAAATGCCCCAGATAACCCCTCTGTAGGGAGAATGGTGAGTAAACACACAGTCAGCACCTGGCATGGCATCTCTCCGGATTCCCTGAACTAAACATGCTGGATGTAATTGAAGGAAGTTAGAAGTTCATTACAACCATCAAAGTAAGAAAAAAAGAGGGTATGAAACAAGTCAATGGAGTCAGTCAGCCAGTGGAAATGGAAATATGATAATGTAATGGCTTGAGACTTTGGAGGATGTTGGAATAGGATGAATGTGGGACAATTATGAATTTAGGGAGGCTAGCTAGCCCACTGTCATAGACAGATTAATGAACGCCTCTTCCCACTGAAGTTTTCTGCATGCTGTTCTCCAGAAAATGTGAATCCATTTTCTTATGTGGCAAAAGAGATTTTGCAAATGTGATTAAATTAGGGAACTTGAGATGGGAGCTTAATCACAAAGGTCCTTAAAAGAGGGTAGCAAGAGTGTCAGAGTCAGAGGAAGGAGGTGTGACGACGGAAGCAGCAACGGTAACTGTGATGTGGTGCCTGAGCCAAGGAATGCGGACCAGCCTCTAGAAGCTGGAGAAGACAAGGAAGTGATTGTCCCTGGAGCCTTGAGGAGGAATGCAGCTCTGCTGACTAATTTTGGATCTCTGGGTTACAGAATTGTAAGATAATGAATTTATATCATTTTAAGCCACTAAGTTTGTGGTAATATGAAATAGGAAAGGATGAAGACTCCAAGAATACATTTTACCATATTACAGTGTGCTGTCTAAGGAATCTTTGCCCACCGTGATTATAAAGTTCTTTTTTTTCTGTGTGTTATTTTTGCTTATTAGGTGAAATGAGAGTCAAGTTTCATTTTCACATATTCAATTGCACCAGAGTCATTTGTTGAAAAGACTACTTTTTCCAGCCTGAAGATCATGAGGTCAGGAGATCGAGACCATCCTGGCTAACACAGTGAAACCCTGTCTCTACTAAAAACACAAAAAATTAGCCAGGCGTGGTGGCGGGTGCCTGTATTCCCAGCAACTTGGGAGGCTGAGGCAGGAGAATGGCGTGAACCCAGGAGGCGGAGCTTGCAGTGAGCGGAGATCACGCCACTGCACTCCAGTCTGGGCTACAGAGCGAGACTCTGCCTCAAAAAAAAAAAAAAAAAAAAACAAAAAAAAACTTGGCAAATACTTTAAGGGTCTAAGCTAGCTAGTAGTTTTCAACCAAAGTGGTTTTGCTCCTCAGAGGACATTGGGTCATGTCTGAAGACACTTTTGGTTCTTACAACTCTGGAGGGCGGGGCTGGGGAGTGGGTTGCTCCTGGCATCTGGTGGGTAGAGACCAGGGATGCTGCTAAATATCTTACAATGCAAAGACTCCCCCCCTCCCTCAGTAAAGAACTAAAAGGCTTGGCACATCGAAAATGTGGAGGATGATAAGCTCAGCTCTCAACCACTCGGCATCAGGTTTACTGCCTTTCACCTCTTTTTTCCCACAGACTTTGGTTTCTCAGATTCTGACTGCCTTGGCACCTGCAAAACTCCATTTAAAAAAGAAAAACCACTTCAGCCTTATGAGGTATTTAGTATCTTTGCGGGATTTCTGTCTTGTACTGGTGAGGCTCTGCCAAGCATTTCATCTTCACATCTTACGCCAAGAATAGGCAAAGCCCCAAGGGTAGACAAGGCTTCCTGAAAATTGCGCTTCACCTGAATGTGCCCCATTTTCTTTAGGATCTGGCTTCTCAGGCCCGAGGGGGCCTCATTATATCTCCAGTCTCCAAATAACGTTTTGAAAATGTTCTCTAGTTTTACCATTCTTTCTTGACTAGATTATTGGTCTCAAGTTACCCTCTTATAGCTAGAGACCATAGTCCTCCTAGCTGATGAGAAAGCAAAAAGTGGGAGAGAGAAGCTAAGCTCAGCGGAGTAATTGTGAAGAAGAAACTATTCCACATTCAGCCGGAGATAGGAGACACGTGCAGGGTCTCCTTCATAACCAGGAAAGCAAGATTGAAAAAAAATCTTTTGCAGAAAATCTGCTGGATCCATGGCTTTAGAGGAAGCTATAGGCCTAAGAGGTAAGCGAAAAAAGAAAACATACAAACAAACAAAAAATGGATGAGCAAGGAAAGGCACCAAGTCTCCTTCTGAATCTGTCATAGTCTCAGAATCACTATGAAGCGAAGCCTAGGCCTGCTATTTCAAACCTAGGATGGAAACTGGCATGAGACAATCCCAGACTTTCTACACTGAGAGGATTGTGTACAGAGAGAGAGGATCTCTGCACCTCAAATAAGGCTACAAATACAACTCTAAACAACATGAAGGGGTCAAATGTTAAAAAGGTGAACATAGGTAATAATCCCAATCTCAATCCATTTTTATAAAATGGACCTTATATTATTTTAAATAATTAATATAGGTGTGTTTGGGATTATGTCAAAAGATAAAAAGTGACTAACATCTATTAAAATGAGCAAGAATTATGAAGAAAGTGAAACTGAAAAAATGTTTAAAAAGTCTAATTCAGATCTTGGTAATGATGGTTAGTTTTATGTATCAACTTGGAGGGTATTTTTTGGATGAGATTAATTTAGTTTGATGAATTTTGGCTGAAGGAGATTGCCCTCCTTAATGTGGGTGGACCATATCAAATCTGTTGAAAGCCTGAAGAGAATGAAAACGGACTTCTCCAAGCAAAAGGAAAATTCTCCAGCAGACTGCTCTTCAACTTCATTGGAACCATTGACTCTCCCAGGTCTCCACTTGCTGCCCTTTGGACTGGAACAGTATCACTGGCTTTCTTAAGTCTTTGGCCTGCCACCACTGCAGGTTTTGGACATCTTAGCTCCGCAGTCACATGAGCCAATTCCTTGTAATACATCTCTTTTAAAGCTCTTTCAAAGCCCCCCTCATTGTTCTGTTTCTCTGGAGAACCCTGGCTTATACACTTGGCATTTGTAAAAATTGAAATTAAAGATCATAATAGATTGGAGGAAATGGACTTCTTAAGTGAATGGAGCACAGATTGACAAGCCACACCATATGTCTAGTAGGAATTGTGGAAGAAAAGATGGACATGCTGGTGGAGAAGCAATATATGAAGACATGGAAGGTGTGATTTATGTTTTCAGAAACTCTGAGTTCTTGGTCAAAAAATCCATGCCATATGCCATCCAGGATAAATAAAAACAAATAAAAAATCCACAACTTGACACATAGGAGCAACATTATATGTCATTAAAGAAAAAGAGAGAAATATAAAAAGCTAGCAGAGAGAAAAGGCAGATGACCTTCAGATGAATTGTAGTTTAAATGAGGGCAGATGTAGCTCCCAGAACAATGTCCAGAAGACAAAATCAAATGCTTAAAATCCTGAAGGAAACTCACGGTTAACCTCAACTTTTGACTCAGCTACATCTTCATTCCTGTGGGATGGTTTTGTAAAGGTAATTTTTGTTACCTTGATAAGACTGCTTATCACTTACAGAATAAGACCATAAGATTTATTACAATGAGCACTTTAGGTAGAGAAGATGGAAGCTCAGAACATGGCAGAGAGGAAAAAGGTGAATGCAGGCTTGCACACACATGACAATTATGTCTATAAATTTAAAAGATTTTTTGTATTTAAAAGGTAAAACTAAAAATGCAGATGGCAATAAAATAATGGGAGTGCTAATGCATTTTTAAAGCATGCTAAAATTCTTGACAAGTTTTGGAAGGGAGAAAACCATTGAATAACTTTAGACTTTATTAGAAAACAAGTGTGTAATTAAATTTCAGTAAAGTATTTGAAGACTACAAGCATAATTTACAGCTTTAAATCATTAGAAAAGATGGACTATAGAAATCTTTATTAGTCCAATAGCAATCAGGTAAAATAAAAAGGAAAGCAAAGAAATGATAAACAAATTGTAAAAGTTCCTGTGATATACACTTTACCTAAGAGAAGAGAAAAAAAAGAGAAAAATCTCTCAACTTATTCTACAAGACATGTAAATTTTGTGCCTAAATAAGAAAATTCTGGTACAAGACAAAAATAGAACAGTTTCACTTTTGATTTTCCATTCAAAGGTCATAAATACATGCCAGGGAATACAATTCAGCAGTGTCTTAAGTAATAACAAACTATGACAAAATAGATTTTTATCTCAATAATGTGCGTGTACCTCAATATTAGGAACTATATTAATGGTAACAATTTCAGGAGCTTGACAGTATCCAATGTTGGCAAGCAAACACAGAATTTCTTTGTAAAAAAGGAACCTTTGTCCTGTGACTGAAATAATTGCCACAAATAATTTTTTAAGGGCAGTGCACAGTGCAAAGTCCAAAGTAAGCACCAAACAAACAAAGCACCATAAGAAGATTATTTTAATAAGGCAAAATTCTTTTAATATTACAAAATTAGTCAACGTAATTCATCACATTTAAATAAGTTGGAGACTAAAACCATACGAAGTCAGAAGCAGGATCCTATAAACTGTAACATACACTCAGAATTTAAAGAATAGTGTAGGAAATTAGGAATAGAATTGAAGAATCAATTGTTAGCTTCCTAGCAATCTATAGGAAACATGACATTGAGTGGTGAAGTGTTAGAAGCCTCCCTCCTCCATTGGGAACAAACAGTGGTCAATAGTCACCACTTTTATTCATTATTGTACAGCAGGATCTAGACAGCGTGCCATCATCACCTCTCACCTGAGTGGCTGCAGCATTCTTACGCAGTTCTTGCTGAGAAAAAGAATTAAAACATTTATTGGATTGTGATAGCTGTCTGCTGAACTCTCTACGGTGACTCTTCATTTCAAAGTGGAGTAGAGGACTCTACATGTGCTGGCTCTGTTATTTCTCCTCCTACTATTTTTTGCCCCTAGTCATGTTGTTTCAAACAGCCAGACCTCCTTGGTGTCTCCTAAACACACCAAGGCCTTTGCCCTTGGTGTGTGTCTGCATGGAAGACTCTTATTTTAGACATTTAATTTCCTGCAACTTTCATTATTGTTAAGTTTTTCCTCAATAGTCATCATCTTTAAAGGGTTACCCTGATGCTCCTATTTAATACAGTACCCCTCACCTCCAGATCACCCTTATCTGATGTTCTGTTTCATGGAATTCACCACTATACAACATATTGTATAATTTTTGCTATGTGTATTATGTATTGTTTATCTTCCTCTGGTATAGTATAGGCTTCACCAGGGCTGGGATCATGTCTGTTTTGCATCCCAAATGCCTAGAAATAGTATATTGCACTTAATAGGCATTCAAAAAATATTTTTTAAATGATGAAATGAAGAAATTATGTGTGACAGCCAGACACATTTAGAAATGTGTTTTGGAAAGTAAAAAACAGAAACAGTGATGTCTGATGACTTTGGGCCTTTTGAATCAATTATCACTTTTTAGTATATACATTAGTAGCCTCTATTTTACTCATTTCTCATTTTAAATATTCTTTTTGTTCAGTAAGACTGTAAGCTATTTACAAGGAATATTATATCTAACATTCCTTGTATATGTTCCAAAGTCATGTGAGGGGCTGCTTTCTCAATGCTATTTTCAACTGGAAGGGCACGTCTGATTGATTTTACATGCCAAGCCTATAGTTTCAGGGGCCAAAAGCCCAACAAATTATTTACTGTACTAAATGAATATTCTTGACACACATACATTCATTCACATAAATATATAAACACACATATGTGTGCATCCATACTGCGTGTATACATGTATGTATACATATATAGGAATATGCTTTGTTGACATTCCTGTTTTCTTGGCTAGAGTTCTGGCTCACGTTTACTTGAGAATCTCCTGAGAGCTCTTTCTGTCCCCAGTTTGCTCTTCTTTAAATGTGCTTTACATACATGAATTTGTGGAATCCTACCCAACGAGGTAGGTGGTACTCTCATCTCCATGTTGCAGATGTGGAAAGTGAAACCAAGAAAGGATGAATATTTTTCCCAAGGTCATAGAACTACTAAGTGGTAGTCTGAGATTTGATCCCAAGCACTGGGAAAGCTCTTTACCATATGTATAGATGCTTCCCAAGTCCACCAAAACTAACAGATTCAAGTAAACACACAAGCAAGAAGACAAACAGAGATACAATTAATTGGGTGGATTAAATCATTAAAGTTTACCTAGGTGAGCCCCTTCAATACAAATGAGAAAACTGAAACTCAGAAAGGTTATGACTTTTCTTTTATACTGAAGCTACTAAGTGGTAGTTCTAAGGGTTCTAAGGGTAGATTCCAAACATCTTCAGCAATGTAAATGAACTGGTACTTATGTCAGTGACTATATATATATGTGTGTGCATATAGGTGTGGTGTGTATATATACATATATGTATATACATATACTTGAGAATATATACACATATACATGAGAATATATATATGTGTGAGTGTGTGTGTGTGTGTGTATATATATATATATATACACATATATACATATATGTATAGTCACTGACATAAGTACCAGTTCATTTATGTTGCTGAAGGTATTTAGAAACTACCCTTAGAACTGCCACTTAGTAGCTTCAGTAGGAGAGAAAAGTTATAACCTTTCTGAGTTTCAGTTTTCTCATTTGTGTTGAAGGGGCTTACCTAGGTAAACTTTAATGATTTAATCCACCCAATTAATTGTGTCTCTGTTTGTCTTCTTGCTTGTGTGTTTACTTGAATCTGTTAGTTTTGGTGGACTTGGGAAGCATCTATACATGTGGTAAAGAGCTCTCCCAGTGCTTGGGATCAAATCTCAGACTACCACTTAGTAGTTCTATGACCTTGGGAAAAATATTCATCCTTTCTTGGTTTCACTTTCCTCATCTGCAACATGGAGATGAGAGTACCACCTACCTCGTTGGGTAGGATTCCACAAATTCATATGCGTAAAGCATTTCGATGTCTGGCACATAGTAAGCATCAGATTAAGTTTTCTTCTTTTTTTCCTCTTGGAGAGTAAAGATGAATGTTGGAAAAAAATGAAAGGGGCTTTGAATGAATTCTCCCACATGCACCTGTTTCTCAGACAAACCCAGTCATTAGTGTCTGCAACATATCCTGCTATTTCAGGCATCTGAGTCTTCACACAGGTTGTCCTCCTGCCTGAAATTGCCACATTTGGGTCAAATTCCATTATCCTCCCATGATCACCCCAAGGCTTACTCCTCCTTGGCAGTCTGCCCTGCCACCTCCTCTGTGATTCTTGTCTTTCCTCCCTTTAAAGTGTTGATAAATTAAACACAAACTGAATATCAAAATTTAACTAATACTGGTTTCTCACTCAGTATTCAGCATTATGCTAATAACTTGATTTATATCATCTAGTTTAATCCTTCTCAAAAATGATGATATGAAATAGGTGTTATTTCCAGTACTTACATGTGAGAGTGCTGAGGTGCAGAGAAAAAGTTGACTTCCCTAAATTCCCAGAAATAGTGAGTGGTGGAATTGGAATTTTACCACTTTATTCTTCAACCCATAGACGTTTTTATACCAAACTGTGATTGTTGACTAAATTGTCTGTCCCTTCAACTAAATTAGAGGCATATTTTGGGATAAATGTTGTTTAGGCTTCATATACATAGTTCCTAGAACAGCTTCTGGCAAAATGTAGGCACAGGGTTGATTGAAAGAATGAATGAATGAACAGTGCATGAAGGAGGTAGCAAGAGGTTAGGAAACATAGAGTAATGTGGAACCAAACTGGAGAGGGCATTCTACAATATGTAGAGGAGTATGGGCTTTATCCTATACAAAAAAGGTGGTATTGATGCATTTGACATTGAAGGATTGCATATCAAGATTACATTTTCAAAAGATACCTATGGCAGGCAAATTTGAAGAAGAGCAAACTGGGGAACAAAAGAGCTCGCAGGAGATTCTCAGAGTAAACGTGAGCCAGAATCCTAGCCAAGACAACAGGAATATCAAGGAATATCAACAAAGCACCACAAACCCACAGCTTAAAACAATTCATGTTCCTTAGAGTTTCTCTGTGCCAGGAGTCTGGGCATGGCTTAGCTCAGTCCTCTGCTTTGGATCTCAGAAGAATCTGGCTGGGCTATGTTCTCATCTGGATCCTCAGGTCCACTTCTAAACTCATGTGGTTATACTGGTAGAACTGGTATATTGGTATATATCATGGGTATATTGGTAGAATTTATATCCTCGCAGCTAGAGGACTGCTGCCTTGGGGCTGTCACCCTGGGCGTGGCTTATCCTCTCTGAGTTCTAGAGACCACCCACAGTTCCTTACCACATGGACTTCTCATAGGCCCTCTCATGACATGATAGCTTACTTCTTCAACTCACTAGGAGAACCTCTCAGTCCAGGCTACCAAGACCAAGTCCTGTACAATATAATATAATCATGGGAAACAACCCCATCACCTTTGATATATTCTATCATCTAGAAACAAGTCTCAGGTTACATCTGCTCTCAAGGGGAGGGGACTATACAAGGGTGTTACTCATCACAGCTCACATTAGGGTGTGTCTGGGAGAGGATCCATTTTAAGGTCAGATATTGAGATGCAAGAGTTCAGTGTTTCCATCCCAGCAGCAGGGAAGCTGCTGAGTAGGGAAGTTCAGATTTTAGGCCCTAAAGCCAGACTATCTGGGTTCTATATAGCCATGGGCTGGTAACCTAGTCTGTCTGTGCTTCAGTGTCCTTATATGTAAATGAAGAAAATCAAGCATTGCTGTTAAAAGAGGTGATGCATTAGTAAGAGCTTAGTAAATGATCATTATGTTTTCACCAATATTACCATATGCGATGATCTGAATTGTGCCCCTCCAAAAATTCATATGCTGAAACCTAATCACCACTGTGATGGTATCTGAAGGTAGAGCCTCTGGGAAGTGATTAGACTTGGAAAGTAATTGGTTCATGGAGGTAGACCCCTCATGAATGAAATTAGTGCCCTTATAAAAGAGGCCGCAAGAAACTGCCCTGCCCCCTTTTACCATGTGAGGACACAGCTAGACAGTTGCATCCATGATCCAGAAAGTGAGTCCTTACCAGGTGCTGAATCTGCTGGCACCTTGATTTTGGATTTCCCAGCCTCCAGAACTGTGAGAAGTAATCTTTTTCTTGTTTATAAGCTATCTAGTCCATGATATTTTGTTATAACAACCCAAACAGACTAAAATGTTGATATTGTTTGGCTGTGTCCCCACCCAAATCTCATCTTGAATTGTAACTCCCACAATACCCACTTGTCATGGGAGGAACTGGTGGGAAGTAACTGAATCATGGGGATTGGTCTTTCTCATGCTTTTCTTGTGATAGTCTCATGAGATCTGATGGTTTTAAAAACTGGAGTTTCCCTGCACAAGCTTTCTCTCTTTGCCTGCTGCCATCCATGTAAGATGTGACTTGCTCCTCCTTGCATTCCTCCATGATTGTGAGGCCTCTCCAGCCATGTGGAACTGTAAGTCCATTAAACCTGTTTTTCTCCCCAATCTTGGGTATGTACTTATCAGCAGCATGGAAATGGACTATTACTGTAAATTGCTACAGTAGAGTGGGGCACTGCTGAAAAGATACCCAAAAATGTGGAAGTGACTTTGGAACTGGGTAACAGGCAGAGGTTAGAACAGTTTGGAGGGCTCAGAAGAAGACAGGAAAATGTGGGAAAGTTTATAACTCACTAGAGACTTGTTGAATGGCTTTGACAAAAATGCTGATAATTACATGGGCAATGCAATCCAGGCTGAGGTGATCTCAGATGGAGATGAGGAACTTGTTGGGAACTGGAGTAAAGGTGATTCTTGCTATGTTTTAGCAAAGAGATTGGCAGCATTTTGCCCTTGCCATAGAGATCTGTGGAACTTTGAACTCGAGGGAGATGATTGAGGGTATCTGGCAGAAGAAATTTTTAAGCAGCAAAGCATTCAAGATGGGACTTACGTGCTGTTAAAAGCACTCAGCTTTAAAAGGGAAACAGAGCATCAAAGTTCAAAAAATTTGCAGTCTGTGTGATAGAAAAGAAACACCCATTTTCTGAGAAGAAATCCAAGCTGTCTGCAGAAATTTGCATAAGAAAGGAGGAGCTAAATGTTAATCCCCAAGACAATGTGGAAAATGTTTCCAGGGCATGTCAGGGACCTTTGAGGCAGCCCCTCACATCACAGGCCTGAAGGCCTAGGAAGAAAAAATGGTTTTGCAGGCTAGGCCAAGGGCCCCCCTGCTGTGTGCAGCTTAGGGACTTTGTGCCCTTCATCCCAGCTGCTCTAGATATGGCTAAAAGGGGCCAAGGTACAGCTCAGGCAGTAGCTTCAGAGGGTGGAAGCCCCAAGCCTTGGCAGTTCCCATGTGGTGTGGAGCCTTCGAGTGCACAGAAGTCAAGAATTGAGGTTTGGGAACCTCTGCCTAGGTTTTAGAAGATGTATGGAAATACATGGATGTCCAGGAAGAAGTTTGCTGCAGGGGTGGGACACTCACAGAGAACCACTGCTAGGGCAGTGTGGTGGAAGCCCTGACACAGGGTCCCTACTGGGGTGCTGCCTAATGGGGCTGTGAGAAGAGGGCCAACATCCTCCAGACCCCAGAATGGTAGATCCACCAACAACTTGCACCATGTGCCTGGAAAAGCTGAAGACACTCAACACCAGCCCATGAAAGCAGCCAGGAGGGAGGCTGTACCCTGCAAAGCCACAGTGGAGGAGCTGCCCCAGGCCATGGGAACCCACCTCTTATATCAATGTGACCTGGATGTGAGACATGGAGGCAAAGGAGATCATTTTGGAGCTAAAGATTTGACTGCCCCACTGGATTTCAGATGTGCATGGGGACTGTAGTCCCTTTTGTGGCCAATTTCTCCCATTTAGAACAGTTATATTTCCCCAATACCTGTACCCCCATTGTATCTAGGAAGTAACTAACTTGCTTTTGATTTTACAGGTGCATGGATGGAAGGGACTTGCCTTGTCTCAGTGAGACTTTGGACTGTGGACTTTTGAGTTAATGCTGAAATGAGTTAATACTTTGGGGGACTGTTGGGAAGGCATGATAGGTTTTGAAATGTAAAAAGGATGTGAGATTTGGGAAGGGCCAGGGTGGGATGACATGGTTTGTCTCTGTCTCCACCCAAATTCCATCTTGAATTGTAACTCCCACAATTCCTCTATGTCATGGGAGGAACCTGGTGGCAGGTAATTGAAACATGGCGAGGGGCAGGTCTGTCCCATGCTGCTCTCATGATACTGAATAAGTCTCATGAGATCTTGTGGTTTTAAAAACTGGAGTTTCCCTGCACAAGCTCTCTCTTCTTTGCCTGCCACCATCCATGTAAGACGTGACTTGCTCCTCTTTGCCTTCATCCATGATTATGAGGCCTCCCTAGCCATGTGGAACTGTGAGTCCATTAAACCTCTTTTTCTTCCTTGTCTTGGGTATGGGGTCTGTCCTTATCAGCAGTGCGAAAACAGATTGATACAGACAAAAGAATGTGGCCTTCACATTCTTTTCAGCATCACTAAACTTTAGATGGCCCCTCACCTCCCTTTTCTTAGAGCATTTGCTTTAGAAAGCTTACCATTTATCTGGGAGGCCAAGAAGGGTGGATCACCTGAGGTCATGAGTTAGTGACCAGCCTGGCCAACATGGTGGCCATCTCTACTAAAATATACAAAAAAAATTAGCCGGGTGTAGTGGGGGGCACCTGTAATCTCAGCTACTCATGAGGCTGAGGCAAGAGAACCATTTGAACCCACTAGGCGGAGGTTGCAGTGAGGTGAGATTGCACCACTGCACTACAGCCTGGGTGACAGAATGAGAATCCATCTCAAAAAAAAAAACAAAAAACAAAAAACAAAAAAAAGAAAGCTTACCATTTATAAGTTATTTCTAAGCCCCTTTGAGATGTAAATCTTCTCCCAGCCTCTTGCCACTTTCACAGCCCTTCAATGTCTTTCTCAAGGACCTGAGAGCTATCTCTTTGAAATATAATCGTCAAGAAAGATAGCCCTCCCATTTTCCAGCCTTTTTGGTACGGTAGGAGCCTAGCTTTGATAAGGCACAATTTGCAAACACAGATGGCCTAACCACACTGACCAATCTTCCTGCGAAAGTCCTCTAGTATTTTTCCACTAGCTCATCTTAGTGCTTAGAAACCTCTCACCTTTTCTTTCAGTGGAATTGAGTTCAATCTTTCTCTCCAATTGCAATAGTCATAAGTAAAGTCTTCCTTGTCTATTTAACTCTGTCTGATACAATTTTTCTTTGACAACATCACAGCAATCCATATGGCAACACTCCTTTTCTAACCTGGCTCATGGGTAGCGGCTTTGGAACATGGCCAATAGGCAAAACAAAACTCAATGAGTTTTGGCATTCTCCTGCCTCCCCTTTTCTGTATCTATTCCCGAGTGACCACTGCCCTTGAATATTAAGCCTCTTCACTTAGTGCCTAGACTCCAGATCTATTTTTTCTTTCTTCCTGCTTGGTCCATATAATGACTGCAATATAATAAAGGATGCCAAACAAAAATTTCTCAGGGGGTAAATGTCAGATTATGGCTCATTCATTGTATTATATCTTCCAGGAGAATTTCCATTTTAATGAGATGAATTTTCTTAACCCAAAAGAATTTTCTTAAATCAAAAAATTGTATCACTAATTTCAACCTGAGAGAAGAGGCATTATTAGACACTGGCACTTCCTGGAAAGTTGTAATTAACTAAACAAGCTGCAACATATTTAGCCTACACATAGGCTCTGATTGGTACAAATGAACAGAACATACATTTATGGGATTAGATACATTTAAGGATTAGAAAGGAGAGAGCAGATCCACTGTGAAATGGAGAGAAATCCAAATCTAAGTCATATGGGCAAAATGGAGTACTGACTCATTGTTTTGTTTTTTTTTTTTGTTTTTTTGTTTTTTTTTTTTTACTATAGCTTAGAAACACATAGATAAAATGAGTGTATCTTCACTTATAAGTGTCAAAAAGTTTGAAAAATAAAGTAGCTTGTCTAATATCATATAAACATCACAGAAGCTTTATCTTAGGTATAAGCAGAATTCTTACCAGTTTAAAATACGTGCTTTCAGAGAGTTGCTCACTCTCAATGGCTAATCGTAATTTCAGAGGACACTGATGTTGAAATAAATACATTTCTTTCTTTTTTTTTTTATTTTGAGATGGAGTTTCGCTCGTTGCCCAGGCTGCAGTGCAATGGCACAATCTCGCCTCACTGCAACCTCCACCTCCCGGGTTCAAGTGATTCTCCTGCCTCAGCCTCCGGAGTAGCTGGGATTACAGGCATGCGCCACCATGCCTGGCTAATTTTGTACTGGTTTTAGTAGAGATGGGGTTTCTGCATGTTGGTCAGGCAGGTCTTGAACTCCTGACCTCAAGTGATCCGCCTGCCTTGGCCTCCCAAAGTGTTGGGATTACAGGTGTGAGCCACTGCACCCGGCCAATAAATTTCTTTAATTGGGGAAACATGTGACTAAACAGCAGAAACCTCTCTTGCACTTGTGTTTGTGCATGTGAGTGTGTGCATAGGTACATACTGGGGCTAGTGCTTACAGTTCCCATATTACAGGATAGACCTATACCAGATCTTTCAGACTCAAGAAGAAGGTGAGCAGAACTAGTAGGAGGACATTCTTTTGACTGAATAGAATAAAAATATTTCAGAATACAGTGCCTACATTTCTGAAGAAAGTGTCAATTCTTTGTGACTTGATTTTGGAAACATTGTATGGCCCTTGCATTTGTAGAATCCTGATTATTGGTTCTTTTAGCAGAGAAATCTGTTTCTAGGGGCTCGTTTTTATGAAATTAGAAATTCTATTTCTAGAACCAAGAATCAAGTAAAACTGGCTACAGAATCATCAAGATTTTATCCCTGGTTTAAATTTTTTTAATGCCTTTAGACAGTAAAAAAAAAAAAAGTGGTGGGTTGGAAGAATGAAAACAAATTGAAGAAGTAAAAATCCATAATGAGGCACATAAACTTGGTCTTCTTCTAACTCAAAGAAGTAGTATTTTCTTTTTGTCTTCTTTGTGCTGTTTGAGAATTTCTTGGTCATTCAGGTGACTTGTTCTTACAAAACCAGGTTCTGTCCAGCTGTTTTTGAGACCTGGGATTTGAAGTGCGAAGACAGGTTGTGACCTAACCCTGTGCGTGTCATGCACATTTTAGCACAACAGGACTAAGAGTTCTGAGTAGAGCTTTCCACTTGCTGAAGACTGTGCTGTTCCATGGAAGACAAGTGCTGGAGAGAGGAGAGTTATGTTTCAGTGGCAGCGTGAGTTAAGTAGCATGTTAGGCACCGTTCCACTAAAGGAGACCTTGTGAGAAAATGCCAGCTCCTTAAATCTCCTTGCACTTTCATGCATGAGACGATGTCAGTGATAAATGATGTGGAAACTAAACACAGTGAAGTACTTCAGACAATCTCTCTAGAATTAAGCTGGTCACGTATAGATCTAGAAGTCAACCTTTTCAATCTGCAGGGAGCAGCCAGGATCATGACCTACAACCAAAGCAGAAGAGAAGACTTAACTTGAATAAAAGAAAAAGTGCTATGAGATAGGCAGCCTTTTACTTTATTAAGTAGAGAGGCTGGGGCAGGAAATTAGATTCCAGGTTAATATGCACATAGACTTTTGATATGTTTCAAAATACCTGGCCTTGACTTTCTGAAATTATCGTGTGCGTGCATGCATGTGTGTGTGTGTGTGTGTGTGTGGTTCTTGAGTGTGCCTTTAGCAGGCAGGAAGCCCCTTTATCCAAAGTTTTGTTTTCCACGGTTTCAGTAACTTGCGGTCATCTGGTCAACTGTCATCCAGAAGTTAAGTGAGTGTAGTACAATAAGATATTTTGAGAGAGAAAGACCACATTCATACAACTTTTTTTTACAGTATATCATTACAATTGTTCCATTTTATTAGTAGTGTTGTTAATCTGTTACTGTGCCTAATCTGTAAACTAAACTTTATCATATGAAAAAACATAGCAATTTTTAAGGTTTGGTGCTATCTGTGGTTTTGTCAGAGGCATTTGAACCAGAGCGACTCCATCTTGAATGGGAGCTGGTTAAAACGAGGATGATACCTGCTTGGTAAAATGAGGATGATACCTGCTGGGCTGCATTCCCTGGAGGTTAGGCATTCTTAGTCACAAGATGAGACAGAAGGTCTGCAGGACTGGCAGAGGTCGTAAAGACCCCGCTGATAAAACAGGATGCAGTAAAGCAGCTGCCAAAACCCACCAAAACCAAGATGGTGATGAAAGTAACCTCTGGTCATCTTCATTGCTCATGATATGCAATTACAAAAGACGTTCCCACCAGAACCCTGACAGTTTACAAATGCCATGGCAATGTCTGAAAGTTACATATATAGTCTAAAAAGGGGAGGAACCCCCAGTCCTAGGAATTGTCTGCCCTTTTCCTGGAAAACTTATGAATAATGCACCCCTTGTTTAGCATATAATCAAGAAATAACCATAAAAATACCCAACCAGCAGCCCTTGGGGCTGCTCTGTCTATGGAGTAACCAATCTTTTGTTCCCTTGCTTCTCTAATAAACTCGCTTTCACTTTACTCTGTGGACTCCCCCAGATTTCTCGCATGAGATTTAAGAACCTTCTCTTGGGGTCTGGATTGGGACCCCTTTCCAGTAACAGTTTCAGGCATCCACTTGGAACCTATCCCCATGGATACTGCTGGGCTACAGTACCTTTGTTGAAGGGTCTCCTCAGTGCTGACAGCAGTGTCCTTTGCTTAGGCTGGGCAGAGAATAGCCTGTGGGATGCTTTTTGGCCTCATCAGAGCATCCGTCACCTTTCATTCTCCCTGAAATATGACCCCTTCAAGCAGAGAGCCCTTCCTCCCACTGCTGTCTGTGCTGGGGCTCTGCATGAAGCAGGTGTCCCACCTGGGTGGTCCTGTGCTGCTGGGGACAAGCAGTGAACAGATGGTAAAGATGGGGGCAGGGATATCTTGGCCGTTGAACAGAGTTGTGTAATTTTCTGATTTCCCAAGTGTTTTTCCAAAATCCTGCTCTCTGACACAGGAGTTAAGCCTTTAATTTTGCAGGGAGATCAGAGCTAAAACTGAGTCAGCCCAGGAGGAAGCACAGAGACAAACCATCCTAACTCAAACATGTGAGGCTTGCTGGGGAAAGAGTAGGTTGCATTGGCAAAGGGACTCCTGGGGGACTTGAAAGAAAATGGGAATTGTGGTAAATGTGCGTTTAGGTGAAAATCTGGGAAGTGCATAGCTGGACAATCTTGTCACTGCTCCAAATGTCCTCCCCTTTCCAATGGCATCTTTCTTTCAGTCTTATAACATTATTCATGCCTTGAACCTCAAAAATGACATTATACAAAGTAAAATATGAAGCACTTTTTTTCTATAACCTTCAGAGAATCAGCATGTTAACTGTATACCCCTCAAATGCACAAACTGTTATTTGCAATCACTGGGACATAAGGACTGTCTGGTTGAGGAGAAATAACGCTAGGCTAGGTGTGAAAAGTCCTGGTTCAACTTAGGGACCCATCACTCACCCCTGTGTCCCAGTGAGCAAGAGGTTCTTGAATATTCTGTATTTCACCTGAAAAGTAGTGTTGAGGAAATCTACAGCATATCTTGCCTCACTTATTCATTGGATAAAAAGTGCTACGTTTTATCCAATGAATAAGTGAGGCAAGATATGCTTTTTATGCTTACAGGCCGGGCGCAGTGACTCACACTTGTGATCCCAGCACTTTGGGAGGCCGAGGCGATCAGAATACATGAGGTCAGGAGTTCGAGAGCAGCCTGGCCAATGTGGTGAAACACAGTCTCTACAAAAATTAGCCGGGCATGGTGGCATGTACCTGTAATTCCAGCTGCTGCTCAGGAGGCTGAGGCAGGAGAATCACTTGAAACGGGAGGTGGAGGTTGCAGTGATCCAAGATCCCACCACTGCATTCCTGCCTGTGTGACAGAGTGAGACTCTGTCTCAAAAAATAAATAAATAAACAAATAAGTAGCATATAGACATATTCTGTGGGCTAGAGAACAACTTATTACCATCCATGCTGATTTTCTTTGTTTGTCTCCCATGTGTCTGTGGAGCAGGGAAATAATGGCAAGAAAAAATAACTGAGTAGTCATTGCCTGTTCTTCCACGGCATTCCTCTTGGGGGAGTGTCTCCAGTGTATTTTGACATTTAATTTCGATGTTTTACTGTCAAAACAATAGAATATTTATTAAATCTAAAAATACCATTCAGAATCCTTCCATCTTAGTGCAAATGTTTAATTTCTGTTATATTAACTTTTGGTTTATATTTTCATATATATTTATAGTTTAAATAGGTGCAATCACATTACCCTGTACTTTTTTTAGTTAACATCATATGGTAAACATTTGAAGCATTCTTGCATGTTTCTCCCTAGTCTTTATAGTTACTATTTTCCTAGAGTCATGATGGTGCATCAAGTTGACAGATCATACTTAATCAACCCCCTCTTACTGGGTGTTTATATTACTACCACTGCTTGGGCAGTGAAGCCTGTAAAAGAGGTGCTTTTTATTCATCTTCATAAATGTGGCTATGGAGTGTAGCAGCTCGAGAGCCTGCAAGGGATGTTGTGGATTCTGGTTCCCACATTAAGGAGATGCAAGCTGGCCTTCACTATAAGGGCTGTATGACTGAGGTTGGGTACCGCAACCCTCGACTCTTCCTCTCTGTTCTCTCTTTTAGGTCCCTCTCCATGAAAAAGCTAAAAAGCAAATCAAATCCACTGTGCATAGGATGTAAAACCTGTGTTTTCCAAAAGAAATCTAATGTGTTTGAATGAAAAATTCTCTAGAGTATAAATTTGATTTAACAAAATGCATTAAGGGGCTGCTATATGGTAAAATTGCCATGGTTAACCTCAAAAGCTCTGACTCAGAGAGACCTGGGGTTATATTTCTGCTCTGTTCTATAATGATTGAATAGCCACAGCAAGTTATTTCATCTTTCTCAGACACAGTTTCCTGAGTTAAAAAATGAAAAACCCATGATTTAATACATGTAAAATATTTAGCATGTCTATGGCACACAGTTAATGTAGAATAAAGCATAACTATTATTATTATTTTTTTATGTGTCTTCCAGATTAAGCACCTGAGGCAAGTTATATTACAGAAGCCTCTATTTCCATGTCTATAAAATGGAACTCATACTAGTATTTACCTTTTGATCTGTTAGAAAGATTCAAGAAGGCAATGCATGTAAATAGCTCAGCATAGTGCCTAGCACAAAGCAATCCTTTGATAAGTGTGAGTTATTTTAGTTTTGCTTTTAATGATCAGAGCAACCTGGCTAGCCCTATATTATTCTCCGTCCTTGTGCTGGGAAGGAAATGGAACCCCAGAGGGTCTCGATTACCTGTCAGTCATTCATCTACTGGCTGTAAATACCAGAGTTGAAACTAGGACCAGCTTGACTTCAAAACCCATGCTCTTCCCATTCTTGCAAACTCTGGGCAATTCTATATGAATGAAAAAAGTTCTTGATTGGCAGAATTCCATAATGTAATGAGAAGAACTACTAAGCATGAATATCTAGGATGAGAGATGGGGCACCCTGAGGACAGAGGAAGATGTGGGAGCCAGTGTTGGGGGGACCAGAACAGGATGAGTCTTGCTTGGGGCAAGAGAGACTGGGGAGGCCTTGGAGAGAAGGCGACCTGTCCTGGGTTTGCCACTGCTCCCTGAACTGGTAGCAATTGTGAATTCCAGGAGAGCAGTAGTCGAAATGAACTTAATATTTCTTCAGATGAGAAAAGGTGCCCTGAGGGAAGAAAAACCTGGATGGGCTTTGACATTCAATTTCCAAGCACTTCAGCTTCCAAGAGAACTCTAAAGACGCCTTCCTCACCTACTTTTCTGCTACATTTCTCATGCTCCCTCTTCCTGCCCCCACCCTTTCCCTGCAGGCTGCTGCTCCTGCCACAGGTCATGGATTTGGGGAAACAGAATTTCTGACCTAGGCTTTTTTTCGTAGGAAGGCCAAAGTGGAGGGTGGAACATGGGAGAAGAGAATGAATGACTGAATGAAAAATTGCACATCCCTGCTTGCCTCTTCTTTCACTCACTGGCAGCCAGTTTAGTGGAAGGAATTGTATTACATTAAAAACAGAAAAGAAAAATGTTAAACAACTACCACCACCACCCAGTAAAATCCCTGTCATTTGGATGATCATTTTGCTTTGCTGGAGAGTTAAAAATCATCTCTCCATTTGGTGCTGAATTAGTATTTGGAATGGTCTGTCTTTCGGCACTGACTGTCCCATTGCATTTGCCTGCAGGGGCTCCTAAGAACATTCCTAAGTGCTGTCTTTTGAGTTAGTTGGGAAGAATTAGGTTGCGGAGGCACTCCACAGAAACCATGCTGTTTCATCTCTTGCAGTTTATCGGCTAACACCAAGGGCAACTTGTTCAAGGTATCAGGGCAGACATGAGCTGCCATTTCCAGCCTCATGTAGAGGCAGCAGACACATAGGCCAGAGCTTCTCTGCTTGGAAGTATGTGGGCGTGGCCCTTGGATGACCCCAGAAGGTTCAGTGGAGCTGGGAATTCAAGTCCACACATATTTTTGCATATTAGTCCATACTTTGGCCTGTGTAATGACAGCAGCTCCATCACACTTGCCCCCTTCTGTATCTGCCTCTGCAGTTGAGCTGTGAGCTCCTTAAGGGAAGATGTACTTTATTTGGCACAGTTACTGGTTCCCGGAAGCAGCTCAGTGCCAGCACAGCAGAGTGCGTGGTAACAGCAAGGGTTCTGGGCAGAGGCTGCCTGGGTTTTATTGCTGGTTCTGCTCCCCACTCTGTGACTTTGGCCAAATTACTAAACCTTTTAAGCATCAATTTCTTCACCTATAAAATCAGGCAAATGTTTAGTGCTTATCTCAAAGGGCAGGTTCCTGGATTAACTGAGACTATTCCAAGCAACACTTGAAATCTTGAACCCCTTCACTAAGTGGTAATCATTACTATAGTTACTTTTATTGTTGCTTTTACTTTTAAAAAAAACCATAGAAATGAGAATGGGAACTGTGCATTTGAATGTTCTGTTTTGCTTCGTTTTCTTTCCTTCCTGTTCTGAGTTTGTTTGGACATCACAGGCTATGATTCTTTGGACAGTGGGTTTCTGGATTATCTCATCTGACATTCTATATATTTACTTGTATATTTATTTATCACCTGTCTTCCTTTGATAGCAGGCAGGGGCTTTCATTC
This sequence comes from Hylobates moloch, assembly GCF_009828535.3. Classification (NCBI taxonomy): domain Eukaryota; kingdom Metazoa; phylum Chordata; class Mammalia; order Primates; family Hylobatidae; genus Hylobates; species Hylobates moloch. The sequence continues at coordinate 22,426,389 of NW_026652288.1, read as the reverse complement.
TGGTTTGTCATCGCATGGTACATGGAACATAGTAGTGAATTAGGGACTCAGTGATGGAAGCCATCTCTGGGGTTTTACATTTTTCAGTCTCAGACACTAGCAGAGAAAATACTCTGTCAATTCTAAGTTCAAAAATCCCAGGGATGGGGGGTCCTTGGCCTAGTTTGGGTCAAATGCCCACACTGTGTGCGTGATGGGACCACGTGGTAATGTGGCCCTGGTGAATGTGTAATGGAGGGAGAGGAGGCAACCCTAGAACCAAAAGGCTGTGCTGAGTAGATAACATAGTAGATGCTGAGCAAAAATTATACAGTTCTTTCCTCTAAGGAGTTTACCTATAACAATTTTATCCCTTTCTCTCTAGTTTTGAATTTAGGAAGGGCAAGGCCATCTTGACCCAGAGAAGCCCTTTATGCATTTACCTGAAAGAAGATCACTTCCATCTTATCCTACAATCAGGCAGCAAGTATTTACTGAGTAATGATTGCCTGCCAGCAGCATGCAGTAAGTACCCTGTGATGTAGAGAGATAGACATGCAAAGCAGAGAAATAGATTTGGGAGTCATTTACATCCTGGTGAGAGAGGAAGTGCTGCAAGCAGATGAGCTCTCAGAGTAGACAGGTGGGGAAGGGAAAGAAAGCAATTCATAATCTTAGGAGACTTTGCAGAAGGAGAGGGGTTGGCCACCATGTGCCAGCTGGAGCTGAGTGAGGTCGAACTTCAGGGAACCCTGGTTCTGCAGGGACCTGGGACACAGGAGGAGTCTACCCTCAAAGGAGCCCCTCCCACAAATGCTGCAAAGAGGAGACTGATAAGCCTGTGCTTATTAGCATCTTGAGGACACAAGTTCTGTTTTGTCCAAATTTGCTTTTTCACTCCCTAACAGAAGCTCTGCTTCTTAAATCACCCCAGGCAGTATACATGTGAATAAAATTTCCCGTTCTTAAGGTACCCATTGAAGCCTTTAGTGGTCGTGAAGAAACAATACCAATTTCTCTGCCTTCAAAACTGAAAGGACAAATGGTACAGTGTTGTTACCCTTCCTTGTGTGATGGTGGTTACTGTTAGTTATCTTAACAAGCTTCGATGAGGCATCTTTTGTGCTTTTGAGTGACCTATAAACACGATTATTTCAGGAATACATGGTGTCCTTAGGGATATTCAAGCACACAGAATTCTTGTAGTGTCTGAGCTAAATTGATAGACTTTTAAAAATGATTGACAATTACCAAGAGTTGGAGGTTTTAAAGCTTATTTCATGTACTCCATGAATGCACTGCTTCAACTTCTATTTCTTAGAGGGCTTATGATTTATCCACTGCAGAAAAAACATTTCAAAAAAAAAAATTCAAGGGAAATTCGGTGAACCAAATAAACCACATTTGGTCAGATACTTGTTTGATAACTGAATCACATATTGTTTACTTGGTTCACCTCTGTGAACTACCCTACCATGCCAAAGGCAAAATTGTTCATCCACAGAGCATGGATTAAGCACCGTAAGATGGGAAGGACATGTTCTTTGTACTTAGGGAAGTTAACAACTAATAAAGGAGGATGAGACAGCTACACAGACAACTGGCAACAGGTACAAGGCAACAGGTGGTAATTATGAAATGTCTAGCATATTTCCCAGCGTGGTAAAAATTAATATTTTTGAATGAGTAAATATGTGAAGGCATTGACTAGAAAAGTGTATGTGATTTCAGAGGAAAGAGAGGGAACCTCATGAAATGATAGCATGTACCTTCCTATTGAGTATGGAATTGGAGAGGAAGGAGAGGGTTTGGGGATATAGAGATGAAGGGAGGAAAGAATAGCACACATTTGGGAGAATGTAGGCAGAAGCATTAGATGGGAACTGGAGAGACTGGGGAGGCCATGCAGGTAGTTTTCAGCCAAAGGCAGGCAGAATTGCCCAGAGGATATAAAGGATCTTAGGAAGTCATGATATTTATCATAGCTAAACATAGTGTGCTAGGAGACTTGATTCTCATTTATACAATAGATAATGAGCTCTCTCTCTGGACCTAATAAGTCTTAACTGCATTCAGACTATCTCTGTACATAAATTACGGTATTGTATGGAGTCTCCAATAACTTTTTGTTTCTTTTACAACCATAAGCTCAAGCAAAGTAGAGACAATCTACAACATGTAAAATAACTTGAATAAAGAAGACAACAGTATCTACAACTGTGTGTATAGCATTCTTATTGGAAATCCCGTAAGAAACATAAATTATGTACTTTAAACAAAGTGGTGTATGGTGTCTTTTGCACATTATCATGGAAGCCTTTTGGTGTGAAGACATCATTTATATTAAAAAAGATTCCATGATTTCAAATTCATCAACTATATGAAAGGAAAATATTCCGCATTTGTTCTCTTACCTTTTGTTCTGAACACATTGGATAAAAATAGCCCCCCCTCTTTCAAGCATAGGCAGTCTGAACATTCTGAGATGGATGTCACCATTGGAGAGCTTCAGGGATTTTGCACACCATGTGTCTACATTGTGATTTTCTATAACCTTACTCCTTAGCATGTGATAATTTGCTCAAAGCCTACATATTATCAGCTGTTGGAAGAGGGGAACAGAAGCATAGATGACTGATGGAGATGTTTCATTTGAATAAACCAATAAGTCTAAACAGACAACTTTATTGGCTTACTGAACTGTAGACCATCACTGTTCATATTGCAGCTTGGGCCATCAGTTGGCATAATAATATTTAACTACTTTATATTCTATTTGAAATAAATAGGTAAAAGAATCTCTAAATACAGTGTGTCAGTGATGTATCAGTGAGATATCAAACTAGTTTAAGTGAAAGAGGCCATCACTTCTGATCTCAAACAGAGACAGCAATTTATTGCTTGCTAAGTGAAGGAGAACTTTGCTTGTGAGCCCGCTCACTCTGAGCAAAGCAGAGGGCTAATGTGTAGGGGTTCAAGGATCCTGGAGTTGAGGGATTGACAGAATTTCAAAAGCGAGAGTGTTTAGATATTGGTTGACCTTTAGCTGTGAAAGTGTGGTTACTTAAAAATCATTGTTACTCACTGGCTGATTTTCAGAAATATTGGGCTGTAACTGACTGGTTGGCTTTTGGAAACATGGTGAACCATGCAAAGTTGTTACTAATCAATTAGGGTGGATTTAAAGTTGGTTCTGGTGATTCCTTGCTGCTGTGGCCGAAGAAAAAATCACTGCTTTCCTATAAGGTTAGGAACTTTTGTTGTCACTAGAAACCATTGTTATCATCCTCCATGTCTAAAATTTAAAACTCTTGTCTGACCTTTTTTTCCACATTGAGGAATACAGTGAGAAAGGGATAAAATTCTTTTTACAAGATAAAGTATGAAAAAATACCAAATATTAAAATAGGCTGTCAGAAGTGTTGACAAGTGAAGATAACAAGTGATATATGAATCGTTAACTTTTGAATTAAAATTTTCTGTCCCTGGCCATATTATAGTCCTGAAATAGTTTAAGTTTCACTGTGTATTTGCATTGCCTTCCAGATTATGTAGAGCACATTCATTTACTTCAGATCTGCTGGAGAAAAATGGACACAATAAATTGAATTAGTTTGACATTTAGTTTGGAAGAAATAAAGGTGGAAAAAAGTGTCAGGTTGAAATAATAATTCTTTTTATTTCCCTTTTGTAAAACTTCTCCCTTGCAAGAATCTTGTATTCAAGGGCTCTGTAATAATGAGGATGATATGAGGGTCATTGACTGGTGTGTGGCCCAATGAAGAGTGTGAAAAAGAAGAAATAATTTGAGAGTGAGAAAAATGGTTCTTCAAAAATTAAAAAAAAATTTATTTTTATTCTGCAAGCATCAATCTAGGATGAAGCATTCAGATTTTCTATATGTACTAAGATAAGCACATTATGTTGTAAGGATCTTCTTGAAGCTTAGCTACTAGTAGCCATTGAAAGAGGGGGACAGAAACATGGGCGACTGAAGATGTTTTATTGAATAAGCCAACAAGTCTAAACAGACAACTTCATTGAAGACCAACCTTCTGTCTATTGCAGCTTGTGATCAGCCTCATCTCATAGTGTCTGATTTTGTACTATTGGAGAAATTTGTCATATCATAACCCTGAGACCATCCTGAGGACTACTAAAATGTCCTTTCATTTTTAGACATCTGTAATTGCTAAACACCCACGTGGCCCTCTAAAGACCCCACAGTTTTGTTAAGAAGAGAGTAGGTGCATGCCTGTCACAATCAAGAAGAAGCGGACTCTGGAAATGCATAGGAAGGGAATGTGGAAGGGGTGAAGAGGGAATTAGCCCAGGGAGGTATTAAAACAGTCATGAGGGGTGTTTGAAATGGGCCAGCGGAAGGGGATTTCAGGTTGTAACAAGAATATCAGCTGACAGAGCCACACGGTGAATGGGAAAAGAACAGGAGATGAAAGTGGCAGCTCTACCTTAGGGGCGGTGCCCGAAGCAGCTTCTTTCTGTCAATCCTAAAAAATGCAGTGAGGAAGAGGTGGAAAGGGTGAAAACAAGACAGAGAGATAAAGGACCCTTTCTTTACAACATTTCCCCCCTGCTGGAGCTACACCTTTGTGCCCTTTAAAGCACTTACAATCATTCTACTTAATGTTTTCTCACTTAATTGCATCTTATCCTGTATTGTTCTCTAATTGTCTCAGGTGTGTCTAAGTCAGGCTTCCTAGAGGGCAAAACTGCACTCTACTCTCTTGGTTCTTCATGGCAGAGCTAAGCACAAGGCTGATAGCATAATTAAGCAAGCTCTCATTTCAGACTTGATTGGCTGACTGATTAAAATGGAAGTAAACAGCTTAGGTAATTATTTTTTCCATTGCTAAGAAGACTGGAAGACATTTATTTCATAACTCTCGCCAGATGAGTCTGAGAAACAGTATGGTTGCCTTGAATCCTTGGGCCTCGGTTTGACAATGTGTAAAATTTGGTGATGAACTTTGGCAACACTAGCATTGCCCCAGAAAGTAGGAGTTAAATGGACTGGGTGGGACTCCAGCCTGCTCTTTGCAAAGTGTTGGTAGCATCCTGTGGAGAAGCAGTGCACATAGTTTTGTGCATGGAATTTTAATGCCTGGGAAGAGCCAATATGAGGTATACTTTTTTCCTGCATTGAAATTCCTTTTTTCAAAGTGGTGAAATGGTGAAAGCATCTTGAAAAATGTTTTACTATTTTACTTTTGGTTCCCAAATTATGCACTGCCTGGATTTGTGTACCCCTGGATGATGAGGGAACATCACAGACTAGAAGATAACAATAACTCTTGAATAGGGTAAGAAAGTCGTTTATCTTTCTGTTTCCACTCTGCCAGCAAGCATCTGAAAATCACTAACATTCCTATTTGAATAAATATTTTGGTAAGATATGTTCATTTGAATTTCTACCCTCAGTAACTTAGATTGTGGTGGGAAAAAAGGGAAGAGATGAAATAGTTTTTATTAAGAATTTCAACTGCATTTCTGAAAGTGCTGTTAATATTAGAATATCTTTTTCTATTTGATATTTTCCCTTCTCCCGAACAGGTTTGACTTGAACAGTTAGTGATGTACTGCTCTATAGGAATGTGTGCATATGAAATGACAACAGCAAAAGATTGCCGATACATACATTTATCACCTGCTCTCTGCAGGTGTTGCCAATTAAGTTATAGCTTTTTGTAGCCCAAAGCCTTTTTATGTCCTCTTTTGGATTTTGAAATGTAGATACTGGAGTATGGAAACTCAATTGAACTTTATGCACCCTCATAAAAAATGCCTAACTTCTCCAATTAAGACATTTTAGAGGTTGCTTAATGATAGAATCTTGATGGCCCATATGGAAGATCAGGAGTAACAGCTAAGTTAGAGAGAGAGATCTCCTCCAGATTGTGAACAGTGTTTAACCTAATAGCGAAAAAGTGACATGTTAGGGGGAAATCAACAAATAGTCACTGAGTGTTTGCTGGAGTTAGTCTCATTTGCTGTGGGAAATATAGAGCCAAACAAGACAGGATCCCTGGTCTTGGGAAGCTCACAAGAGATTTCAGGAGGCTAATTGTAACAATAGAAGGAGGAAAAAAATTGGCTCAAATATAGGTCAAACTTAGCTGGATTGTACAATTTCAGAAGATAGACAAGTCAGACAGTGATCCAGGGCATGCTGTACTCAGCTTGAGATTGCAACAAAACAAAAAGTGCCTGTAAATATAATTATTATTATGAAATTGATGTAATTGCTTCTACTCTTAGGCATTTCTTGCTGAGCTCAAATTTCCCAGGTTCCCTGACCTTGCTCACATAACTTCTTTTGGAGGCAAGCATCCTCTCATCATCCTAATATTCTCTCCTATCCATGCAAAAACTGCCTGAACTCTCTATTATATCTCTACAGCACAGAATATATACTAACCATCACCTCCCATGACCTGGATAGTCTACCTCTTTTAACACAGGTTAAGATTGCACCAAATTTTGTCATGCAGCATCACAATGTAGACCTATATTTACTTTATGGGCTGATAAGCCTTTTGTTTCATTTTCCGCGTGAGTTTTTGCTGAAACATATCTCCCAAGAGAATTTGAAAAATTAAAATTTTGTACAGAATTAACTTAGATTTTTGTTAAAATCCATCTAGTTTGTTTCGACCTGTTTTTCTAACCAATCACATTTGTTTTTTAAAATCCTGGTAACATCATTATATATACTAATGGCTCTTTTCTGCCTTTAGGTAACCACTGTCAAAATTGTTTAGAAATCCATGCTGGTTTTTTTTTTCTTAAGTCTCATTGTATACTGCTTGGAAAGATTCTGAAATTAGATTAATTCACTCTTCTTGCTATAGGAAAAATGGCACATATTGCAAAAAGGCCATTTATCCTCTGTCACCATAACAATCTGTTGGCCTCAACCCAAATTTCCAAATGATCTTTTATCGCCACCTTTTATTTTTCTTCTGTAGCTAAAATGAAGGCTTGTTTGATTTGAATTTGGTTCCTAAAGAGTTTGTCTTTTCATAGGTCAGGTGTTATTTGGTATAGAAATAGTCAGCTTACATATCCGGAGTTGTAGTTTAACACATTTCTGAAAAGGAGCAATAAAAAATACTGTCTCCCCCACTGTGCCTTCAAAAATGACTATGTTGCTTTATGCTAATATTAACAGGCTGCTTCAGGCTGGAACAACATGCTGGAAAATTGTGGTGTGCCATGCATTTCCTTTGATGTTATTCCATGCCAGATCAGCAGGGAGTTTGCCCAACCGTGGCTGGGTGTAGTTTTCGAAGTTCAAAACTGTTACTTCAGTACCATTTCTCGGGACAGCTCCCAATACACCTATATCATCTTCCATTTCATTTTATACTTGTAAAGGACAGCTCATGTTTTCAAAAGAACTATATTGTCATTGCTTCTCTTTTATCTAGCACTTGCTTCCTGGTTTCTTTGCATAGAGTTGCTTATTACTATTATTATTTTTAAGCACAAAGAAACTTGAGAGGAGGAATTGCACATTGACCATAAAAGATACATTATTAGATGGCTCTAAAATGCTCTGTAAAATGTTAGCTACAGCCTCCACTTTAATAACTCTATAACCATCCCCTCATCTCAAAACATTAAAATTACCTACCAAACTGAAAAGTATTACTTAATGAGCCTAAGCATAACAATAACATAATCCCTACAAATATGTGCATTAACTACTTTACCTGCATTATCCCATAAAATCCCTGTAATAAGCCCACAAGGTCAGTGCTATGGTCTAAGGTTATTTGCTGAGGTTTTCAGAGTAGAATGCATGGGTCAAATCTGGGCTCCACTCTTTTCTCCTGCGTGAAATTGGTGAAATTTCTTAACTTCTTCAAGTCTTGGCTTTCTCTCTATTTATGAAGCTAGTTGTAAAATATATCTTATGGGTTGTATTAGAAATTAACATAAGAAAATAGATGTAAAGTATTCATCAAAGTGCCTGGAAAATGGTAAGTAGAAATGGCTACCATTTAATGAGTACTGATGTGTTTTGCTACTGTCCTAGAACTTTATGTGCCATATTAATTTAATCCTCATAAGGACTATTATCATCTTCAGTTTATGTATTAGGAAAATGAGGGTGAGTAAGGTGCAATAATTGCTCCACAGGTATACAACCTACTGGGAAGTATGTAGCAAATACAGAGCTTAAATCTGGAAATATATGCATCTAGCTTTTATTAAATATCCAATAAACATTGATTTTTATGGTTGTTGTTAGCAACTCAAGAAGAAATGTAGAACCCTTTTCTGACATAGTAAAAGATGATTCAGCAGTTGTTTCACAGAACTAAATATATGGACACAACCTAGTTAGCATGATAATTACTATAACTAAACCACCTAACTGAGCACCATAGGCTTGTTTCTTCTAGAATATCTTCGCAGCAGCCCCATATGGTCATTGTCATTGTGGCCTCTGTTTTCCTAGGCAGGAAACTAACAGCAAGAGTTGCTAAGGTTGTACAGCAAATTAGGAGTGAAGTGAGACCTCTGGTTTACAAACTAAATCTCTCTGATTTACACAATGTTTCCCTTGAAAAGCTTACACTCAATAAAGGGGATTGTTGAATAAATGAAAGAATCATGCAGAAATGTTTTACTCAATGTACTAGTGCTGTCCAATAGAACACTAAGTGATGTTGGGAATAGTCTATATCTGCAATGGCCAATACAATAGCCACTAGATACATGTGGCTATTGAGTGCTTGAAATGTGGCTACTGCAAAAGAGGAACTATTTTTTTGTTTGTTTGTTTCAATTACGTTTGGTTACTGTAACCTTAAGTGATATAGTCAGGCTTCTTTCTAGGCCATGTCACTGGTATCTTTTCCTGTAACTGTTTTCCTCTAGATCTGGAACTCATGCTTAAAATCCTACAGTGCTAGATGCAGGTGTTTGGTGACTAGCCTTCAATTAATAACAATACAAAATACGTTCTTTCGTCACTCTCCATCAGGTACAGCATCTAAAGCTGTGTTCCATTTATTCCATTTCCTGTCAGGGAGGGGATCTTACAAGTGATTTGTACAAGCCATCAGTCGTAGCATTAAGAATGAGCAACCTTAAAACAACACCAAATGTTACAATAGATTTGCTGCTTTGTTTTCATGTTGAAGTCTTTACTTGTGGTGCGTGCTCCATGTTATGAGATCTTTGGCTTGCTATATACTTGATGCCACAGAGCCATCAGTATCCACTATTGACAAGCTGTCAACAACATTGTAGAATTATCTGCCAAGTTGTATGTAATTTCTTGAGAACACTGTTTCCAGTAACAAGGAAAAAAGCATATGCCTTGGAACTTGGCAGATATGAAATATTTTTCTGCTTCTTAATTTGTAATATCCCCATCTCATGTATGAATTGAGAAAGTCTTAAAGGACAAAGATGAAAGAGTAGAATAAAAGAAATGAAGTAACATATATACCCTGAGATCAGTTTATATTTTTGAAAAAGCTTTCTTTAGGAGTGAAAGAAATGAATTCAATCAGATGAGGGTGTGAGGACTCTTTCAATTGGCAGAGACTCAATGTTATATTGCAGAAAAGAATTTAGTGTTGACAGACAGCTTGGGGGAGAAAAGGGAACACACCTTTTATGTTCTTGCTTTCTGGTCCCCATGAAGATGGAATTTTGTGCTCTCCTCGTTTACCTAATGTCAGTGAACATTTCTTAGTCTTCTGTCTCAAAAGAACAACATATTATAAAATTATTGCTTATTTTAGGACAACATTGTGCTAACATACCATGAAAAGTAGCTTATCAAAACGAACATTTTTCTGACCCCAAATCCTATTGCAGAGTTCACAAAATGGGAACAGATAATCCTGGCCTCAGAATCTCAAAAAACAATTTCTTTTTTTTTGAGACAGAGTCTCGCTCTGTCACCCAGGCTGGAGTGCAGTGGAGAGCAATCTCGGCTCACTGCAAGCTCTGGCTCACTGCAAGCTCCGCCTCATGGGTTCACGCCATTCTCCTGCCTCAGCCTCCCGAGTAGCTGGGACTACAGGCGCCCACCACCACGCCTGGCTAATTTTTTGTATTTTTAGTAGAGATGGGGTTTCACCGTGTTAGCCAGGATGGTCTCGATCTCCTGACCTCGTGATCCGCCCGCCTCAGCCTCCCAAAGTGCTGGGATTACAGGCGTGAGCCACAGCGCCCGGCCTCAAAAAAAATTTCTTTTGAAACACAAGGTAACCTTTATAGGTTATGCTTTTCTTTTGGTCTGTACGACTGACTTTTTGAAGCCGTTTGCCTACTTGTATTTTGAAATATATGCCTGATATGGGAGGAAATAGGTAGATGACATGTTCTCAATAATAAGACCAATATAGCCATATGGTCAGAGACCATCAGTGAAGGAACAATTGAAGATAAGCAATAACTGTGAAGGTCTTATGTCTGTCCATCTCAGCTAAGAGAGTGCTGAAGAAAAAGTCTTCACCTGGGAAGTCAAAAGACCTGGGAAAACTCTGGTACTAACATGTAGGTTAGTTATTTAAACCCCTCTGTTTCTTTGTGTGCAAGGAAGGGATGATAACTTCTTTTACCCATATCTCAGTGCTATTTGCACAAACATCAAATAAAGCAATATTTTTAAAAATGCTTAGGGAATTCTGTTGATTTAAAAATACTATGATTTGTGTACAGATAACATTGCAGATATAAATTTTCAGCAGTCTAATGACATAGATACTGATAAGAAAGATATTTTTGAAGGAAAAAGAATCAAACCCCAGAGAAGGGCTGTAGGAGGAAGAAAGACATGGACAAGTTTTGCATTACATTTAATTATGGAATGTGGTAAAAAATTTCCCCAGGTCTGAGAGAGGGTAAATTATCAAATACGTTATAGAATTAATTCCAGTAATAACTTTATTCTATAAATAAAAGGCATCCTAATTCAATTTGGATGTTAAACTTTTCATAAACCAAGATGGTTTATATGCATTATATCTACAATCATGAAATCTAACTATAAGTAAAATCCGTATGTCAGGTTGAAAGGATAGTTTTCCAAAGGAAAGAAGATCTATAATGAAGTGTCCTGATTTTTCTTGGTGTGTATTGTTCATGGACTTAGCTCCCCAGTCAGGAAAACATGGTGTTGAGTTCCCATGCATCAACAAAGCACAAGGCATCACCAATCTTCCTGGGAAAAAAGTCTATGTGTGCGGCAATAATAATATAAGAAAAAAAAAGATTGTAAAATGAAAGGACAGAGTTTCCTGTTTGTTATTTTTCAAAATAATGACTGTGGGTTCTCTCCCCACAGAAAAGATGCTATTTATTTTTTAATGATGAGCTGTTTCCCAGAGAAACAAAGTGGCATTCTGTCGACACCATATGGCGGCAGAAAAACAGATTCCACCGTGTTCCATTTGTTAGACTGTCTTATGCATTTCTGTATCCATAATTTATGTGGGGGCCTCTGTGATTGCCAAAATATTCAAATGGATTTCTCTTAGCAGGGCAGCCTGCATGGGGGGAGAAAGGTTTTCAAAACAGCAGGACCTGAACAGTCTCCTGCTGCTCGGAGAAGAGAACACTTCCAAGCTTCTGTCCTTCTGGCGGCTTTCATTGTAATACTAATTTACATCCTTGGTTTAGGGAGCATGTTTGCATTCAGGAAGAGCAGCTTATGTTCTTTTATGCTAATACAATCATACTTGAATTATCACCCACACCCTTAAAGTCATATTACTCCTTCTGCCTTGGTATAAGCAGAGAACCTGGCCTTTAAGAAATTAAAGAGCGCTAATACATGGCAGTGACTGAATGATACCATTTGAACACATTGATTCTGCAGCTGGTTTCCAAAAAGACATCTGAAGTGGTATAGATACATTAAAAATAGTCATGAAAGGCTTCCTTTGCTGTCTAAGCATATGATTACCGTCTATGTATTCAGAGGCTGTTTTCAGTGGAAGTCGAGTGGTATTCTCTGGTGCATAAATAGAAACATGTCAAATACATGATACAGAATATAAAAAGGGTATTTGATGAGTCAGACTAATTGATGTTTTGGCAAAATGGAATGTCTGAATAAAGTTACATGTTCATATGCATACTTTAGAGAACAGTAATCTAAAACATAAGCATTCTATTATAAATAATTTTTGAAAAATTCTGGAGAGTTTTAGATACCCCGTCAGTAAACTTAGCCATTGCATGTTTCATTGTAGTGCATTAGGGGAACATCAAGTAATTTCATATGGAAAAAGAAAAACAGATGTAGGAAATACCATTTAATTACAGATGAAAGATATAGCAGTAATGCAATAATACTCCAAGAAGGTTCTTTTCCTCAATCTGTACTAGAATGCCTAAAAGTATAGGCTACCAAAGAGATGGCTCATTATGTGCTGTTTTTAGGTATAAACAGAAGGTTTAGGCTTTGGACTATAAGGGATAGAACTAAGGGCCCAGAGACTGTCAATGATGCTCATTATTTTCAAAGCAATTTGGATAGAACCCTAGGAAGTGCTACTATTTTTCAGGCTGAAGGGGAATGGAGGCACAGCTGAACTCACTTTCCTGATGCTTTTTCTTGTCAAGCAGCAGAATTTGAATGGGCCCAAGGTAATGGTCTTGCTGGCCTAAGTGTGCTAAAAGCTTGCTTTCCTGTGAGACAGCCTTCTAATGGAGGCCCGGAAGACAGTGAAATACAGAGAACTCTCTCACTGGAGCTCACGAAGACAGAGTGATAGTTGGTCTATCCAAATAAAGTATGTGAGGACCCTATCTCTTATTTTTTATTTAAAATATAAAACCTCTTGCCTGGAGATAGGTCAAAATGTCAGAAGCAGAGTCAAAAGTAATCTGAACTGGTTTGCCACATTATTCGATGTCCTGTCACTTTGACCTGGTTCTAAATCTTGTTGTAATAGATGATATAACACTGACTAATTGCTCCAAATTCCAGAATATTTGACTTGTGCACTGTTGATACCTGAGAATTGGGACATTTCTAAGAGCCTCAGTTCTGCCAGGAAAGCTTATTGGAGGAAAGGATCTGACTTTAGTCAGATCTATGGTTAGAACTCAAATTTCATACTTTCCCCTTTTTCAATTAAAAAGTTATAAATTCAATTAGACTACATCTGTGAACCTGCTTTAGCAGTAATTAAGATGAACATTATGATATGGGTAATAAAAAGTAATAGTTTCTTCAATCTCTTGGGTTTTTTGAAATACATTTTCTCGATGGAAATCAAATTATTTTATTGCATAGAAGTGATTCCTCTTTATTCAATAGGTGAAGCGATGCATGGGCTATTTCTTGTACAACTACTAAAGCAGAATCATTAAGAATAAAGTTTAGTAAATAAAGTTATTGGGTGGCTGCTTTTTCACAAAAAGGTTTGGGTCTGTATTAAATTAACAGGAAATACATCTAGAGTTTTCTCTAACCTATCCTCACTGGAGAAAAGAAATGAAATGGCCTTATTCAAGGACATCCATTTGAAATCCATAAATATTTTATAAGGATGGAATAAATTGCTTATTTTCAAACAGGTGCTATTGTAAAAATTATTTTGATTTTTCTTTTGCCTCGGGGCCCTTGAACAAAATAACAATATATCATGTACATAGTACTTAGACATTAGGTTATGTCTGTGTTTTCCATAATTGGCTCAGGCAGAGGGAGGCTCACACATAGGGTTTCTCTGCTGTCTCCCCAGTGTCTTCCTCTAAGGAAAATCATGCCTTAAATAGGACCAGCGTCTCATTGCTCATTCTGCAAATTGTCAATTGAAATGATACCATTTCCTTCAAGATAATGACAATAGATTGAAATGAATTCTGCCAACATATTTGATAGATAATTTCCACACTCCATCAACACATTCAAATGTTCTCTGTATTTTATGGGTGGTTTTGCATTTGAACAACAGCAGAAACTCTGTATTAGGAAATTTTTTTTCTTTTTTGTTTGTAATTCTGACTCATTTTTCTTTTGGATTGTAGGCTTTCTATAAGTAAGGTGTATATTATGCAAGTTTAAGATGGAAAAATTTGCTCCTTCAAAGAAATGATACAAGAAAAGATGGTGTCACTGTCCCACCACCTACTTATTTCTGATTGTATGTCTAGGGGAGGGAGGAAGCTGCGATAAGCCATCTGTACTCTGCTTCTCTGTCTTCTGTAAGACTAATGTTGCCCATCAATGAGGTAAGTAGTAAGCTGAGATCAGGGCCTGATCTGTGTTCAGAATCAGATCAGTAAGTAGCCAAAGACATAATTTATCTCACAAAGAGCATTCAGATGTGTTTGAGGCCAAGGTTAGATCATTTTCTGGCCTTTGTCAGATGGTCAGTAATAAGAAAACACGGTAAAGTGAACCAATTTCAATGAATATGGAAGTCTTGGAAAAGATGTGCATACTCCTGTGTCTGACCACCATTTTCTTGAACACCTTGAGATCTGAATCCTTCTGATACAGATTTCTATGGAGCTACTTTGAGTGGATTTCCATTCCTTGAAAACATATTTCCTGCCTTGGACAACCAAGGAGAAGTTGCCAGCTGGAGAAACCAGGTGACGAGGAACCAACAGAAAACGATGACAACACAAAGAAAACTATCCTGGGTTTGTGCGTGATTGCTGCCTCTCTGCTTACACCCTCCTTTAAGAGAATTGCCCTGTGATCAAACCAGGGCGCTCCATTGACCCCAAAGAAATGCAAAAACCAAGCTTGTTCAGTAAGATTCTTTGTTTTGGAAATTTGATCTAAGTGATACAGAAAATTATGCAAGCTTGTGGCTGAGTCGAGATAATTGTGATGCCAGAATAAAGATTCAAGTATCGCTGCTGCTGCTCTTAAGGCTACTGAGGTTTCTGGAACTGGGCAGGTGGTCACATATGGTAGACTGCATTATTGGCCCTGATTCTACATCTCTATCCATATCCTTTGCCATGTAACTTTGCAATTCCTCCTACTAAAAGAGCAGGATATATTTCCCTTCTCCTAGATTTTGGATTTGGCCATTTAACTTGCTTTGGCCAATAGAATGAGATAGAACTGACAGTACACCAGTTTTGAATTAGGCTTTAAGTGGCCTTGAATATTTCTGCTTGCCCTTCAATGCCTCTGCTACTGCAATAAGAAGAGCATGCCGGCTGGGTGCGGTGGCTCACGCCTGTAATTCCAGCACTTTGAGAGGCCGAGGTGGGTGCATCACAAGGTCAGGAGTTCGAGACCAGCCTGGCCAATATGGTGCAACCTTGTCTCTACTAAAAATACAAAAATTAGCTGGGCATGGTGGCGGGTGCCTGTAGTCCCAGCTGTTCAGGAGGCTGAGGCAGGAGAATCACTTGAACCTGGGAGGCAGAGGTTGCAGTGAGCCACGATCTCTCACCACTGCACTCTAGTCTGGGTGACAGAGCGTGACTCCGACTCCAAAAAAAAAAAAAAAAGGCATGCCTCAGTTAGTCTGTTGGTTGAAGAAGTATGAAAGACACCTGGAACAGAACTAGTGCTATCATCTGACAGACCATAGGGAGAATTAGTCACTCCAGCCACTGCAGCTTGAAGTAGAGCTGCTCAGCAGAGCTCAATGTCAATCAATCAAACCCCACCAAATCCATAGACTCATAAGCAACTTAATAATTGTTGTTATAGACAGAGTTTTGTAATTGTTTGATATGCAACAATAGCTAATTAATAGATAAGGCCTCAGGTCTGATCACCATTTTCTTGGATGCCTTGAGAGCTGACTCCTGATACAGCCTTGTTATGGGGCTATTTTGAGTAGCCTTCTTTGAAAATCGTATATTCTGCCTTGGACAATCACAAAATGTCCTTTTGATAAATTTGTAGCAAAGAAGAACTGGTGGTAGAATGCTGAGAGATATCACAGAAACTATAGCAGTTCCTCTCTTTATTTCCACATTAGCTTACTGAAATGATCTTTAAATAAGAAAAAGCGGAACAAAAAACAAAAGCTGGGATAAAAAAAAAAAAAAAAACCGTCTCTTAGTGAAGGACTTGCAGCAACTGAAGCCACTTGAGGTAAGGAGTAGGTCCAAGAACCTACTGTGGCATGTCCTTCCCAGTTTCAAGAAAACATAGAAGCAAATTATCATCAAAAGTTTCTTTCTGGTCCTAGAATTAAGATAACAGAAAGTTGACTACAGGATTTAAATGTTGGAAGACATCAGGCTTGGTACACCATCTTTGCCTGGCATGTGGAGTCTCTGGGAGTTCTGCCATGTCTGCATATTGGATGGTGTTGCCAATGCCTATGCATAACTTTGTGACTTAACTTCCCTGCCTCAATGTTCTTCCGCCATGTTAATATCTTGAGTTTAGTGTTCTGCCCTGCAGCCATGTTGCTCTTAAACATGACTCATGTATCTCCCTTCTGATCACATAAAATTTCATACTTAAAGAGAGCATTTTAATTTATCTTTTTAAAGCGTCTCTGGAGAGCATATTTCTACTAATCCCAGGAAAAGTATGGGCTGAACCAATGAATAATTTAAGTCTAAATAACATTTGTTGTTTAACTTCTTAGATTATATCAATTTTACCTAATATTTCCAGCACAATTTAGGAACAGTATTTCATCTTGTAAGCGACATAATATCTTGCTTTTTTAGTTTTCCTTTATGATGTTCTTAGTGTGGTAATAGAGTTGAAAGTGTTATATTATGTAGAAGAATTCTGACCTTCTCCTTTGGGGCTGAGAGATCACACAGAGAGCAGGATACACAGGGCCAATGATCAGTTCCCAGCGGAGCTAATTGATAAGGAACATATTTTATGAATGAAGTTACAAGATAAAAACTGAGACTAATGAAATACCCCAATGACTCCAAGTAATTAAGGAAGCATTCCATACACTACCTCTAATTAGATGCTGAGGCTGAGAATTCGCAATTGACTCCGTATTCTCTAGCGGTGCTGACCCCTTGTTTAATACAACAACAAGTGAGAATATTCACAGCAAAGGAAAAGAAAACCTTCTTTCTAAGGTGACAAGGAGCCATTTAAGGAAGACTGGGGTGGGTACTACATAATTACAACCAGAGTCAACTTCATGCAGTTTATGTTTTTCGAATGATTCCTTCAGCCAAACAAGTTCAAGAGATGTTTTTAAAAACAACTTTTGTTAAGACAATTCTTTTCAGCTTTAAAACAATAATAATAAAAAATAAGGTCATGCATCTTTTCAAAATGTGTTTACCTATTTTTTCTCATCTGTATTTTCAACTTCTTAATCCAATCTTAGTTTCCCTTGAGCATTATTTCTATAAAATGTCATAGTCCAAACTTTCGTTGATTCTTACACACTGAATAATGTGTAAGCTCACTTTTCAGCTCTCTTTCCAAACCTTCTCCTTTAAATTACCCTCACTGCGATTTTATTGTTTCTCAAAGATGTGGTGAAACCATGATAGACAGAAACCAAAGAATGGATTTCAATCAACAAAAATTTATTGAGTATCTAGTGTTTGTTCTAGATACTAGTGAAATAGAATATTTGACCGGGTACCCATGATCTAGAATTTTACAGTCTATTCTTAGAAATGAAACACACAAAACAGAAGCCAATAGCATATGACAGAACATAATTACGTGTGGGACTGGGCAGCAGAATTTATCTTGTAGGAGTTCGGATGAGAGGAGATGAATGAGGCCTGAAATACCAGCAAAGGCTCCAGAGTGGGAGGAGAAACTCAGAGGGTATATAAAAGGTGCTGAATTTGGACAAGTGGAATGGAAAGTCGTGGGCAGCAAACTGAGTGACTGAGCCAAGAAGGGAAAATTAGCATGAGGCATTTGTGCCAAAGGGAGAAATGTGTAATTGACGTTTGTGGGTTTGTCTCCATCATGGCTTTTATGAAAACGAAACCAGAATCACGTATAATTATTTCACTTTCAATAAATCATGGCCATTTTCCCTAGTTCTGAATAATTTGAGATGGCAGAATGGAATAATTTAAAATCACTTTTAATTCTCCTTCATTAAAAAAAATCTTCCCTAAATAGAATCTTAGAGTAGACAGAGACCCTGGGAGACATCTATTTAGATTCCTCCAAATGCAGAAACTTATTCTTGAACCATTGATGGGTACCTGAGGTCTATGAGCCCCCAGTATGTTATATATTAATATTTTGTTAAATATACATGTTTTCACATAGAGATGTTTCATAGTTGTAGTGCATTTCTAAAGGCATTAAAAATTCTCACAAGACTTAAAAACCAGTGGTCTATTACATCTTTTCCAGGTAGCTATCCACCAACAGTGACATGGAGTTTATTGCCTACCAATGTAGCCGGCTGTAATTTCAACAGCTCTAATGTCCCCTAAGTCACACTGACCACCAATCAGTGGTCCTGGTTGGGCCCTTCTTTTTGGGTGGGGATCTGTATCTAGGAGAATTGATGTATAGGAGCCAGTCAAGATGAGCCCCTGTGCCCATTGCTCAGGTATTTCTGTCTTCATCATTGACAACTTTTGCATGTTCCAGTTCAGAAGAATCTGAACATGAGTTTTCTATTAGATCGGTGCAAAAGTAATTGCAGTTTCTGCCATTACCTTTAAAGTTGTCAATGGCAACTGCTAATGACAGAAATTGCAATTAGTTTTGCATCATTCTAAATATTTGTTTTTATTCCCTTTATAAAAAATATTAAAATAAAGGATGAAACCTAGGAGACCATTTGACTTACCTCACAGAGCTCAGCCTACAGGCAAAGCAGCACAAAAGTGGTAAGGAACAAACACATCAGCTTCCATTGCTTTGCTTTCCTTCATTAAGTAGATTTGAGATGCATTTTTACTTTGGGTTCATAAGTTTTCTCCCTAATGAGTAGGAGCTGTTTAAAATAACATCCTGATTTAGAGTTTCCTCTGACTTATTTTTTAATGTGATATATTAGAAACCCCCTTTTCACTTATATCTTTCAGTAGTGGTGCCAATAATGTGGGGGACAATAAATTATTCAAAGTGGGGGTAGCCATATAACAAACAGGAGAGCCAGCATTTTCTGAAAGATAGCTGCACACAAATGCACATTTGCCAGCAATGTCGACAACAAATCAGAAATGATATATGACCTTTCTCACATGCCTGCAACATTTAATATCTGTGAAAGACATTAAAGTTGTCAAATATTTAGACCACAATCTGAGAGGCAGTGAAAATACAGTATCTCTGTTTACAAACAGGCTTAGAGCCTGGTTACAATTACCTGTGCCTGCCTTTTCCTAAAGGGTAAACATCTTTCACATATTTGTTTGCTAGTGTACTTTGCTTTGCAAAATAGTCCTGATCCTGAGGTGGTGTTTGTTAATCCAATCCCATTTTTCCATAAACTAGAATTATCATTTCAGAGGCAGTTATACTTCATTTATGTTCAATTTCTGATTCATGTAGGCGCCCACCATTTACATTTGCCCCTTTCCCCCTGCCCTGTGTTTAATATTGAATGATTTATAAGCAGCTACTTTCATGCATGGAAGAAACTGTTTCTTTTTAAGCAGGTAGTAGTGAATATTTTTGGAAGTAAAATATAGTCTTTCTAATTCTTTTGCTTTCTGAGTTGGATTTTAGTTTAGGTTCATCTTTTATGATTTTTATTATAACAATTTAAACATAAAATAATAGAGAGAATAGCATAATGAACACGTCACCCAACTTTAACAATTATTAACTCATGAACAATTGTGTTTTAACTATACCCTCATATTGCTTTATTTTAACTTGATGCAAATATTAGTTGTCATATTATGTCATTTAACCTATAAATATTTCAGAAATGCTAAAACATAAAATTATAAAAATATGACTATATTACCATAATTACACATGAGAATAATTAAAACATCAATATTACCAAATATCATCACTGCGAAAACTGTCCTGTCATATTTTGTTGTTAGCAGTTGATTTGCATCAGGATCTACATAACATCCTTTTGTTGTAATTGCTTTGATGTGTCACTTGGAAACGTTTTATTAGTTTATCCTCTATCTCTCCCCTATTTTTCCTTGTATTTTATTGGGGAAAATACCAGTTGCTTTGTCCTGTAGAGCTTCGTAAAGTCTGTTTTGCTGCTTAAATCCATGTAGAATAGTTTAACGTAATTGCTTAATCCCCCACTTTGAATAATTTATTGTCCCTCCACATTATTGGCACCACTTCTGAAAGTTGTAAGTGGAAAGGGGATTTCTAACATATCACATTAACATGTATTCCTGTTCCCTGTATTTCTTACACATTGGTATTTTGGTGTAGAGGCTTGATTAGATGCAGGTTCAATTATTTGGCAATAATACTTCATAGGTGATACTAAGTCCATCCATCAGGAAGACATAAGTCTGGTCATCTCTCTGTGATGCCATTGATGGTCATTGCCTAGATTCATTAATTATCAAGTATACGAAAATGATGTTAAAGTTTAGTTCATATGGAAAAGACAGGTTAAATATTTGGCTTCTCTTTAGTTACCTGTTTTCAATAGAATGAGTTATTCCCTAGCAACCTCCAAGGTGACAAATGAGAGTTTTTGTCAATATTTTTTGAACTCACAGATTGAAGAACATTTTATGTTTCAATCCATTGCAATTATTATTCTTAATGATAGTATCAAATTGTATCATCATTGCTTGCAGGAACTTCTTTAAGCTGGCTCCTCAGAAGTTTTGAATGATGCCAGTAGTTTTGTTTTGTTTTTAAATTAAATTGAATTAAATGATTATTTTTAATTGACACCTAATCATTGTACATACATAGTTATAGGCAACATAGCAATGTTTCAATACACATAATGTATTGTCATCAGATCAGGGTAATTAGCATATTCATTGTCTCGAACATTTACCATTTATTTGTAGGAATTTTTGGATGACTTTTTTGCTTTCTGGTTTGATAAAGTATTTCAGATTCACTTTGTACCTGGAATCAGCAATTTTTCAAAGATCTTTGAAGACCACAATCTAGACATTCAGGGTGCTTACTGGTAGTGAATTTGTTATTTTTCTAGGTGTTTTTATTGAACAGAATTAGGAAATACTTTTTAAAAAGAGAAAATATGAATTCATTCTAACACTTCCAATACTAATTCAAAGATGCAAGGATTTTACTTAAACTCATCACTGTTACACTCCATCTCATTAATCCTATGTCCCCAAATCTCACATTTCAAAAGAGAAAAAAATCAATATTCATTTGTTAGATCTCACAAAACTTGCACACCATGCATGGAATAACATGAACACTACGTGCTTATTCTTTGGAGGTACAAAGATAAATAATAGACAATTTCTCCTTAAAGACATTTAAAACACTGTAAAATATTAATTCAACAAACACGTAATGACCTTCACCATATGGCTGGCCACATTTCAGATGCTTGGATTTAGTGGTAACAAGACAGAGAAGTTCTCTTCCATCATGGAGCTTATTTTTTTTTTTTTTTTACCACAATTACTATGATGGCATAAACAAGAGGGGGAGGGTGTGAGGATGATAAAAATGGATTGACTCAGGGTCCTATAATTAAATAAATACATAAATTGAACCCTGTTCTCAGGCTGTGGGACAGAGCACAACACTGATTAGTTCAACTTTCCTATATTTCATCTTGACATGGCAGTGTGGTAACTGTCCCTGGTCCCCAAGAGTAGAGAAGTAGGAAGATGCCAGTATTAGGTCTTGACCCTGATGTTTGGTGTTTAGAAGCCAAATACGTTTTTTTCTTTCCTTCAGATCAGCTAAAATGTTGACTTAGAAGCATATACTTTACTTTTTAAAAAGTGATTCTCTCCTATACATTGTATTAGCTGTATTGATTATAAATTATATACAATAAACTACACATACTTAAAGCATAAGTTTCGATCAGTTTTTACTAATTTAATCCCTTCTTTTTGCCCCTGCCTGCTCTACTCATTCCCAGGGAATCACTGATCTGCTTTTAGTCACTATTGATTAATTTATGTTTTCTAGAATTTTATATAAATAAAATCAACCTTTTGGGGGTATTAGCTGCTTTCACTCAGGAATACTTGTTTTCTCCATGTTGTAGCATGTTCATTCCTTGTTATTGTGTTATTGTTGTGTAGTATCCCATGAAATGTTATCCTTGAAATGATGTTTCAGTTTGATCATCCACCTACTTGATATCCACCCAAATGTTGGCCATTTGGATTCTTTCCCATCTGGGCATATTACAGTATAAATAAAGCTAATACAAATACTCAAATACAAGTCTTTGAATGAACAGATATTTATATTCTCTTGAGGAATTATCTAGAAGTGGAATGGGTGTGTCATGTGTTAGATGCAAGTTTCTTTTAAGAAATGCCAATCTGGGCCGGGCATGGTGGCTCATGCCTGTAATCCCAACACTTTGGGAGGCCGACGTGGGCGAATCACTTGAGGTCGGGAGTTTGAGGCCAACATGGAGAAACCCCGTCTCTACTAAAAATACAAAAATTAGCCGGGTGTGATGGCAGGCGCTTGTATTCCCAGCTACTCGGGAGGCTGAGGCAGGAGAATCTCCTGAACCCGGCAGAGGTTGTAGTGAGCTGAGATCATGCCACTGCACTCCAGCCTGGGTGACAGAGTGAGACTCCATCTCAAAAGGAAAAAAAAAAAAGGAAGAAAGAGAGAGAGAAAGAGAGAGAGAGAAAAGAAATGCCAATCTGTTTTCTGACGGGGTTGTGCTATTTTGTATTCCCACCAGCAGTGTATGAGAGGTAGTTGATCCACATCCTGCTACCACTTGGTATGATCAGTCTTTTTCTTTTTTTTGTCATTCTAATATACATATAATGGTATCGTGTTGCACATTGTTAATTTATATTCCCCAATGACTGATGATGTTGAAAACCTTTTTCATGTGCTTATCTGCCATCTTTATATCACCTATAGTGAAGTATCTGTGTATATCTTTTGTTCATAGTTTATTGGATTGTTTGTTACCATAATAATTCTTCATGTATGGGATATGGGAATATTAGTCCTTCATCAGACAAGTGATTTTCAAACATTTTCTCTCATTCTATGGCTTGACATTAAATACTCTTAACAGTGTCTTATAAGAGTAAAAATTTTTGGTTTTGATGAAGTCTAATTTATTGATATTTTCTTTTAGAATGTGTGCTTTTTATATACTACTTAAAAAATATTTGCCAAACTCAGGGTCCTCGATATTTCCTCCTAAGTTTCTTTCTATAGATTTTATGGATTTAGATTTCACACTTACTTCTTTAGGCTTAGAAATTTTATTAATTTAATTTTAAAGATTTAGATTTTATATTTAGGTTTACAATCCATTTTGAGTTAATGTTTACTTACAGTGGAAACACTGAAGCTTTTTTTTTGCGTACAGATATTCAGTTGTTCATGCACCATTTGTTGAAGATACCACAATTTATCTACTGAATTACCTTTGCAAAGCTTTTTCAAAAATCAAGTTTACATATATGTGTGTGCTTTTTACAGGACTCTTCATTCTATTTCATTGAACTATTTGTCTAGTAAAACGAAGTCTTGGTTGTAGTAGCTTTATGATAAGTTTTGGAATCAGGTATTATTAATTCTCCAACTATATCCTTCTTCAGAGTTAGTTTGGCTATTGATCCATTGGTTTTCTATATAATTTTATAATTAGTTTTCTAATTTCTGCAAAGAAAATCTTGCTCTAATTTTGGCAAAGGTTTTATTGAACATATAGATAATTTGGGGAGAAATGAGATCTTAACAATAGTGAGACTTCACGAATGCAGTATATCTCTGCATTTATTTAGATATTTTTTAGTATCTCTCAGCAATGCTTTGTACTTTTCATTGTATTGGTTTTGGACGTATTTTGTCAGAAATTTCCCCAAGTATTTTATAGTTGTTGCTGCTATTCTAAAAACAAATTTTTTTT